>NC_136419.1:81600000-82200000 GCF_052625555.1 Lactuca saligna
ATGGATCTTCTTCTTGGTTTATTTTTTTGGTCATTTTGACGCCTCTGGTTGAAGAGTGGGAGTTAAAGTCGTTTTTGAAGCTTGAAATTGTAGATCTGGATATATCATGGGTTCCTTAGGCATAAAACTGCAAACTTTATGGTGGTTTTGGTTCAATGCATGTATTAAGTCAAGTAATAAGCTCCTTTAAGCTCTAAAGTCCCATTTAGCCATGCATGCATATAAAGTTGACAACTTTATGTGATTAACCACCTTGGAGAAGTCAGATCTGAGTTTGGACCCAAGTCTTCATAGATTAAGTGCTAAATTGAAAAGATGGATATGACTGGTAAGTACGCTAGGCGTACAAGTATGTACGATGCGCGTACAAGCCTCCCATTCTTTACGTTGAGCGGGCATACTCGACAGACTTGGGCCCTGGCTTCGGTATTGGGCTTGGTTGTGTTGGGCCATATTGGGCCATCTGGATTTTATGGTTGGGCTGATGTGACTTGTTGGACCATTTTGGATGAAGGCCCATGAATGAAATTGGGCCTAATTTTCCATATTAGGGTCGTAGATGTCTATATTGGATTTTGGGCCTTTTGTCATAAAGTTTGGGCCTTAGATTTGGGCCAAGCTCTAGGAAGGGTAAAATGGTCTTTTAGCCTAATTTGGACTCATAGTGTGAGTCAGGGATAGATGTTGATGGGTTGTCATTGTGATATTTGATAGCACGTGGATTTTAGTTGATCTGCAATCAGAGATTATTCGTGGGATCAATTGTTGATAAGGTGTTGTCTAGATATTGGCGGTTTATAGATCTATCAGCCAGTAGCCAGGGATCATCTGTATGATTCAGAAATGCGAGGTGAGTTTTCCTTACTGTACTTACGGGTCGAAGGCACCAAGGCCGACCCATTGATTGGATAACCAGATATTGTTTATATGCTAAGTGTGGAATAGATATGCATGAAATATGCTAGTTGCCGATATGCTAGACTGGTAGATCAGTAGGACTACCAGATGATTCTGTTTGCATGTTTATATATATATGTTTGTTATATGTCGCCATTTTGTGTTGGGTTGAGGTTGTACTGCTTTGTGTTGTAGCCAAAAATCGCTGGAGCATTGCAGATATGAGCTGAGGGTGGGGTAGGGCATGCCAGACTCATACTAAGGGCTCAGGTGTATTCCAGATACGAGCTGAGGATCTGGTTGGTATGCCAGACTCGTACTGAGGGCTTGAGGGTATTGGAGAATGTACATCCATCAAATTTTGGTCAACAAAATTCAATTGTTGGTATATTAGGTCAAAAAGGCGAAATGTGATTTTCGTAACATCCCTAATGTACTATTGAATCTTATAATACTACATGCACTATTTTGAATAAAGTATCAAATAAATGCTTTAATTACAAATAATAAAGTACGATAAAGTAGCAATTCGATAAAACACACAAATATTGTCGGGTATTGAGTAATATTCATGACATGAGGTTTACATGTTCACAAAGCCATAAACATGTTGCAAACATCATATGATCTAGTATTTAGCTTGATACTCCAGTTAATTACCAGAGAAAGATCATACATCAAGAAAACGGAAGTTATCATGTTTAATGCTCACATTTTATACAACAAATTTGAGAAAAACAATTTAATCAAATGTTAGCATTATTGTTAATAATATTAAATAACAATATTTTTATTTGTTATTAAACCTTACCAATTTCTCAAATCCCACCAAACTTTTATGAAAATGACAAACTTTTATAAAAAGGGCTATGTTTTTATAAAAACTATAAGAAAACAAATAATATCTCTTCTTTTCCTATAAAATCCACCATATCCCAACATACCAACATAATCATGATATTCTTATAAAAAAATCAAAAAGGCAATGCCTTGAATTAAAAATTCACAACACCATGCTCCATTATTTTAATGGAAATGGCTTAACCCTAGATTTTTATAATCAAAAGAATACATGTGCTACTTCCCCATGAAACCACCACCACTCATATCTTTCCCTCCCCCTTATAAATTTCAGCCTAAAGACCCTTCTCCCCACCCTTTCTCCATCTTCAAACTTCTTAAACTCTCTCCAGTGATTCCAAGAGTTCCAAGTTGTTTCCATGTGTTTTTGCAAGTCATTTGGTAATTGTTTCTTCCAAAATTTCGAGTTCTATCACCCATCCATCATCATCTTTTGGTTATTTTACTCATAATCTTGAATCAAAACCCCAAGACAAGAATCTTGAAGTTCAAGGAGGTGTTATCTTCCAAAGCTTGAATTCTACCTCATCTTTCTCACTATTTCTTTCCATCTTCTGGGGAGGTTACATACCATGAAAACAAAATAGACTTTGGACAATAACTTTACAAAAAGGCCCTAGATCTAATATATATTAGATAAAACTTTTAACCTTTGGGTAATACCATTACATGCATGTTTAAGTTCTATTTATGAAGATATATACATATACTCATGTTTCAAAGAAATTATACAAGTCTCGTTCCCTTATATGCACAGATTTCTAGTATTAGATATATTGTATGAGGGATAATATCTTTATCCATTGGATAATATAATTACACATTAGATAAACACAAACTAACATTTTTACCAAAAGTCTAGTTTTGAAAGATTAAAACTTTGTATTTACACACTGGATAAAACCATTACCCCTTGGATAGTACCATTATCCATTGGGTAATACTATTATACACTATATTAATACTATGGAAAAGTGATATATACACATACAAGGATTTTCAGTACACCAAAACATAAACTTATTAAAACAATTATGTGAGACAAAGTCTTCACTGTACCTACAAGATTACACACTAAACTCCTGAATTATAACCAAAATCTCAATAAGTGAGCGTGATACTTATGTATAGATCTATACGTAACTGGAAATCCCGCACCTAGGCTGCTAGCTACAGCTAGACCGACAGGTTTGGAGTGACAAATTCTAACATTTCGATGCCTGAAGAACGTCGCAGCATGCCAACTTTGGTTTTAGCATGGTTGTAATAACTCACATAGGAAATCAACGATACATTTAGTTTACAGGGAAAAATGCGTTCAAATGGTTTTATATAAGAATAAAACTACGTAATACTACTTGAAGTATATAATTACTTATACATTTTTGGTCTTAGGGTTTATAAGACTACAATTCATTTTAAATGAAATATTGGATTTTCTGGGAACAAACACTACATTTTTAAGTATCGTCATTTACTTATTGTCACACCCCCGAACCAGACGGCGGAAACGTCCGGGGCTGTCGTGACTCAATTGAATACCATCACAATGAATATACATGAAACATAACATTATACATCACCAACATTTGGAATTATACAATTGGTAGCGTTTACATCCATTACATTGTTCCAAAACATTACATTCTCAAAAATAACTGTTCGATACTAAATTAAACCACAGCAAAACGTCATAGAGTACAATTCATCCTTCACTTTATCTGTTACCTGAGAATACAAGTATTTTGAAAAAAACGTCAACATATGAAATGTTGGTGAGTTCATAAGTAATGTTTGAAATCCAATGTTTGTAATGTGTTGAAAAACCACCAGAAAATCCGATATTTTCTGAAAATAGTATAGTCAAAAAGGTGTGAAGATCCATAGGTATGCTTGTTTGTTTCTATACTTGTAAAAATTGTTCATTTAAAATTGTGTGCAATCCGAATCCGTATGTATTGAAATACCCTAGGAAAACCCGATGTTTTCCTAATTCTTTGAATTACATGAATGTACATTGAAACAATTGCAACGCGTGAAATTATCAGTACCAGGCGACGTTGGATTATTTTTTAGCATGATTATTTGCTACAAACACACGTTACACAAACGACTACTCTATAGCAATACTAACGATCCCGTAGGCATCATCCGTACTAATCACATTATCCAACCGCCCTGACTACGTGTAGTCCCACACCCGAAGAGAACGAGGACACGAAGGCCTCGATGACTCCATTAGCCGGTTGGGGATAAAAAGGTACGAGGGGTCCCAGACCCGCCTCGCATGAAAAGGTAGACTCTATTAGCAATACCAAAGGACCCTTGGGGACCAGTAGTATACAAGCCATTGAAAGTCCTTTTACGTTATGTCGGATCGGTAAAACCCAACACTTCGTAAGATAGAGGTCTTCGGGCCTTAAGATCAGGTCATTGGGCTAGCTAGGCTCAACAAACAAGATTTTACACTTTTGGGGCCCAAAGATGGTGCGTAGACGTCTGTGCACACTCGCATGTATATTGAATTCCCAAACGTTATTAGTTATGAATCGTAATGTCGTAGTGTCATAGTGTCGTCGTGTTAGTAGTTTCGGATTTTTATTGGTTCGAGACCGAACCAATTTGTTTAACAACGACTTTTGGAGTTCTAATGTATTGTATTTCGTCGATAGTTGTGGTACCATCATTTGGTCAAATTGCATGTATTGAATTAGCCTTGAAAATTTTCTGTTTTCAGCCCCTCCTTGTTTGTAAAAATTTACTTTTTCAACCCTTTATTTAAATACTTTCCGGTTTGGTCCTTAAATCAATTTTCTTGACATTTTAATACCAAAAATTATTGAAATAAATATTTTCCAGCATATTTTTCCTAGAAAACAGCTTAAGTCCCTGAAATTTCAGTTTTCTCGGTTATAACCCTTCTTTTTCGCAAGTTTGACAATTTTGGCCCAAATTGTAAAATTTTGCAACTTTAGTCCTTTTTAAATTTAAAAAGCATTTTAAACCTTTGAAAAGGACTTGGATCACTTATAGTCCACTGTTTTACAGAAAAACACAGTTTTGGCCCTCCAAAACAGAAAATTTCGCATAATGGGCCTCATTGGGCCGAAAATGTCATTTTTAGCCCATTAAGCTTGAAATTTATGTTTTTAATCCTCTAAATGAGTATATTTCCAGAAATTGTTTTATTGAAACTGTTTTGACACAGTTCATCCATCAGAATTCGTGATTTGTCAATTTGGGCCCTTAATTTTTGTATTTTTCACATTTTAGGTCCAAAAATTGTGTTTTTAGTCCAAAGAAATTATTACTAAACCACTTAGCTATTTTTCTAGAGACACTTAGTATGTAGAAATATAGTAGAGGCTAAAATCATTTAACATAAGGTAACTCTCGGTTTTGAGGAGTTTTATGGCTAAATCCAACATTATAACTCACAAAAGCACACATATAAGCATGGAAATCATACAAAGCATACAAAACACATATAGATCTACACTTTCACTTGTATTCCCCCCCCCCCCCCCACCAAAACTCATAAAAACAGAAAATAGGGGGTATGAAGCTCACCTTGAGTTGTAGTTTCGGTTTTGAAGAGAGAAAAGAAGAAAATTTCGATCCTAGCAAGTCTCCTTGGTAGATCTCGAGTTTAGTGACTTCTAAGGTGCATGATCACAAGTTGGAATAAATTTAGAAGAGATTTTTGATGAAATGAAGTAGCTAGATCATGGATTAGTCATCAACTTACCTTTTGAAGAAGGAGGAAGGAGATGTCCTTCAAGACTTAGAGAGAATGAAATGGATTTTTGTGAGTGTGTGTGTGTTGTGTTCGGCCGAGAGCAAGAAGAGAGAGGAGAGGAGGTGACCTTTGAAGTGCTATGCATGGAGATATGGGATGAGTTGCATGGATATCCAAAAGGCAATAATGAAGTGGCAAGACAAAGTCAACTTTCATCTTATCCTTGGGTTTGGGCCTTGGGCCGAGATTTTTGGAAGGAAAAAGGGAAAATTTGGGCTTTAATGCCCACAAGCCCATGTGTATATTAAGTTGGGTGAGTTTTAACCTAAATAAAATTATAATATGATTCTTACACTTTGTTGGGCTAGTTTAGGTTAATCATGGTTCAAAATTTTGAATTTATTTCATTCTAGGCCCAATATAGCCCAAAATGTTGAAACAAATAGATGTGGGTCCAATTAGAGCCCATTTAAGAGTTCTAAACCCAAGATAGTCAAATTGGAAGTTTATTGGTCCATTAGGCCCAATAAGGAAGTTCTAGTCCAAAATGGACCTAAATAAGAACTTCTAGGGTTTCCAATTGCTTGTTGACTATTTGTAATGCTTGTATGGTGTATTTGATTGAAATTTTGTTGTCGCAATCATAGGTGTTACACATGTTCTTAAGCTTTTGATTCACTTTAGCTTGAGTGTATAGTTTACAAGACACAAAATTTCCAGTTGTGACATCATCCCCCCGTTAGAGGGAATTTCGTCCCGAAATTCTGTTTGAAAGCTAGATTTGAGAATGCTAGAATAGGTGAGGGTACTTTCGCTTCATTTGATCTTCGCGTTCCCAAGTGAATTCTGGCCCACGCTTTGCGTTCCACCGTACCTTCACGATCGGGATGCGGCTCTGTTTAGTACGCTTCACCTCCCTGTCCATGATTTCGATTGGTTCTTCGACGAACAGGAGATTCTCATTGATTTCGATTTCGTCAAGAGGAATGACAAGGGTTTCGTCTGATAGGCACTTCTTTAGGTTAGAGACATGAAACACGGGGTGTACACCGTTTAGCTCTGCGGGTAGTTGCAGTCTGTATGCTACTGGACCAATTCGGGCGACGATTTCGAAAGGTCCAATGTATTGTGGATTTAGTTTTCCCCGCTTCCCAAAACGAATGACTCTTTTCCAGGGCGAGACTTTTAACAGTACTCGATCACCGACCTGAAATTCTAAGGGCTTTCGGCGTTTATCAGCGTAGCTCTTTTGTCGGTCACGCGATGCTTGCAATCGAGCTCTGATTTGACGCGTCGCAGTAGACTACAAAATCTTTCGTTCCTTCAGGCAGAGATAGTACAAGTGCACTACAGAGAGATTGTTTCAAGGTTTGAAACGCAATCTCTTGTTTGTCTGTCCATTTGAATGGTACGCCCTTTTGCGTCAGCGAGGTAAGTGGCTTGGCGATCTTAGAGAAGTTTTGAATGAATCTCCTATAGTAGCCTGCTAATCCCAAGAATTGACGAATTTCTGTGGGCATTGTCGGGATTGCCCATCCTTCTACAGCTTTGACCTTAGAGGGATCCACATGGATTCCATCTTGGCTGACTACATGACCTAGGAAGTTCACACTTCGCAGCCAGAACTCACACTTAGAGAGTTTGGCGTAAAGTTTTTCTGATCGTAAAGTTTCTAAGACTTGTCGAAGATGTTGTCCATGCTCTTCCTTGCTTCGAGAATAGACGAGGATGTCATCGATAAAAACAATGACAAAGTTGTCGAGGAACGGTCGGTAAATTCGATTCATTAGGTCCATAAATGCGACAGGGGCATTCGTTAGACCAAAGGGCATTACGACAAATTCATAATGTCCGTAGCGAGTTCGGAAAGCGGTTTTTGGAATATCCTCTTCCCGGACTTTGAGTTGGTGGTATCCGGACCGTAGATCTATTTTAGAAAAATAACTAGCTCCTTGGAGCTGGTCAAATAGGTCATCGATTCGTGGGAGTGGGTAGCGGTTCTTGATTGTGAGTTTATTTAATTCTCTGTAATCGATGCACATTCTAAAAGATCCGTCCTTCTTTTTGACGAAGAGCACCGGAGCTCCCCATGGCGAGTAACTAGGTCGAATAAATCCCTTGTCCAAAAGTTCGCTGAGTTGGCTGGATAATTCCTGCATCTCGGCAGGAGCCAGCCGGTAGGGTGATTTAGCGAGAGGAGTTGCTCCTGGAATAAGGTCGATTCGAAACTCAACCTGTCTCTCTAGGGGTACTCCCGGGAGATCTTCAGGAAACACGTCCGGAAATTCACATGCTACGGGAATGTCTCGAACGTTAATCTCCTCCTTGGTTTTATCCACCACGTGAGCCAGGAACGCCAGATTTTTCCTTCTTAGATATTTCTGTGCCTTGATGCACGAAACGAGGCGAAGGTTCATGCTAGATTTGTCTCCATAAATTACTAGGGTTTTGTGATTTGGGAGACGAAGACGAACGGCCTTCTCACGACACATAATTTCGGCATGGTGGGGGCTTAACCAGTCCATGCTGATGATCACATCGAAACTCCTAATTGACACTGGCATTAGATCTATTCGAAAGACGTGTTGATTAAGAGTTAGGGTACATCCGGTGTAGATTTCCCTAGTGGATTCGGTTTTTCCCATTGGCCATTTCCACCGTATAGGTTTCGTTTAGCTTTTGGGGCAGTTGTTTTAATAAATGCTTAAACTTATTGCTTACGAAACTTCGCTCCGCTTCGGTGTCAAATAAGATGCATGCATAAGTGTGGTTTAAGGGAAACGTACCGGTAACAACAGAGGGGTCTTGAATGGCCTCACCCTGACCCATGGTCAACATCCTTCCTGTTCCTCCATTTCTTAAATTGTTGTTGTTAGGATAGTCTCGGTAGATGTGTCCAGTCTTCCCACATCCGAAGCAGGTGTGGCTAGGCCCTGCGTTATTGCCGCTGGCATGGGTGTTGTTGTTGTTGCGATGGTTGTTGTTGTTGGTTCCCTGATTTTGGTTCTAGGGAGGGTAAGCCTTGCAGTACTTTGCAGTGTGTCCCCTTCGGTTGCAACTGGTGCACTGAAAATCCTTGCATTCTCCATAGTGATGGAAACCGCACTTGTTGCATTTGGGGAGATTACCGAAATAAGGTCTGGAAGCATTTGAAGTGGCTGAGGTTGGAGCATGTGGTGCGGCTAGAACCGGTGCGGTAACAGCATTAACCACCACTGTCTGATGCTTCTTGGAGGTGTCGGGGCCCTGGCGCCCCTTCCTCTTATTGTTCTTTCCCCTCTTGCCATCACTTTCCTCCGTCTTCTCAGTCTCCACTGGCTTCTCTCCCTTCTTGTTGTTATGGTCATACAACCTTTTTGCCAATCTTTTCGCACTGTCAAATGTTTTGGGGTTTGCAGCTATCACATTCCCTTGAATTGGTGATGTGAGTCCCCAGATGAATCGCTCAATCTTCTTTCCTTCCGAGGTGATCATACCCGGGCACAGCAGAGATAGTTCGCTAAATCTCGATATGTAGGCATCGATATTCGCGTTCTGCACAGTGAGGTTCCATAGCTCTTGCTCCATCTTCTGTATTTCGCCTCGTGGGCAGTACTCAGCCATTAACATTTCTTTCATCTCTGTCCACGGCATAGAGTTGGCTACAGGGAGCGTCATGGATTCTACATGTCCGTTCCACCAGGTGAGCGCTTGATCCACAAAAGTGCAGGCTGCGAACTTCACCTTCATGTGCTCAGGGCAATCGCATATCTCGAATACTGACTCCACCTTTTCGATCCATCGCTTCAGAGTGATCACCCCTCCAGTGCCATTAAAAGTTCGTGGTTTGGCGTTTGTGAAGTCCTTGTAGGTACATGTCTTGGGGGGTCCTTGATTCATTCCATTGTTCGAACTTCCGGCTCCTTGCCCATTGACTCCTCCATTGTTCCCTTGATGAATTTGCGCAATCGCTGCAGTGACTGCTGCAGATACAGCTGCCTGGAAAGCGGCTGAGTCAACTTCAGGTGGGGTTGGTCCTGGGTTTCCGCGAGTAGGTCGGGGAGGCATCTTTCTATCACAATACGGAAAGATGTTGAGGGTATGTTGTTTCTGTGAGGTCGTGATCCTACAGACTAGGTGCATGGTACGAACTTAAACACTACTACCATTGACCAATCAATAATAATTTCTCAACACATAGCAATTTGCAATATCGTAATAAAACACGTAAAAATTTATTAATATTATCCGCATTTGATACATGAAAATTTGCTCGTAGGAGCATACATGAGTGATACTAGTTCGACAGCATAACGACTCTATGAGTAGTGTAGTCACTTAAACATAGAGTCGGAGTACATAGCATATTTACTAACGACCTACTAAGATAAGTCTATCCCTAACCAAGATGAGTTGCGTCCTACTATAACGGTGAAATCATATGCCGAAGTGCTGAGCCATCTCAGTCATGTCTACAATGACCTCATCTCTCTCAAGCTCTGCTTGCACGGCACGTGCTTCCATGGCGAACAGTTGTTGCCGCAAGTCGGCAATCTCGGCTTCTGGGGAGCGATTTTCCCTCACGGGATTCACTGGTGGGACGTGGTGATCCTGTTGCGCTTCGCTAACAGGAGATGCGACGTGATCTATGTTCGGGGCCTGATCCTCCCCCATGTCATCGTCGGTCTCCTCGAACTCGTAGTCGGTGTCCATGTATTCATCAGGTTCAACGCCGTGGACTCCCTCCTGATTCCCCTCTGGTTCGTCTTCGAGTATCCCGTGTACTCCTAGGGCTTGGTGAAACTGAATGCTCTGATGCTCTCCCTCCATGAAGACTGGGAGAAAGTATACGAATAAGCTATCACTTTCCTATGACTCTACCGCTATTGCACAAGCTAAACATGCGTTCTCTTTTTGGTGGTAGGGGTATAGTTTTAGATTCCCTAGAAATCCCGATCTCATCAGGACGTGTGTTAGTTTTACTTTGGAGAGAATGTAGTTGATCAGGCTACATTCACTCCTTGGTATCACTAAGAAGAGTCCCGAATCAACCGAGACACTAGTATTATTTTTGTTTGGTTCGTCGTTATGTTCCTATTCCTAGTGCAAGCAAGGGTGTTTTATTTACTTGTTTTGTTCAGAGTTATGTTAGTCCCTCTTTTTGGTTTATAGTTGCATATCCATGTGTGGCTAGATATGCTAGTTCACTATAAACAAAGCTCTAATACCAACCTGTCACACCCCCGAACCAGACGGCGGAAACATCCGGGGCTGTCGTGACTCAATTGAATACCATCACAATGAATATACATGAAACATAACATTATACATCACCAACATTTGGAATGATACAACTGGTAGCGTTTACATCCATTACATTGTTCCAAAACATTACATTCTAAAAAATAACTGTTCGATACTAAATTAAACCACAGCAAAACGTCATAGAGTACAATTCATCCTTCACTTTATCTGTTACCTGAGAATACAAGTATTTTGAAAACAACGTCAACATATGAAATGTTGGTGAGTTCATAAGTAATGTTTGAAATCCAATGTTTGTAATGTGTTGAAAAACCACCAGAAAATCCGATATTTTCTGAAAATAGTATAGTCAAAAAGGTGTGAAGATCCATAGGTATGCTTGTTTGTTTCTATACTTGTAAAAATTGTTCATTTAAAATTGTGTGCAATCCGAATCCGTATGTATTGAAATACCCTAGGAAAACCCGATGTTTTCCTAATTCTTTGAATTACATGAATGTACATTGAAACAATTGCAACGCGTGAAATTATCAGTACCAGGCGACGTTGGATTATTTTTTAGCATGATTATTTGCTACAAACACACGTTACACAAACGACTACTCTATAGCAATACTAACGATCCCGTAGGCATCATCCGTACTAATCACATTATCCAACCGCCCTGACTACGTGTAGTCCCACACCCGAAGAGAACGAGGACACGAAGGCCTCGATGACTCCATTAGCCGGTTGGGGATAAAAAGGTACGAGGGGTCCCAGACCCGCCTCGCATGAAAAGGTAGACTCTATTAGCAATACCAAAGGACCCTTGGGGACCAGTAGTATACAAGCCATTGAAAGTCCTTTTACGTTATGTCGGATCGGTAAAACCCAACACTTCGTAAGATAGAGGTCTTCGGGCCTTAAGATCAGGTCATTGGGCTAGCTAGGCTCAACAAACAAGATTTTACACTTTTGGGGCCCAAAGATGGTGCGTAGACGTCTGTGCACACTCGCATGTATATTGAATTCCCAAACGTTATTAGTTATGAATCGTAATGTCGTAGTGTCATAGTGTCGTCGTGTTAGTAGTTTCGGATTTTTATTGGTTCGAGACCGAACCAATTTGTTTAACAACGACTTTTGGAGTTCTAATGTATTGTATTTCGTCGATAGTTGTGGTACCATCATTTGGTCAAATTGCATGTATTGAATTAGCCTTGAAAATTTTCTGTTTTCAGCCCCTCCTTGTTTGTAAAAATTTACTTTTTCAACCCTTTATTTAAATACTTTCCGGTTTGGTCCTTAAATCAATTTTCTTGACATTTTAATACCAAAAATTATTGAAATAAATATTTTCCAGCATATTTTTCCTAGAAAACAGCTTAAGTCCCTGAAATTTCAGTTTTCTCGGTTATAACCCTTCTTTTTCGCAAGTTTGACAATTTTGGCCCAAATTGTAAAATTTTGCAACTTTAGTCCCTTTTAAATTTAAAAAGCATTTTAAACCTTTGAAAACGACTTGGATCACTTATAGTCCACTGTTTTACAGAAAAACACAGTTTTGGCCCTCCAAAACAGAAAATTTCGCATAATGGGCCTCATTGGGCCGAAAATGTCATTTTTAGCCCATTAAGCTTGAAATTTATGTTTTTAATCCTCTAAATGAGTATATTTCCAGAAATTGTTTTATTGAAACTATTTTGACACAGTTCATCCATCAGAATTTGTGATTTGTCAATTTGGGCCCTTAATTTTTGTATTTTTCACATTTTAGGTCCAAAAATTGTGTTTTTAGTCCAAAGAAATTATTACTAAACCACTTAGCTATTTTTCTAGAGACACTTAGTATGTAGAAATATAGTAGAGGCTAAAATCATTTAACATAAGGTAAATCTCGGTTTTGAGGAGTTTTATGGCTAAATCCAACATTATAACTCACAAAAGCACACATATAAGCATGGAAATCATACAAAGCATACAAAACACATATAGATCTACACTTTCACTTGTATTCCCCCCCCCCCCCCCCCCCCGAAAAAACTCATAAAAACAGAAAATAGGGGGTATGAAGCTCACCTTGAGTTGTAGTTTCGGTTTTGAAGAGAGAAAAGAAGAAAATTTCGATCCTAGCAAGTCTCTTTGGTAGATCTCGAGTTTAGTGACTTCTAAGGTGCATGATCACAAGTTGGAATAGATTTAGAAGAGATTTTTGATGAAATGAAGTAGCTAGATCATGGATTAGTCATCAACTTACCTTTTGAAGAAGGAGGAAGGAGATGTCCTTCAAGACTTAGAGAGAATGAAATGGATTTTTGTGAGTGTGTGTGTGTTGTGTTCGGCCGAGAGCAAGAAGAGAGAGGAGAGGAGGTGACCTTTGAAGTGCTATGCATGGAGATATGGGATGAGTTGCATGGATATCCAAAAGGCAATAATGAAGTGGCAAGACAAAGTCAACTCTCATCTTATCCTTGGGTTTGGGCCTTGGGCCGAGATTTTTGGAAGGAAAAAGGGAAAAATTGGGCTTTAATGCCCACAAGCCCATGTGTATATTAAGTTGGGTGAGTTTTAACCTAAAAAAAATTATAATATGATTCTTACACTTTGTTGGGCTAGTTTAGGTTAATCATGGTTCAAAATTTTGAATTTATTTCATTCTAGGCCCAATATAGCCCAAAATGTTGAAACAAATAGATGTGGGTCCAATTAGAGCCCATTTAAGAGTTCTAAACCCAAGATAGTCAAATTGGAAGTTTATTGGTCCATTAGGCCCAATAAGGAAGTTCTAGTCCAAAATGGACCTAAATAAGAACTTCTAGGGTTTCCAATTGCTTGTTGACTATTTGTAATGCTTGTATGGTGTATTTGATTGAAATTTTGTTGTCGCAATCATAGGTGTTACACATGTTCTTAAGCTTTTGGTTCACTTTAGCTTGAGTGTATAGTTTACAAGACACAAAATTTCTAGTTGTGACACTTATACACTACATTTATGAGTAAGGTTATTTACTTATACACTACATTTATAAGTATGGTTATTTTCTTATACACAACATTTATAAGTATGATTATTTACTTATACACAACATTTATAAGTATGGTTAATTACTTATACTACATTTATAAGTATGGTTATTTACTTATACACTTGATTTTTGGATAATAAAAACCACATGACAAGTCACACTTTTTATAAGTTTAGAAGTTATGGGAACTTTATTTTATAAATGCTTTTGGATACATATTACACACATAAATTCTTCTTTTACGCTGAAGGCGTACAAATACAAAACATTTTACAAGGATACAATTTTTACACAAGGAAAAATATCGGATTTTTCTACAACTGAACTCTTATGAACTCACCAAATTTATGTTGACTTTTAAAACGGCATGTAATCTCAGGTAATAATTAAGTTCAGGTCAGTGGAGCTACTTTTGAAGAAAAGATACCAAATATCATTATGATAACTATTTTACTTGATTACATGAAAATCTTGTAATGTATTTTGATACTAAGTAACATTTGGGTCATGTAACTGATATAATCATATGATATGATGGTTGTTTGTGTACTTGTGTTTCAATGTATACAATAATTGTGATATTGTGATCGTCGTTCCACCCTTGGATGTTTCCGCCATCCGGTTTGGGGGTGTGATAGAGCAATCGAGATATGAGTTGGGGGTCGGGTAGGGCATACTAGACTCATAATGAGGGCTTAATAGCATTCCAAATACGATTTGAGGATCGGTTGGTATACCAAACTCATAGTGAGGGTTCAACATTGGTATTCCAGTCCGATGTCTGAATGGGTTGGGAGCAAACCAGACATAAGTTGTGGGCCCCGGGGGCAAGCCAGACTTATGTTGTAGGCTCAAGAGCAGGACAAATATGATTTGTGGGCCCGATAGGCAAGCCAGACTCATATTGTGGGCTTAAGGGTAATCTAATCTTGTAGTTGTGGACCCAGTACATATTGTTGTTATTTATGTGCTATTTGTTTGTGTGTTGGTACCTTGGGGAACGCACTAAGCTTTGTGCTTACAGTTTTGTTTATGGTTTCAGTTTCTTTAGATGATTCGTGGCAAGGCGAAGGCATGACCGTGCACATCATTGGTTTTGCAACGGATTGGACCTTGGGAGACTGTGATTTTAAATCATGTTTTGGAGACAATACTTTTGTAAACACTTTTATCAGTAAATTGGTTGTTTTGAAAAGTTTAAATTTGTTAAAATTTTTGGAATGTTATAGTTTTCATTTGACTTAAACCATCACCATCGGTTTTCATTCCAGAACTTTTGTTGCTGTTTATCGATAACACACATTTTTGTAATGTGGAGTGCATCCTTTCTTTTGTTCCTTTTTAGATCATTTTATGGACTATTAATGGTTATGGTGGTTGTTTTTTTTTTCGTTTCTCAGTTTTAATTCTTGTTGAATATGTTGCAAGAAAAGCCTTTTGAATTCAGTGATGTTTTTGTTAATTTGTAGTACCAAAGTTGGTACCACCCCCTACCCCCACCCCCACTATTATATAATATGTTGTTAATATTTATGTTTTTGATCTATTTTGTACACATATATGAGTACAATTTTCCTTACTATTTTTTTTACTACAACCATAACAAGAGGGTTAATCTTTGATTCTAAAATCCAATTTCATCGACTTCATGTGCAAAAGACTCAAATATTGACTCATATCAATGATTTTTGGTCTAGAACAAGGCTTTTTTGTTTGATAAGTTTATAATTATACCATTATTTTATCATTTCTAATGATTTATCTATAAAATGGAAATGTAGTTTAAGTTTTTTTTTATAAATTAATTTTGCTGTTCATACTTTTAGAATCTATAAAAAAACATCCAATTTTAAATCAAAGTACATTGCTATTCTTTTCATTTAACCCATTTAGGGCTAAATGCAAGAAATAACAATGTACTTGTTGCATGACAATGCTATATTTAGGTTGATTATTCAAACTTCAATGATTTGATAAGAAGTGATGAAAGTAGTATGTTGCTATTCGACTCTTCCTTGTTATAATTAGGCAGATGTTTAAAAGTATAACATTGTGATTAGAAGAAATGAAAGTAGTATGCTTTAATAAACCTTAAAATGAAAGTACATTGCCCTTTCTTGCATCTAACCCTTATTTTTACCTTGTCCTTTATCCTTCAGATTGTTACTTTCTCTGTTTTTTTGTAAAAAGAGGAAAAAGCTGCAAAGTGCAAAAGATACGCCAACATCCCGAAAACATTGGGGTTTAGATGAATGTTACAAACAAGCCTTACAAGGTTTCTCTAAGAGGGTATTTGGATAAATTAGTTTATAGCTTATTAGTTTATTGTGGTGGGAATAAACAACTTTTGCAAAAATGTTTGTGGTGGGAATAAGCAATAAACAAGGTAGGAGATGCTTATTAAAATCAACTTATTTAGCTTATTCCTACCACGATAAGCTGATTTTTACGGATTCTTATCCAAACACTTAAACTTAACTTATTGTGGTGGGAATAAGCAGTAAGCAATAGACACCCTCTCTTTTCCCTATCTAAACACCCCCTAAATTAGAGTTACTAGATCAATTGGGAACGAATTCAAGCAACTATGTTTATTGTTTTCTTTTTATGCAAATAAACACATGTATGGTTATTTTGATTTTTGATTCATTTATTGTGTGGATTTATGTATATATTTGTGTATCTAACACTCTCTACATACAATCTGAATCGAAAACACCATAAAAAACAACTCTTCCGACCCATGTGGAGCATCGGCCACATCACTAGTTGCCATTAAAACATAATATATCAAAATAAGTAAGAAGCCAAAATTTTGAAAAACTCAAAATTGAGGGTCTAAATGGCACATATTAACAATGACAAATGGGCTTCGAAGTTTTTGATGATCAATAATTAATTCGAAGTCCTTCATATGATTCTCATCGATGACACATAAAAACATCGTCTATATCTCTTGTTGAAAAATAAACTCAAAACTCAGCATGAAATATTGTTTTATGTGATCATTCGTAAAAGTAACTATTTGATCTCATTTGGTTATTATACAGTCAAGGAAAATGAATAACATGTGCTTTGGTGTTAAAAATGAGAAATATGCATTAACATGATATCGCTTGCATTGTACTTTTAAAAGTTACACAATGATTCATGGGATAAAATTTTGTCAAAAAGTCCATTTTGAAAGTATATGTGTGTAAATAAATGTGTTGAGTAGTGTGCATTTAGTGTCTTGTCAAGGAGAGTTTTTAGGTGTCGGTACCTAGCTTTTGGTTTTTGAAAATTTTCTTATAAAATATGGGGTTGGCTAAAAAAGCACTCTATTTTACCATTTATACAATCCTAATTAATGTTTGAAATATTTTTATTGGTTGAAATTGCATTGTTTTCCGAAAAAAATGATTACAAGTAGTTGATTTTTTGTAAAAATGATTATAGGGTGTCTAAAGGATGTCTTATTAACAGCACCCATAAAATATTAATGATAATCTTTCTTTATTTGTCCCCAAACTAGAAATTATTACTCAAATCATAAATTTTGTCTTTTCCTTATGGATCCATTAGGTTAGTAGTTTTGATAACAAATTTAAATGAAATAATTTATAGTATTTTATTGTATTAGGAATACTTTTCTTGTACTAGAGTGGTTTTGAAATATTCAAAACCCATGTTGTGAGGGTGGACATATCATCTTAATTCTCAAAATATTATTAATTCTCAAAATATTGATATGCCGTGGAATGTGGAAATTTTGTTAAACTATAAAGAAAGAGCATTCACAATATATATATATATATATATATATATATATATATATATATATATATATATATATATATATATATATATATATATATATATAAAATCCAAAAAAATATTATATAATTATGTTGTAACTATAAAAGTAAATTCCGTAATATGGTCCCAAAAATATCGGGTTAAATAGTAGTATATCAATAAGTTAGATTGGTTTCATAGCCCTTTTAATGTCATAAATAATTGTACTCTATTTTCGCCTAACTCCTTGCTAAGCTTTAATTCAATTCTGCAATTCCAAAAAAAAAATGATGACCTTAACATATTTAAAAAACATTCAAATCATTCTAAACTTGTTTAAATATCAAAATCCACAAACTTATGCATTTTATGTTCTTGATCTTTATAATCCTTAAAAACAACCACCACCACAAATGCATGTTTACATCATATAAATGCACTAATTTTACCATTAAAACCAACACATTTCCCTAAATGCTACCCATTC
Source organism: Lactuca saligna (assembly GCF_052625555.1). Classification (NCBI taxonomy): domain Eukaryota; kingdom Viridiplantae; phylum Streptophyta; class Magnoliopsida; order Asterales; family Asteraceae; genus Lactuca; species Lactuca saligna. The sequence goes on from NC_136419.1 coordinate 81,618,014, forward strand.
CAATTTAGTTGGTAAAGAACTAATATCAAATCCCATATAATCTTGAGGATAAATTAAATTGAGTATGCTACTCGACTTTTCTCTCTCTTTTAAGGGCACAATGGAGAAAAAAGGGGGAAGAAAATGCTCAAAAAGTGGTGATTCCACCACTTTCATTGATTTTAATACAATATCCATCAAAAACCCTTAATATGGCAAATAAACCACTTGATACCGAATTCACTAAACTTCCTACTAACAAATTAATGATCCTTACAAGATCGGTAATTAAATTCCTTAAAATCTTTTTTATTTCGTAAAATAGTTACTACAATCTTATTACATTGCATTACTATATCGAAAAATTGTGGATATTACACATTACCTTATATTTTTCATCAAAAGATAATTTTTTCTATAAAATTTAAAGAAAAACATTAAAGCCCTAGAATAGTATAAAAATATGATTAAAAAAAACAAAAAAACAAAAAAAACAAAAAAAAAAAAAAAAAAAAAAAAAAGTAAACAATCATAAGATAGAAGACGATGAAAAAGCGAACACGTTTGATATATGATACAATATATATCCATGATTAGAATTATCGAATTTTAATAAAAAAACATTGTCATTCATGAGACATACCACGTAAGAAATCACAGGAGTGGTTGAGTTTTCTCGAGAAACGGTCGACAAATTCGATTCATTAGGTCCATAAATGCGGCGGGGGCATTCGTTAGACCGAAGGGCATTACGACAAATTCATAATGTCCGTAACGAGTTCGGAAAGCGGTTTTTGGAATATCCTCTTCCCGGACTCTGAGTTGGTGATACCCAGACCGTAAATCTATTTTAGAAAAATAACTAGCCCCTTGGAGCTGGTCAAATAGGTCATCGATTCGTGGGAGTGGGTAGCGGTTTTTGATTGTGAGTTTGTTTAACTCTCTGTAATCGATACACATTCTAAAAGATCCGTCTTTCTTTTTGACAAAGAGCACCGGAGCTCCCCATGGCGAATAACTAGGTCGGATAAATCCCTTATCCAGAAGTTCGCTGAGTTGGCTGGATAATTCCTGCATTTCGGCAGGAGCCAACCGATAGGGTGATTTAGCAAGAGGAACCGCTCCTGGGATAAGGTCAATTCGAAATTCGACCTGTCTTTCTGGGGGCACTCCCGGAAGATCTTCAGGAAATACATCTGGAAATTCACATGCTACTGGAATGTCTCGAGCGCTAATTTCCTCCTTGGTCTTGTCCACCACATGAGCCAGGAACGCCAGATTGTTCCTTCGTAGATATTTTTGTGCCTTGACACACGAAACGAGACGAAGGTTCATGCTAGATTTGTCTCCGTAGACCACTAGGGTTTCGTGATTTGGGAGACGAAGACGGACGGCCTTCTCGTGACACATAATGTCGGCATGGTGGGGGCTTAACCAGTCCATACCGATGATCACGTCGAAACTCCTAATTGATACTGGCATTAGGTCTATTCGGAAGATGTGTTGATTAAGAGTTAGGGTACATCCGACGTAGATTTCCCCAGTGGATTCGGTTTTTCCATTGGCCATTTCCACCCTATAGGCTTCATTTAGCTTTTGGGGAGGGTGTTTTAGTAAGTGTTTAAACTTATTGCTTACGAAGCTTCGCTCCGCTCCGGAGTCAAATAAGATGCATGCATAAGCGTGGTTTAAGAGAAACGTACCGGTAACCACAGAGGGATCCTGAATAGCTTCCCCCTGACCCACGGTCATCATCCTTCCTGTTCCTCCATTTCTGGAATTGTTGTTGTTGGGACAGTCTCGGCGGACGTGTCCAGTCTTCCCGCATCCGTAGCAAGTGTAGCTAGGCCCTGCGCTGTTGCCACTGACATGAGTGTTGTTGTTGTTGCGAGGGTTGTTGTTGTTGATTCCCTGATTTTGGTTGTGGGGAGGGTAAGCTTTGCAGTACTTTGCAGTGTGACCCCTTCGGTTGCAGTTGGTACACTGAAAATCCTTGCATTCTCCATAATGATGGAAACCACACTTGTTGCATTTAGGAAGATTACCGGAATAAGGTTTGGAAGTATTTGAAGTGGCTGAGGTTGGAGCATGTGGTGCGGCTGGAGCCGATGTAGTAACGGCATTTACCGCCACCGCCTGTTGTTTCTTGAAGGTGTCGGGGCCCTGACGCCCCTTCCTCTTGTTGTTCCTTCCCCTCTTGTCATCTCTTTCCTTCTTCTTCTCAGCCTCCACTGGTTTCTCTCCCTTTTTGTTATTATGGTCGTACAACCTCTTTGCCAATCTCTTTGCACTGTCAAATGTTTCTGGGTTTGCGGCTATCACATTCCCTTGAATTGGTGGTGTGAGTCCCCAGATGAATCGCTCGATCTTCTTTCCTTCTGAGGTGATCATACCCGGGCATAACAGAGATAGTTCGCTAAATCTCGATATGTAGGCATCGATATTCGCGTTCTGCACAGTGAGGTTCCATAGCTCTTGTTCCATCTTCTGTATTTCGCCTCGTGGGCAGTACTCTGCCATCAACATTTCTTTCATTTCTGTCCAGGGGATAGAGTTGGCTACAGGGAGCGTCATGGATTCTACATGTCCATTCCACCAAGTGAGTGCCTGATCCACAAAAGTGCAAGCTGCGAACTTCACCTTCATGTGCTCAGGGCAGTCGCATATCTCGAATATCGATTCCACCTTCTCGATCCAGCGTTTCAGAGTGATCACTCCTCCAGTGCCATTAAAAGTTCGTGGTTTGGCATTGGTGAAGTCCTTGTAGGTACATGCCTTGGTGGATCCTTGATTCATTCCATTGTTTGAGCTTCCGGCTCCTTGCCCATTGACTCCTCCATTGTTCCCTTGTTGAATTTGCGCAATCGTTGCGGTGACTGCCGCAGATACAGCTGCCTGGAAGGCGGCTGAGTCGACTTCAGGTGGGGTTGGTCCTGGGTTTCCGCGAGTAGTTGGGCGAGGCATCTTTCTGTCATGAAACGGAAAGATGTTGAGTGTTCGTGGGTTCTGTGAGGTTGCGACCCTACTATCTAGGTGTATGATACGAACCTAAACGTTTCTACTATCAGGCATACAATCATAACGTTCCAACACATGACAAATTGCAACATCGAAATAAAACACATGGAAATTTTTACTAATATTATCCGCATTTAATACATGAAAATTTGCTCGTAAGAGCATACATAAGTGACACTAATCTGACAGCATAACGACTCCATGAGTAGTGTAGTCACTTAAACATAGAGTCGGAGTACATAACATAGTTCCTAATGATCTACTATGATGAGTCTACCCCTAACCGCGGTGAGCTGCGTCCGGAGGTGGTGCCGAGGATGTGGATGCTCCCTGAAGACGAGCAACCAAGCGTTCCGCGTCCCGGAGTCGAGACTCCCACCGAACCTGCCTCATGTGAAACTCTCGAAGGACGTCACGCGTCTCTTGCTCTGCACGCTCGACCCTAGTCCTCAACTGGTGTATCTGATCCGCAGTGTCCTGGGCAAGATCGCCCGTATTCCGTAACCGTTTCACCATGACTGGAAGGGCTCGATCGGCCGGTCCTCCATCTCTCAGGTCAAAGAACTCGCGTGACATGCCATACGGGGGTCGCTGTCCCTGCTGTCTGCTCCATCTCCAAAGGTCAATACCCCAGGGAGGTGTAGGGCCAGTGGGGCCCACTCGATATGCAGGCACCCGGATCGGGTAAGGGGGGTTGATGACTTCGGACTCCGCATCCGAATCACCCCCGTCGCTATCATCGGCATCCTCCTCGAGGTTTCCTTCATCTTCCTCTGATTCTGCAGGTTCGCCCTCAACTTCGGCCTCTGGTTCCCCGTCAGGTTCCTCTTCGGGGTCTTCCTCTGGCTCTTCCTCAGGTTCCTCCTCGGACTCCTCCTCTAACCATCCGTTGTTCCCTTGGTTAGGGAAGTAAGGGTCTCTAGGGTGATGAAAGCCAGCCATGCGGTCTGCGAGAGTGTGTAACTATGCTAGTGTCATTCCTAGGATGCTACAATTATCACACAGATCAAGTAGGCGTTCTCGTTTTTGTGGTAGATAGGTATAATTTTGGGTTCCCTAGCTATCCCGATCTCATCGAGACGTGTATTAGTTTTACTTTGGAGAGAATGTAGTTGATCAGGCTACATTCACTCCTTGGTATTACTAAGAACAGTCCCGATTTAACCGAGACACCAGCATTATTATGTTTGATTCGGCGTTGTGTTCTTATTCCTAGTACAAGCAAGCGTATTTTATTTACTTGTTTTGTTCAGAGTTATGTTAGTCCCTCTTTTGGTTTATAGTTGCATATCCGTGTGCGGTGAGATATGCTAGTTCACTATAAACAAAGCTCTGATACCAACCTGTCACACCCCCGAACCAGACGGCGGAAACGTCCGGGGGCTATCGTGACTCATTGAATACCATAACAGTGCATATACATGAAACATAACATTATACATCACCAACATTTGGAGATGATACAACTGGTAGCGTTTACATTCATCACATTGTTCAAAAATTACATTCAAAGAAATAACTGTTTGGTACTACATAATTCATCTCAAAACGTCAACGAGTACAAATCATCTTCACTTTATCTGTTACCTGAGAATACAAGTATTTTGAAAAACGTCAACATATGAAATGTTGGTGAGTTCATAAGTAAAGTTTGAAATCCGATGTGTTGTTTGAAAACCTTTAGAAAATCCGATATTTTCTAGAAATTGATTGGTGTAAAAATAATAAGTGATGATCCATGAGTATGCTTGTTTGAATTCTATGGATATAAGCGTAAGAGTTGTGACATTCGACCGGAAATTTGTAATCGTTATTGAAATCCTAGGAAAACCCGACGTTTTCCCATCGTTGTATCGTTGTATTCCGGAGGCATCGAGGGTACAGAGGGTGGTGAAGTGTTGGGACAAGCGTTAGTGAAAACGACAAGTCAACAACCTTACTAGCGATCCTTATAGGCGTCACTCGTAAATCTTCACGCGACTCGATCCTCCCGGACTTGTTAAGTCCCACGATCGGAGGGAAGGAAAAAGGTACGAAACCTTCAGGGTTTCCCCGCGTCGTCCGAGACCAAATGCAATTGCGAAGGGCCCGAAGCCCAACTCGCAATCGTGAGTTACAGACTTTACTGGCAGCACTGAAGGACCCTTGGGGACCAGCAGCATATTGCCATTGAAAGTCCTGTTACGTCATGTAGGGTCGGTAAAACCCAACACTTCGTAAGAGAGAGAGACCTTCGGGCCTTAAGATCAGGTCGTTGGGCTAGCTAGGCTCAACAGACAAGATTTTACACTTTTGGGGCCCAAAGATGGTGCGTAGACGTCTGTGCACACTCGCATGTAATCGTAATCGTTATGGTTATAAATCGAAATGTCGTAGCTTCGTCGTGTTAGTGATTTTGGATTTTTATTGGTTCGAGACCGAACCAATTCGTTTGACAACGACTTTTGGTATTGTAGTATATTGTATTTCGTCGACAAGCGTGTTACCATCAATTGGTCAAATTGCATATATTAACTAGCCTTGAAGATTTTCTGTTTTCAGCCCCTCCTTAATTGAAGAATTTACTCTTTTTACCCCTTTATTTAAAAACTTTCCGGTTTGGTCCTTAAATAAATTTTCTTGACATTTTTATACCAAAAATTATTGAAATGAGTATTTTCCAGCAAAAATCATCATAGAAAACAGTTTAAGCCCTTGAAACTTCAGTTTTCTCGGTTATAGCCCCTATTTTTCGCAACTTTTACATTTTTGACCCGATTTGGAAAATTTTTACAATTTTGGTCCCTTTTAAATTTGGAAGGCATTTTAAACCTTTGAAAAGCTTATGGAACACTTATAGTCCACTGTTTTACAGAAAAATGCAGTTTTGGCCCTCCAATTTAGGAAATTTCGCATATTGGGCCTTATTGGGCCGAAAATGTCATATTTAGCCCAATAAGCTTGGAATTTATGTTTTTAACCCTCTAAATAGCATATTTTCAGAAAAATACATTATGTAAACTGTTTTGGTTCATCTCACCCATCAGATTTCGAAATGTTTCATATTAGGCCCTTCAACTTTGCATTTTCAACATTTTATGTAAAAAAAAAAATGAGTTTTTAGCCCAAGTTAAGTGTTGTTAAGCTTTTTAGCCATTTTCTTAGTATACTTTGCATGTGATAGTCTATTTTGTGCTATGATAAAATGTATGTCTCGGTTTTTAGCACATCACCCTAGATCTATCAATAAAATCATACAAAACATACATGTAAACATAGAAATCAACCACAACATACACATAATGATGGATCTTCACATTTTCTTGTATTCTCCCCCATAAAAACTCGTAAAAATCGAAAATAAGGGGATATGAAACTCACCTTGGGTGTTGATTCGGTTTTTGGAAGAAAGAATGGAAGAAATGAAGTGATTTTTGGCCTTAGCACCCTTGATGAAGTTTTGGAGTGTATGAAGCTTTCTAAGGTGAAAAATCACGGTTTTTGCATGGATTAGGAAGAGGTTTTTGATAAACAAAGAATATAAGTCATAGATCCAAGCAAATCCTTACCTTAGATGATGATTTTTGTGGAAGAACTTCCTTGAATGCTACCTAAATTTCGAGTCTTTGGATGAAGAAGAAGAAGAAGCCTTGAGTGAATTTTAGAGAGAGTTTGTGAGTGTTTTGTGTGTGTGTGGTGTTGCTCTCGGCCGAAACAAGGAGAGAGGAGAGAAAAAGAAGTGATCTTGATATGATGTTTGCTTGGAAACATGAGTTATATGCATGGAAGTCCAACATATAAAGGTGAGGTGGCAACCCAAGGTCAACTCTCCCTTTTCCTTGGGCTTGGGCCGAGAATGGGGAGGGAAGAAGGAAAAATTGGGCTTTTTGCCCCTAAGCCCAACATTAGAGGTAGTTTAGGGTATTTATTGGCCTTATAAAATAAAATTGTGATTTTTATGCTTTATTAAGCTAGGTTAGGTTAAATTATGGATCAAAGCTTGTGATTTATTTCATTCTAGGCCCAATATGACCTAAAATGTTGAAATAAATTAGTGTGGGTCCAATTAGAGCCCAATTAGGGTCCTAAGCCCATGATAGTCCAATTGGAAGCTTATTGGTCCATTTGGATCCAAATAGGAAGTCCTAGTCCAAAATGGACTTAACAAGAACTTCTAGGGTCTCCAATTGTTTGATGACTACTTGTAGTGCTTGTATATTGTATTTGATTGAAGTTTTTGATTCACATTAGGTTGAATGTATAGATTACATGACACAAAATTTCCAGTTGTGACATCATCCCCCCGTTAGAGGGAATTTCGTCCCGAAATTCTGTTTGAAAGCTAGGTTTGAGAAAACTAGAATAGGTGAGGGTACTTTTGCTTCATTTGGTCTTCGCGTTCCCAAGTGAATTCTGGCCCACGCTTTGCGTTCCACCGTACCTTCACAATCGGGATGCGACTCTGCTTAGTACGCTTCACCTCCCTGTCCATGATTTCGATGGGTTCTTCAACAAACAGGAGATTCTCATTGATTTCGATTTCGTCCAGAGGAATGACAAGGGTTTCATCTGATAGGCACTTCTTCAGATTAGAGACATGAAACACGGGGTGTACACCATTTAGCTCTGCGGGTAGTTGTAGCCTATATGCTACCGGACCAATTCGAGCGATGATTTCGAAAGGTCCAATGTATCGCGGATTCAGCTTTCCCCTTTTCCCGAAACGTATAACCCCCTTCCAGGGCGAGACTTTTAACAGTACTCGATCACCGACCTGAATTTCTAAGGGTTTTCGTCGTTTGTCAGCGTAGCTCTTTTGTCGGTCACGCGATGCTTGCAGTCGAGCCCTGATTTGAACGATCTTTTCCGTGGTTTCGCGAATGATCTCAGGTCCCGTTAATGTGTTGTCCGACGCATGCACTTTTGCTAGCTGGGTGTCACCTACTTCCGCCCAACATAACGGTGATCTACATTTACGCCCGTAAAGTGCTTCGAAAGGAGCCACCTTGATGCTCGAATGGTAACTATTGTTGTATGAGAACTCGATTAATGGTAGGTGAGTATCCCAAGACTTTCCGAAATCTATCACGCATGCACGGAGCATATCTTCGAGTGTTTGGATAGTTCGCTCACTTTGACCATCCGTTTGAGGATGATAAGCGGTGCTCATATCAAGGGTTGTTCCCATCGCCTTATGAAGTGATTGCCAAAATCGGGACGTAAACCTACTGTCCCTATCCGAGATAATAGATTTTGGCACTCCATGGAGTCTCACGATTTCTCGTAGGTACAACCGTGTCAGTCTCTCCATCTTGTAAGATTCTTTGATTGGCAGGAAATGGGCAGATTTCGTCAGTCGATCGATGATTACCCATATGGTATCCAGTCCGTCCGACGTCTTGGGTAGCTTGGTGACGAAATCCATTGAAATCCCCTCCCATTTCCATTCGGGAATTTCCGGTTGCTGCAACAATCCTGATGGTTTCTGGTATTCCACCTTTACTTTGGCGCATGTAAGGCACTTGCTAACGTAAGTCGCGATTTTCGCCTTCATGTTAGGCCACCAATAGTGTTGTTTAATATCCAAATACATCTTATCAGAACCGGGGTGAATGTAGTATCGCGTCTTGTGGGCTTCCTTCATGACAACATCTCTAAACCCTCCCAGTTTAGGGACCCAAATACGGTTCATGAAGTAGTATACCCCATTCTCCCTTGTTTCTAGGTTCTTTTCCATTCCGCGTAATGCTTCGCTAGCTCTATTTTCCATTCTCATGGCCTCCGACTGGACCGATGCGATTTGAGTGGCTAGGTGAGATTGGATGGTGATTGAGAGGGTTTTCGTACGACGGCTAGAGTACTCCTTACGACTTAATGCATCAGCTACTACGTTGGCCTTACCTGGATGGTACTTAATCTCGCACTCATAGTCGTTTAGCAACTCAACCCATCTTCGTTGCCTCATGTTTAACTCCTTTTGGTTTAAGATGTGTTGGAGACTCTTGTGATCTGTGAAGATGGTGCACTTTGTACCGTAAAGGTAATGCCTCCAAATTTTTAGGGCAAAGACTACAGCTCCCAACTCTAGATCATGGGTTGTGTAGTTCACTTCATGCGTCTTTAGCTGGCGGGAGGCATAGGCTATAACTCTCCCACGTTGCACGAGAACGCAACCTAAACCCTGATTTGATGCGTCGCAGTAGACTACAAAGTCTTCCGTTCCTTCAGGTAGGGATAGTACAGGTGCGCTACAGAGGGCTTGCTTCAAGGTTCGAAATGCGATTTCTTGTTTGTCTGTCCATTTGAATGGTACGCCCTTTTGCGTAAGCGAGGTAAGTGGTTTGGCGATCTTAGAGAAGTTTTGAATGAATCTCCTATAATAGCCTGCTAATCCCAAGAATTGACGAATTTCCGTGGGCGTTGTCGGGATTGCCCAACCTTCTACTGCTTTGACCTTAGAGGGATCCACATGGATTCCATCTCGGCTGACTACATGGCCTAGGAAATTCACGCTCCGCAACCAGAACTCACACTTGGAGAGTTTGGCGTATAACTTTTCTGATCGTAGAGTTTCTAAGACTTGTCGGAGATGTTGGCCATGCTCCTCCTTGTTTCGAGAATAGACGAGGATGTCATCGATAAAAACAATGACAAAGTTGTCGAGAAACGGTCGACAAATTCGATTCATTAGGTCCATAAATGCGGCGGGGGCATTCGTTAGACCGAAGGGCATTACGACAAATTCATAATGTCCGTAACGAGTTCGGAAAGCGGTTTTTGGAATATCCTCTTCCCGGACTCTGAGTTGGTGATACCCAGACCGTAAATCTATTTTAGAAAAATAACTAGCCCCTTGGAGCTGGTCAAATAGGTCATCGATTCGTGGGAGTGGGTAGCGGTTTTTGATTGTGAGTTTGTTTAACTCTCTGTAATCGATACACATTCTAAAAGATCCGTCTTTCTTTTTGACAAAGAGCACCGGAGCTCCCCATGGCGAATAACTAGGTCGGATAAATCCCTTATCCAGAAGTTCGCTGAGTTGGCTGGATAATTCCTGCATTTCGGCAGGAGCCAACCGATAGGGTGATTTAGCAAGAGGAACCGCTCCTGGGATAAGGTCAATTCGAAATTCGACCTGTCTTTCTGGGGGCACTCCCGGAAGATCTTCAGGAAATACATCTGGAAATTCACATGCTACTGGAATGTCTCGAGCGCTAATTTCCTCCTTGGTCTTGTCCACCACATGAGCCAGGAACGCCAGATTGTTCCTTCGTAGATATTTTTGTGCCTTGACACACGAAACGAGACAAAGGTTCATGCTAGATTTGTCTCCGTAGACCACTAGGGTTTCGTGATTTGGGAGACGAAGACGGACGGCCTTCTCGTGACACATAATGTCGGCATGGTGGGGGCTTAACCAGTCCATACCGATGATCACGTTGAAACTCCTAATTGATACTGGCATTAGGTCTATTCGGAAGATGTGTTGATTAAGAGTTAGGGTACATCCGACGTAGATTTCCCCAGTGGATTTGGTTTTTCCATTGGCCATTTCCACCGTATAGGCTTCATTTAGCTTTTGGGGAGGTTGTTTTAGTAAGTGTTTAAACTTATTGCTTACGAAGCTTCGCTCCGCTCCGGAGTCAAATAAGATGCATGCATAAGCGTGGTTTAAGAGAAACGTACCGGTAACCACAGAGGGATCCTGAATAGCTTCCCCCTGACCCACGGTCATCATCCTTCCTGTTCCTCCATTTCTGGAATTGTTGTTGTTGGGACAGTCTCGGCGGACGTGTCCAGTCTTCCCGCATCCGTAGCAAGTGTAGCTAGGCCCTGCGCTGTTTCCACTGACATGAGTGTTGTTGTTGTTGCGAGGGTTGTTGTTGTTGATTCCCTGATTTTGGTTGTGGGGAGTGTAAGCTTTGCAGTACTTTGCAGTGTGACCCCTTCGGTTGCAGTTGGTACACTGAAAATCCTTGCATTCTCCATAATGATGGAAACCACACTTGTTGCATTTAGGAAGATTACCGGAATAAGGTTTGGAAGTATTTGAAGTGGCTGAGGTTGGAGCATGTGGTGCGGCTGGAGCCGATGTAGTAACGGCATTTACCGCCACCGCCTGTTGTTTCTTGAAGGTGTCGGGGCCCTGACGCCCCTTCCTCTTGTTGTTCCTTCCCCTCTTGTCATCTCCTTCCTTCTTCTTCTCAGCCTCCACTGGTTTCTCTCCCTTTTTGTTATTATGGTCGTACAACCTCTTTGCCAATCTCTTTGCACTGTCAAATGTTTCTGGGTTTGCGGCTATCACATTCCCTTGAATTGGTGGTGTGAGTCCCCAGATGAATCGCTCGATCTTCTTTCCTTCTGAGGTGATCATACCCGGGCATAACAGAGATAGTTCGCTAAATCTCGATATGTAGGCATCGATATTCGCGTTCTGCACAGTGAGGTTCCATAGCTCTTGTTCCATCTTCTGTATTTCGCCTCGTGGGCAGTACTCTGCCATCAACATTTCTTTCATTTCTGTCCAGGGGATAGAGTTGGCTACAGGGAGCGTCATGGATTCTACATGTCCATTCCACCAAGTGAGTGCCTGATCCACAAAAGTGCAAGCTGCGAACTTCACCTTCATGTGCTCAGGGCAGTCGCATATCTCGAATATCGATTCCACCTTCTCGATCCAGCGTTTCAGAGTGATCACTCCTCCAGTGCCATTAAAAGTTCGTGGTTTGGCATTGGTGAAGTCCTTGTAGGTACATGCCTTGGTGGATCCTTGATTCATTCCATTGTTTGAGCTTCCGGCTCCTTGCCCATTGACTCCTCCATTGTTCCCTTGTTGAATTTGCGCAATCGCTGCGGTGACTGCCGCAGATACAGCTGCCTGGAAGGCGGCTGAGTCGACTTCAGGTGGGGTTGGTCCTGGGTTTCCGCGAGTAGTTGGGCGAGGCATCTTTCTGTCATGAAACGGAAAGATGTTGAGTGTTCGTGGGTTCTGTGAGGTTGCGACCCTACTATCTAGGTGTATGATACGAACCTAAACGTTTCTACTATCAGGCATACAATCATAACGTTCCAACACATGACAAATTGCAACATCGAAATAAAACACATGGAAATTTTTACTAATATTATCCGCATTTAATACATGAAAATTTGCTCGTAAGAGCATACATAAGTGACACTAATCTGACAGCATAACGGCTCCATGAGTAGTGTAGTCACTTAAACATAGAGCCGGAGTACATAACATAGTTCCTAATGATCTACTATGATGAGTCTACCCCTAACCGCGGTGAGCTGCGTCCGGAGGTGGTGCCGAGGATGTGGATGCTCCCTGAAGACGAGCAACCAAGCGTTCCGCGTCCCGGAGTCGAGACTCCCACCGAACCTGCCTCATGTGAAACTCTCGAAGGACGTCACGCGTCTCTTGCTCTGCACGCTCGACCCTAGTCCTCAACTGGTGTATCTGATCCGCAGTGTCCTGGGCAAGATCGCCCGTATTCCGTAACCGTTTCACCATGACTGGAAGGGCTCGATCGGCCGGTCCTCCATCTCTCAGGTCAAAGAACTCGCGTGACATGCCATACAGGGGTCGCTGTCCCTGCTGTCTGCTCCATCTCCAAAGGTCAATACCCCAGGGAGGTGTAGGGCCAGTGGGGCCCACTCGATATGCAGGCACCCGGATCGGGTAAGGGGGGTTGATGACTTCGGACTCCGCATCCGAATCACCCCCGTCGCTATCATCGGCATCCTCCTCGAGGTTTCCTTCATCTTCCTCTGATTCTGCAGGTTCGCCCTCAACTTCGGCCTCTGGTTCCCCGTCAGGTTCCTCTTCGGGGTCTTCCTCTGGCTCTTCCTCAGGTTCCTCCTCGGACTCCTCCTCTAACCATCCGTTGTTCCCTTGGTTAGGGAAGTAAGGGTCTCTAGGGTGATGAAAGCCAGCCATGCGGTCTGCGAGAGTGTGTAACTATGCTAGTGTCATTCCTAGGATGCTACAATTATCACACAGATCAAGTAGGCGTTCTCGTTTTTGTGGTAGATAGGTATAATTTTGGGTTCCCTAGCTATCCCGATCTCATCGAGACGTGTATTAGTTTTACTTTGGAGAGAATGTAGTTGATCAGGCTACATTCACTCCTTGGTATTACTAAGAACAGTCCCGATTTAACCGAGACACCAGCATTATTATGTTTGATTCGGCGTTGTGTTCTTATTCCTAGTACAAGCAAGCGTATTTTATTTACTTGTTTTGTTCAGAGTTATGTTAGTCCCTCTTTTGGTTTATAGTTGCATATCCGTGTGCGGTGAGATATGCTAGTTCACTATAAACAAAGCTCTGATACCAACCTGTCACACCCCCGAACCAGACGGCGGAAACGTCCGGGGGCTATCGTGACTCATTGAATACCATAACAGTGCATATACATGAAACATAACATTATACATCACCAACATTTGGAGATGATACAACTGGTAGCGTTTACATTCATCACATTGTTCAAAAATTACATTCAAAGAAATAACTGTTTGGTACTACATAATTCATCTCAAAACGTCAACGAGTACAAATCATCTTCACTTTATCTGTTACCTGAGAATACAAGTATTTTGAAAAACGTCAACATATGAAATGTTGGTGAGTTCATAAGTAAAGTTTGAAATCCGATGTGTTGTTTGAAAACCTTTAGAAAATCCGATATTTTCTAGAAATTGATTGGTGTAAAAATAATAAGTGATGATCCATGAGTATGCTTGTTTGAATTCTATGGATATAAGCGTAAGAGTTGTGACATTCGACCGGAAATTTGTAATCGTTATTGAAATCCTAGGAAAACCCGACGTTTTCCCATCGTTGTATCGTTGTATTCCGGAGGCATCGAGGGTACAGAGGGTGGTGAAGTGTTGGGACAAGCGTTAGTGAAAACGACAAGTCAACAACCTTACTAGCGATCCTTATAGGCGTCACTCGTAAATCTTCACGCGACTCGATCCTCCCGGACTTGTTAAGTCCCACGATCGGAGGGAAGGAAAAAGGTACGAAACCTTCAGGGTTTCCCCGCGTCGTCCGAGACCAAATGCAATTGCGAAGGGCCCGAAGCCCAACTCGCAATCGTGAGTTACAGACTTTACTGGCAGCACTGAAGGACCCTTGGGGACCAGCAGCATATTGCCATTGAAAGTCCTGTTACGTCATGTAGGGTCGGTAAAACCCAACACTTCGTAAGAGAGAGAGACCTTCGGGCCTTAAGATCAGGTCGTTGGGCTAGCTAGGCTCAACAGACAAGATTTTACACTTTTGGGGCCCAAAGATGGTGCGTAGACGTCTGTGCACACTCGCATGTAATCGTAATCGTTATGGTTATAAATCGAAATGTCGTAGCTTCGTCGTGTTAGTGATTTTGGATTTTTATTGGTTCGAGACCGAACCAATTCGTTTGACAACGACTTTTGGTATTGTAGTATATTGTATTTTGTCGACAAGCGTGTTACCATCAATTGGTCAAATTGCATATATTAACTAGCCTTGAAGATTTTCTGTTTTCAGCCCCTCCTTAATTGAAGAATTTACTCTTTTTACCCCTTTATTTAAAAACTTTCCGGTTTGGTCCTTAAATAAATTTTCTTGACATTTTTATACCAAAAATTATTGAAATGAGTATTTTCCAGCAAAAATCATCATAGAAAACAGTTTAAGCCCTTGAAACTTCAGTTTTCTCGGTTATAGCCCCTATTTTTCGCAACTTTTACATTTTTGACCCGATTTGGAAAATTTTTACAATTTTGGTCCCTTTTAAATTTGGAAGGCATTTTAAACCTTTGAAAAGCTTATGGAACACTTATAGTCCACTGTTTTACAGAAAAATGCAGTTTTGGCCCTCCAATTTAGGAAATTTCGCATATTGGGCCTTATTGGGCCGAAAATGTCATATTTAGCCCAATAAGCTTGGAATTTATGTTTTTAACCCTCTAAATAGCATATTTTCAGAAAAATACATTATGTAAACTGTTTTGGTTCATCTCACCCATCAGATTTCGAAATGTTTCATATTAGGCCCTTCAACTTTGCATTTTCAACATTTTATGTAAAAAAAAAAAATGAGTTTTTAGCCCAAGTTAAGTGTTGTTAAGCTTTTTAGCCATTTTCTTAGTATACTTTGCATGTGATAGTCTATTTTGTGCTATGATAAAATGTATGTCTCGGTTTTTAGCACATCACCCTAGATCTATCAATAAAATCATACAAAACATACATGTAAACATAGAAATCAACCACAACATACACATAATGATGGATCTTCACATTTTCTTGTATTCTCCCCCATAAAAACTCGTAAAAATCGAAAATAAGGGGATATGAAACTCACCTTGGGTGTTGATTCGGTTTTTGGAAGAAAGAATGGAAGAAATGAAGTGATTTTTGGCCTTAGCACCCTTGATGAAGTTTTGGAGTGTATGAAGCTTTCTAAGGTGAAAAATCACGGTTTTTGCATGGATTAGGAAGAGGTTTTTGATAAACAAAGAATATAAGTCATAGATCCAAGCAAATCCTTACCTTAGATGATGATTTTTGTGGAAGAACTTCCTTGAATGCTACCTAAATTTCGAGTCTTTGGATGAAGAAGAAGAAGAAGCCTTGAGTGAATTTTAGAGAGAGTTTGTGAGTGTTTTGTGTGTGTGTGGTGTTGCTCTCGGCCGAAACAAGGAGAGAGGAGAGAAAAAGAAGTGATCTTGATATGATGTTTGCTTGGAAACATGAGTTATATGCATGGAAGTCCAACATATAAAGGTGAGGTGGCAACCCAAGGTCAACTCTCCCTTTTCCTTGGGCTTGGGCCGAGAATGGGGAGGGAAGAAGGAAAAATTGGGCTTTTTGCCCCTAAGCCCAACATTAGAGGTAGTTTAGGGTATTTATTGGCCTTATAAAATAAAATTGTGATTTTTATGCTTTATTAAGCTAGGTTAGGTTAAATTATGGATCAAAGCTTGTGATTTATTTCATTCTAGGCCCAATATGACCTAAAATGTTGAAATAAATTAGTGTGGGTCCAATTAGAGCCCAATTAGGGTCCTAAGCCCATGATAGTCCAATTGGAAGCTTATTGGTCCATTTGGATCCAAATAGGAAGTCCTAGTCCAAAATGGACTTAACAAGAACTTCTAGGGTCTCCAATTGTTTGATGACTACTTGTAGTGCTTGTATATTGTATTTGATTGAAGTTTTTGATTCACATTAGGTTGAATGTATAGATTACATGACACAAAATTTCCAGTTGTGACATCATCCCCCCGTTAGAGGGAATTTCGTCCCGAAATTCTGTTTGAAAGCTAGGTTTGAGAAAACTAGAATAGGTGAGGGTACTTTTGCTTCATTTGGTCTTCGCGTTCCCAAGTGAATTCTGGCCCACGCTTTGCGTTCCACCGTACCTTCACAATCGGGATGCGACTCTGCTTAGTACGCTTCACCTCCCTGTCCATGATTTCGATGGGTTCTTCAACAAACAGGAGATTCTCATTGATTTCGATTTCGTCCAGAGGAATGACAAGGGTTTCATCTGATAGGCACTTCTTCAGATTAGAGACATGAAACACGGGGTGTACACCATTTAGCTCTGCGGGTAGTTGTAGCCTATATGCTACCGGACCAATTCGAGCGATGATTTCGAAAGGTCCAATGTATCGCGGATTCAGCTTTCCCCTTTTCCCGAAACGTATAACCCCCTTCCAGGGCGAGACTTTTAACAGTACTCGATCACCGACCTGAATTTCTAAGGGTTTTCGTCGTTTGTCAGCGTAGCTCTTTTGTCGGTCACGCGATGCTTGCAGTCGAGCCCTGATTTGAACGATCTTTTCCGTGGTTTCGCGAATGATCTCAGGTCCCGTTAATGTGTTGTCCGACGCATGCACTTTTGCTAGCTGGGTGTCACCTACTTCCGCCCAACATAACGGTGATCTACATTTACGCCCGTAAAGTGCTTCGAAAGGAGCCACCTTGATGCTCGAATGGTAACTATTGTTGTATGAGAACTCGATTAATGGTAGGTGAGTATCCCAAGACTTTCCGAAATCTATCACGCATGCACGGAGCATATCTTCGAGTGTTTGGATAGTTCGCTCACTTTGACCATCCGTTTGAGGATGATAAGCGGTGCTCATATCAAGGGTTGTTCCCATCGCCTTATGAAGTGATTGCCAAAATCGGGACGTAAACCTACTGTCCCTATCCGAGATAATAGATTTTGGCACTCCATGGAGTCTCACGATTTCTCGTAGGTACAACCGTGTCAGTCTCTCCATCTTGTAAGATTCTTTGATTGGCAGGAAATGGGCAGATTTCGTCAGTCGATCGATGATTACCCATATGGTATCCAGTCCGTCCGACGTCTTGGGTAGCTTGGTGACGAAATCCATTGAAATCCCCTCCCATTTCCATTCGGGAATTTCCGGTTGCTGCAACAATCCTGATGGTTTCTGGTATTCCACCTTTACTTTGGCGCATGTAAGGCACTTGCTAACGTAAGTCGCGATTTCCGCCTTCATGTTAGGCCACCAATAGTGTTGTTTAATATCCAAATACATCTTATCAGAACCGGGGTGAATGTAGTATCGCGTCTTGTGGGCTTCCTTCATGACAACATCTCTAAACCCTCCCAGTTTAGGGACCCAAATACGGTTCATGAAGTAGTATACCCCATTCTCCCTTGTTTCTAGGTTCTTTTCCATTCCGCGTAATGCTTCGCTAGCTCTATTTTCCATTCTCATGGCCTCCGACTGGACCGATGCGATTTGAGTGGCTAGGTGAGATTGGATGGTGATTGAGAGGGTTTTCGTACGACGGCTAGAGTACTCCTTACGACTTAATGCATCAGCTACTACGTTGGCCTTACCTGGATGGTACTTAATCTCGCACTCATAGTCGTTTAGCAACTCAACCCATCTTCGTTGCCTCATGTTTAACTCCTTTTGGTTTAAGATGTGTTGGAGACTCTTGTGATCTGTGAAGATGGTGCACTTTGTACCGTAAAGGTAATGCCTCCAAATTTTTAGGGCAAAGACTACAGCTCCCAACTCTAGATCATGGGTTGTGTAGTTCACTTCATGCGTCTTTAGCTGGCGGGAGGCATAGGCTATAACTCTCCCACGTTGCACGAGAACGCAACCTAAACCCTGATTTGATGCATCGCAGTAGACTACAAAGTCTTCCGTTCCTTCAGGTAGGGATAGTACAGGTGCGCTACAGAGGGCTTGCTTCAAGGTTCGAAATGCGATTTCTTGTTTGTCTGTCCATTTGAATGGTACGCCCTTTTGCGTAAGCGAGGTAAGTGGTTTGGCGATCTTAGAGAAGTTTTGAATGAATCTCCTATAATAGCCTGCTAATCCCAAGAATTGACGAATTTCCGTGGGCGTTGTCGGGATTGCCCAACCTTCTACTGCTTTGACCTTAGAGGGATCCACATGGATTCCATCTCGGCTGACTACATGGCCTAGGAAATTCACGCTCCGCAACCAGAACTCACACTTGGAGAGTTTGGCGTATAACTTTTCTGATCGTAGAGTTTCTAAGACTTGTCGGAGATGTTGGCCATGCTCCTCCTTGTTTCGAGAATAGACGAGGATGTCATCGATAAAAACAATGACAAAGTTGTCGAGAAACGGTCGACAAATTCGATTCATTAGGTCCATAAATGCGGCGGGGGCATTCGTTAGACCGAAGGGCATTACGACAAATTCATAATGTCCGTAACGAGTTCGGAAAGCGGTTTTTGGAATATCCTCTTCCCGGACTCTGAGTTGGTGATACCCAGACCGTAAATCTATTTTAGAAAAATAACTAGCCCCTTGGAGCTGGTCAAATAGGTCATCGATTCGTGGGAGTGGGTAGCGGTTTTTGATTGTGAGTTTGTTTAACTCTCTGTAATCGATACACATTCTAAAAGATCCGTCTTTCTTTTTGACAAAGAGCACCGGAGCTCCCCATGGCGAATAACTAGGTCGGATAAATCCCTTATCCAGAAGTTCGCTGAGTTGGCTGGATAATTCCTGCATTTCGGCAGGAGCCAACCGATAGGGTGATTTAGCAAGAGGAACCGCTCCTGGGATAAGGTCAATTCGAAATTCGACCTGTCTTTCTGGGGGCACTCCCGGAAGATCTTCAGGAAATACATCTGGAAATTCACATGCTACTGGAATGTCTCGAGCGCTAATTTCCTCCTTGGTCTTGTCCACCACATGAGCCAGGAACGCCAGATTGTTCCTTCGTAGATATTTTTGTGCCTTGACACACGAAACGAGACGAAGGTTCATGCTAGATTTGTCTCCGTAGACCACTAGGGTTTCGTGATTTGGGAGACGAAGACGGACGGCCTTCTCGTGACACATAATGTCGGCATGGTGGGGGCTTAACCAGTCCATACCGATGATCACGTCGAAACTCCTAATTGATACTGGCATTAGGTCTATTCGGAAGATGTGTTGATTAAGAGTTAGGGTACATCCGACGTAGATTTCCCCAGTGGATTTGGTTTTTCCATTGGCCATTTCCACCGTATAGGCTTCATTTAGCTTTTGGGGAGGTTGTTTTAGTAAGTGTTTAAACTTATTGCTTACGAAGCTTCGCTCCGCTCCGGAGTCAAATAAGATGCATGCATAAGCGTGGTTTAAGAGAAACGTACCGGTAACCACAGAGGGATCCTGAATAGCTTCCCCCTGACCCACGGTCATCATCCTTCCTGTTCCTCCATTTCTGGAATTGTTGTTGTTGGGACAGTCTCGGCGGACGTGTCCAGTCTTCCCGCATCCGTAGCAAGTGTAGCTAGGCCCTGCGCTGTTGCCACTGACATGAGTGTTGTTGTTGTTGCGAGGGTTGTTGTTGTTGATTCCCTGATTTTGGTTGTGGGGAGGGTAAGCTTTGCAGTACTTTGCAGTGTGACCCCTTCGGTTGCAGTTGGTACACTGAAAATCCTTGCATTCTCCATAATGATGGAAACCACACTTGTTGCATTTAGGAAGATTACCGGAATAAGGTTTGGAAGTATTTGAAGTGGCTGAGGTTGGAGCATGTGGTGCGGCTGGAGCCGATGTAGTAATGGCATTTACCGCCACCGCCTGTTGTTTCTTGAAGGTGTCGGGGCCCTGACGCCCCTTCCTCTTGTTGTTCCTTCCCCTCTTGTCATCTCCTTCCTTCTTCTTCTCAGCCTCCACTGGTTTCTCTCCCTTTTTGTTATTATGGTCGTACAACCTCTTTGCCAATCTCTTTGCACTGTCAAATGTTTCTGGGTTTGCGGCTATCACATTCCCTTGAATTGGTGGTGTGAGTCCCCAGATGAATCGCTCGATCTTCTTTCCTTCTGAGGTGATCATACCCGGGCATAACAGAGATAGTTCGCTAAATCTCGATATGTAGGCATCGATATTCGCGTTCTGCACAGTGAGGTTCCATAGCTCTTGTTCCATCTTCTGTATTTCGCCTCGTGGGCAGTACTCTGCCATCAACATTTCTTTCATTTCTGTCCAGGGGATAGAGTTGGCTACAGGGAGCGTCATGGATTCTACATGTCCATTCCACCAAGTGAGTGCCTGATCCACAAAAGTGCAAGTTGCGAACTTCACCTTCATGTGCTCAGGGCAGTCGCATATCTCGAATATCGATTCCACCTTCTCGATCCAGCGTTTCAGAGTGATCACTCCTCCAGTGCCATTAAAAGTTCGTGGTTTGGCATTGGTGAAGTCCTTGTAGGTACATGCCTTGGTGGATCCTTGATTCATTCCATTGTTTGAGCTTCCGGCTCCTTGCCCATTGACTCCTCCATTGTTCCCTTGTTGAATTTGCGCAATCGTTGCGGTGACTGCCGCAGATACAGCTGCCTGGAAGGCGGCTGAGTCGACTTCAGGTGGGGTTGGTCCTGGGTTTCCGCGAGTAGTTGGGCGAGGCATCTTTCTGTCATGAAACGGAAAGATGTTGAGTGTTCGTGGGTTCTGTGAGGTTGCGACCCTACTATCTAGGTGTATGATACGAACCTAAACGTTTCTACTATCAGGCATACAATCATAACGTTCCAACACATGACAAATTGCAACATCGAAATAAAACACATGGAAATTTTTACTAATATTATCCGCATTTAATACATGAAAATTTGCTCGTAAGAGCATACATAAGTGACACTAATCTGACAGCATAACGGCTCCATGAGTAGTGTAGTCACTTAAACATAGAGCCGGAGTACATAACATAGTTCCTAATGATCTACTATGATGAGTCTACCCCTAACCGCGGTGAGCTGCGTCCGGAGGTGGTGCCGAGGATGTGGATGCTCCCTGAAGACGAGCAACCAAGCGTTCCGCGTCCCGGAGTCGAGACTCCCACCGAACCTGCCTCATGTGAAACTCTCGAAGGACGTCACGCGTCTCTTGCTCTGCACGCTCGACCCTAGTCCTCAACTGGTGTATCTGATCCGCAGTGTCCTGGGCAAGATCGCCCGTATTCCGTAACCGTTTCACCATGACTGGAAGGGCTCGATCGGCCGGTCCTCCATCTCTCAGGTCAAAGAACTCGCGTGACATGCCATACGGGGGTCGCTGTCCCTGCTGTTTGCTCCATCTCCAAAGGTCAATACCCCAGGGAGGTGTAGGGCCAGTGGGGCCCACTCGATATGCAGGCACCCGGATCGGGTAAGGGGGGTTGATGACTTCGGACTCCGCATCCGAATCACCCCCGTCGCTATCATCGGCATCCTCCTCGAGGTTTCCTTCATCTTCCTCTGATTCTGCAGGTTCGCCCTCAACTTCGGCCTCTGGTTCCCCGTCAGGTTCCTCTTCGGGGTCTTCCTCTGGCTCTTCCTCAGGTTCCTCCTCGGACTCCTCCTCTAACCATCCGTTGTTCCCTTGGTTAGGGAAGTAAGGGTCTCTAGGGTGATGAAAGCCAGCCATGCGGTCTGCGAGAGTGTGTAACTATGCTAGTGTCATTCCTAGGATGCTACAATTATCACACAGATCAAGTAGGCGTTCTCGTTTTTGTGGTAGATAGGTATAATTTTGGGTTCCCTAGCTATCCCGATCTCATCGAGACGTGTATTAGTTTTACTTTGGAGAGAATGTAGTTGATCAGGCTACATTCACTCCTTGGTATTACTAAGAACAGTCCCGATTTAACCGAGACACCAGCATTATTATGTTTGATTCGGCGTTGTGTTCTTATTCCTAGTACAAGCAAGCGTATTTTATTTACTTGTTTTGTTCAGAGTTATGTTAGTCCCTCTTTTGGTTTATAGTTGCATATCCGTGTGCGGTGAGATATGCTAGTTCACTATAAACAAAGCTCTGATACCAACCTGTCACACCACCGAACCAGACGGCGGAAACGTCCGGGGGCTATCGTGACTCATTGAATACCATAACAGTGCATATACATGAAACATAACATTATACATCACCAACATTTGGAGATGATACAACTGGTAGCGTTTACATTCATCACATTGTTCAAAAATTACATTCAAAGAAATAACTGTTTGGTACTACATAATTCATCTCAAAACGTCAACGAGTACAAATCATCTTCACTTTATCTGTTACCTGAGAATACAAGTATTTTGAAAAACGTCAACATATGAAATGTTGGTGAGTTCATAAGTAAAGTTTGAAATCCGATGTGTTGTTTGAAAACCTTTAGAAAATCCGATATTTTCTAGAAATTGATTGGTGTAAAAATAATAAGTGATGATCCATGAGTATGCTTGTTTGAATTCTATGGATATAAGCGTAAGAGTTGTGACATTCGACCGGAAATTTGTAATCGTTATTGAAATCCTAGGAAAACCCGACGTTTTCCCATCGTTGTATCGTTGTATTCCGGAGGCATCGAGGGTACAGAGGGTGGTGAAGTGTTGGGACAAGCGTTAGTGAAAACGACAAGTCAACAACCTTACTAGCGATCCTTATAGGCGTCACTCGTAAATCTTCACGCGACTCGATCCTCCCGGACTTGTTAAGTCCCACGATCGGAGGGAAGGAAAAAGGTACGAAACCTTCAGGGTTTCCCCGCGTCGTCCGAGACCAAATGCAATTGCGAAGGGCCCGAAGCCCAACTCGCAATCATGAGTTACAGACTTTACTGGCAGCACTGAAGGACCCTTGGGGACCAGCAGCATATTGCCATTGAAAGTCCTGTTACGTCATGTAGGGTCGGTAAAACCCAACACTTCGTAAGAGAGAGAGACCTTCGGGCCTTAAGATCAGGTCGTTGGGCTAGCTAGGCTCAACAGACAAGATTTTACACTTTTGGGGCCCAAAGATGGTGCGTAGACGTCTGTGCACACTCGCATGTAATCGTAATCGTTATGGTTATAAATCGAAATGTCGTAGCTTCGTCGTGTTAGTGATTTTGGATTTTTATTGGTTCGAGACCGAACCAATTCGTTTGACAACGACTTTTGGTATTGTAGTATATTGTATTTCGTCGACAAGCGTGTTACCATCAATTGGTCAAATTGCATATATTAACTAGCCTTGAAGATTTTCTGTTTTCAGCCCCTCCTTAATTGAAGAATTTACTCTTTTTACCCCTTTATTTAAAAACTTTCCGGTTTGGTCCTTAAATAAATTTTCTTGACATTTTTATACCAAAAATTATTGAAATGAGTATTTTCCAGCAAAAATCATCATAGAAAACAGTTTAAGCCCTTGAAACTTCAGTTTTCTCGGTTATAGCCCCTATTTTTCGCAACTTTTACATTTTTGACCCGATTTGGAAAATTTTTACAATTTTGGTCCCTTTTAAATTTGGAAGGCATTTTAAACCTTTGAAAAGCTTATGGAACACTTATAGTCCACTGTTTTACAGAAAAATGCAGTTTTGGCCCTCCAATTTAGGAAATTTCGCATATTGGGCCTTATTGGGCCGAAAATGTCATATTTAGCCCAATAAGCTTGGAATTTATGTTTTTAACCCTCTAAATAGCATATTTTCAGAAAAATACATTATGTAAACTGTTTTGGTTCATCTCACCCATCAGATTTCGAAATGTTTCATATTAGGCCCTTCAACTTTGCATTTTCAACATTTTATGTAAAAAAAAAAATGAGTTTTTAGCCCAAGTTAAGTGTTGTTAAGCTTTTTAGCCATTTTCTTAGTATACTTTGCATGTGATAGTCTATTTTGTGCTATGATAAAATGTATGTCTCGGTTTTTAGCACATCACCCTAGATCTATCAATAAAATCATACAAAACATACATGTAAACATAGAAATCAACCACAACATACACATAATGATGGATCTTCACATTTTCTTGTATTCTCCCCCATAAAAACTCGTAAAAATCGAAAATAAGGGGATATGAAACTCACCTTGGGTGTTGATTCGGTTTTTGGAAGAAAGAATGGAAGAAATGAAGTGATTTTTGGCCTTAGCACCCTTGATGAAGTTTTGGAGTGTATGAAGCTTTCTAAGGTGAAAAATCACGGTTTTTGCATGGATTAGGAAGAGGTTTTTGATAAACAAAGAATATAAGTCATAGATCCAAGCAAATCCTTACCTTAGATGATGATTTTTGTGGAAGAACTTCCTTGAATGCTACCTAAATTTCGAGTCTTTGGATGAAGAAGAAGAAGAAGCCTTGAGTGAATTTTAGAGAGAGTTTGTGAGTGTTTTGTGTGTGTGTGGTGTTGCTCTCGGCCGAAACAAGGAGAGAGGAGAGAAAAAGAAGTGATCTTGATATGATGTTTGCTTGGAAACATGAGTTATATGCATGGAAGTCCAACATATAAAGGTGAGGTGGCAACCCAAGGTCAACTCTCCCTTTTCCTTGGGCTTGGGCCGAGAATGGGGAGGGAAGAAGGAAAAATTGGGCTTTTTGCCCCTAAGCCCAACATTAGAGGTAGTTTAGGGTATTTATTGGCCTTATAAAATAAAATTGTGATTTTTATGCTTTATTAAGCTAGGTTAGGTTAAATTATGGATCAAAGCTTGTGATTTATTTCATTCTAGGCCCAATATGACCTAAAATGTTGAAATAAATTAGTGTGGGTCCAATTAGAGCCCAATTAGGGTCCTAAGCCCATGATAGTCCAATTGGAAGCTTATTGGTCCATTTGGATCCAAATAGGAAGTCCTAGTCCAAAATGGACTTAACAAGAACTTCTAGGGTCTCCAATTGTTTGATGACTACTTGTAGTGCTTGTATATTGTATTTGATTGAAGTTTTTGATTCACATTAGGTTGAATGTATAGATTACATGACACAAAATTTCCAGTTGTGACATACTTCGAGTGAGATAACACATAGTCACATTTAAAATAAAAAATATTCAATAAAAATATAAAACATTAAAAAAATTGACATTAATAATTTCATATATTGATAATTGATATTAATATTAAAATAAAGTCAAACATTCATACACGTTCAATACGATTAAATTAAAACTATTAAATAAAAGAGCAAAACATTCATATTATGTGTTATTAGATAAAAAAAAAAAGTCAATCACTTATCTACATTCAATGTGATTAAGTCAAAAACACTAAAAAATTCAAAAAAAAAAAAAAAAAATACATTCTTAATATATCACATAGTCAAAAAGAACCAAAAACTTAACTTACCTAGAAGTCTTGATTATAAAATCAAAAAATCCTTCGAATAGGACTATAAAGTCCAAAAAATCTTTGATTAGGATTAACGGTGTGAGAAGCTTTCGATTAGGATTATGAGTATGAAGATTAAACTAATTGTGAATAATGTTTACAAATTGTAGAATTAGCCGATTATGAATTACAACATTAATTAATAATCTAACTCAATATATGATTGGAAGATTATGTGTGTCTGAGTGATCAGTCTTTGATGGTTTGATTGCTCGTTCGTCTCCTGATAAGTGAGGATTAATGTATTATATTTTCAAAATTTTAATGGATCTTAAATAAGTTTGACTATATTATTTTATATATAATCTATACTTTTTATATATATTAAAATATAAAGTTAGCGGTTCGGTTAATAATGGTTCGGTTAACTTATAAAACCATAACCGAACCATTAGTTATCAGTTAACAAAAATTAGAAACCGAACCAACGGTTTTTAAAATGGTTCGGTTATTATGGTTCGATTATATCGGTTTATTTGGTTTTGGTTTGGTTTTTCGGTTATTACGCTCACCCCTAATGTAATCAGAAAAGAGGTCTCAGAATCGTAACTCATATTTGCAATCTGAATCGAGCATATGTTTCGAATGCTTGGATTTAGGTATTGATATAGATTCGCAATCGGGAGTGTGATGTTCTTAATGAATGAAATCGGGATTGAAACTTTACTGGAATGCTCTAAGGATGTTCACTATTTGCTGGTCAACCTGGAAGTCAATTGTTGCGAACTATCTCACCTGCGAACGATCGGAGCTTGATCATCTGGGCTGAGACTCATTTTTCGCACGAACATCAAAGTTAAGATCAGATTCGAAACCGACTGTTCATTATTGGGATGTTCGTAGTTTGAAATTGATTCGGAGCTTCATATTCAGGGATTGACTTTGATTCGCGAAGGTTGCGTTGTCGGGGCTAGGGCAGCAGAAGGAGGCAGCGACTTTAAGCCTTTTAGGAGCTTACCTTGACCATATTTGCATCTCAGTTATGGCGGATACGGGTCTAAGGTGGATATAGCCGCCTCAATGGTCGGGGAATTCGACGTCGCTGCAACCATCTTCGGCGAAGCTTACGTTGTCGGGGCTAGGGCAGGAGAAGGAGGCGGCGGCGTTTGATAGGGGAATGAATAGATGGATTGTTGAAGATCAAAGACGAAGGAGAAATGGGGTGCTTTCTGGATGAGTAGAGAAAAAAAGCGACTACATCGATAGTCTTTATCTTCAAAGTAGCTTCTAGGTCCAATTAGGGCTAAAAAAATCGTTTGATAGGGGAATGAATAGAGAGACGGCAATCTTTAATGGAAATAAGAATGGGAATGAGAAATTATAGGATTGACCTAAAGTTTCAATTACTGTTATACCCTTATGCCATTTTAAAAGTTACCCTTTACTACCTATAGTTTTAGAATCAACATAAATTACCCGTTTGATAATAGCCTTAGATTTGAATATTTTAATGGCCCAGATGTGTTCTCGTGTTCTCAACCTTTTTGGCGTTCTCAATTGATCCTACTCCTTATATATATATATATATATATATATATATATATATATATATATATATATATATATATACATATATATATATGTATGTATGTATGTATGTATGTATGTATGTGTATGTGTTCGTGCTTTGAACCTTACCTTCAACCAAGTAATTTGTATATATATATAATAAAACTGCTTCAAAATGAGTTTCTCAGAGTGTCAGTATGAAGAAAGCTTTAACAACCTATATGCTTACCTTCACAACCTTAGGTGAACTAACCCACATACTTACACTCACATCAAAATTGATTTGATGCATCGTTTCGAAGCTTGTTTTGTGGCTATCAGATGGGTGATATATTTGTTTTTTGCATTTTTCTATTGTTTCTTTAAAATATATAATATTTCTACATCTAAATTAATTCATTTTTGTTTTTAAAAAATACAGGTTCATGCATTCATCGGCTACTTCTTGTCTGCCATCTTCATAGGTAGTGTCCCTTTTAGAGGGGAGTATCTAAAAACAATGTTTGTAGCAGTTGCTATCGATGGGAACAATCAAACCCTCCCTATAACATTTGGTCTGGCCGTGGAAAATAATATCTACTGTTATACATGTTTCCTTATAAGGTTAAGAGAAGCTCTGAGACAGGGTATGGAAGTATAGTTCATAACAAATATGGATGATGTCGTTAGTTCTTGCATAAAGCATGTATTCCCTAATTCTTATCACGAATATACTTCTAAAAGTGTGTTCAAGTATATATGCACATGAGGCGTTTCTGACAAACCATTAAAACTTTTATTCTCGATGACATCCAACTCATATACTCTGTCTGATTTTGAAGAAAACTTTTGTCGGCTGACCCTGATGCTCGTGAAATTCTTGCCAAAATCGGTCATGTGATATGGGTACGAGCCTATTTCCTTAACATCAATTGGAATGTAGTCAACACTGATGTTCCCTATTTTTTTGTGTTATCGATAAATCAACGCAATGTAGCGATAATAATGCTTACCGAGTCAATTCGTGACTACATTCAACGGACTTTCGATGAACACGGATTAATGGCAGGTAAAATACCTGGTGAAATATTGAATTTATTTAAATACTTGTACAAGAACCGTATTTGATCATATATACTTTTTAGTGAATTTGACTACCATATTCACCCCGTATGCTGAAATGGTGTTTCATTAAAGGATGCAAAAGTTTGTTCGGTGGCAAGCAACAAAGATCCCGCTAGAAATCCCGTCTCCACTCCCGTTTGACATTTATCGAGATTTTGATTTTAAAAAAACTTGTGTTGTTGATCTGAACCGTCAAACATGTTCATGTGGGAAATGACGCGGTTTAGGTATAGCTTGCGGTCATGCTATCGCGACATCACTTCATTCAAACATCCATTAATTACCTGATATGGTTCAGATATATTATCAGACTGATGTGTTTCAGATCGCCTACCAAACACAAATCGTGCACCCTCTTCTCCCTCCAACATAATGGGAAATACCAGACCCTTTGATTGCAGTTTTATTGTTAATGTAATTACAATTAATTATGTATGTAATTGATTTGCACTGTATAATGAAAAATATTATTATTGCCATAATATTTGTTACATGTTATAAAGATAGAAAAAACATAATTTACAAGTACCATAATTATACTAACAAACAAACAAACATTATATATTAAAAATATTAATAGGCGTTACAGAAGGGAAACTTAGTTGATGAACATAAAACTTACAACTTGTTTATTTTGGGTTTCAAGTTTCTTCTTCGATCTAAATAAGTTACTAATTATCAATGAATTATTGTCTTTTTCTTTGTCAACCAAGCTGATAAACCCAAATTGTCGTCCCTAAAAATTTAAAATAAAACACGTGACCGTATATTATGTAAATTAATAATAATTCAAAGAAAATTAGTAAAAGGATAACCCACATACCTCTTTAGGATAAACGTAAAAAATCCATCCAGGGTTATTTCTAGTCGTTGATGTCCTTATAATGCATTCAGAGCCACAATCATAGTATGTCATTTCTTTGGATTATGAGAAATGAATTTTTAGTAGTAAATTTAACAAGGTGAAGAGTTTTGATGCTTGAAATCCTTTATATAATGGCATTTACTAGGGTTATAGTTCTTGACACTATTCCGAAAACACATTAGCCACTTTCCGGAATTGATTTTTTGGACCCTAATTTCGGAATAATAATTGTCATAGGTTTTTCATATATGTGTAGTCATTTCGAATAGTAGAAGTCATAGATTCCTGACATATGTATAGTTATTCTGAATAGTAAATGTCATAGATTCATGATAGTATTTCAGACCAGATATTCCGGACAAATTATTCCAAATCCATGTTCCAGGCCAGCTATTTCGGAGCCACGTTCCGAACCAATTATTTCGGACATTGCTTTTTTACCTAATTGTCATAGATTCCTGGCAAATGCATAGTCATTTCCCAACAGTAAAAGTCATAGATTTCTGACAGTATGTGTACTCATTCCGAACAATAAATGTCGGAAATTCCGAACAATATTTCAGATCCTTATTCCAGAACCCCATTCCGGAGCCACTTTCCGAAATGACTATTTTGGACACTTGTTCTGGACATTCCTTTTCAACCTTAAAATGCACCTAGCATGTATCCCTAACATTGAAATGAAATTGGAATGAGTTCATCTCACGATGATGTTTGGCATTATGAAGAAGAAGATAGTTATGCTTGTTCAGATTATAACCCGTTCTCGGAAGGCCCAAATTTCTCACTCTTGGATAAAATACCTTATGACGTTTTTCAAGCTATGAAGTTTGTTGAAGAAGCAAACGAAATGGACTCTGAAAGAATTCGCACACTAAATAAACGTGTAAACTATCTAGCGGAACAAGTAAGTGAAAATGAAAAATGGGTTGTTAAATCGATAAAAGAAGTGAAACAAGCTAAGAAGTGGATTAAAAATGCAAATGCAGAGATCAATAAGCTGCGTGCAGAATGAGACCGTGTAACAGATTTTGTTAGAATTACATGAGATTTTATTGAATGGGAAGAAAATACGTACCCTTTAAAATTTTCTAATTTGTGGAAACCAATCTAAGTATGTATTAGGTTAAATAACGCACTTTGCAATAATGTTAATAAAAAGGATAATTGCTTTTTAGATAATCTTATCGTTCCTTTTAAAAAATTAAGTTTGAAAAGACATTACAATATCCATATTTAAAATTAAATTACATTTCTGGTTGATAACTAAGAACTTGCATCCGATTAGTCAATTCAACTCGATCTTCTATTATTGAAGTTGTCATACATGTTTTCTCAATGATGTCTATTGTGTTCACAAATTGTCATATATTGTCATACATGGTAATGAGGAGCATTTGCATGTTATATAATACTACTTTTCTTCCGTCCTCTGCCGGTGAAGGCGGTAATGAGATTTTCAGTATTATCATTCGTTGTTTAGCACGTTGATAATCACAAATCATTTCTAATGCAATCATATCAACAAGATACCGTTGCTCGTCTTCAAAACGTGGTATAACATACTCTATAGGCAATTCATCCTCGTCGTTCGAGTCACTGGATTTTGGAGACTGAAAATAAAATATACCTAAATTATATTAATATACCATTTTAAAAACCATTGTGCATAAAATAATTTAATAATAATAATAATAATAATAATAATAATAATAATAATAATAATAATAATAATAATAACAATAATAATAATAATAATAATAATAATAATAATAAATACTTCCTGAAACATATCCATAACAAAAAAAAAAAACATAATCGCAACTAGTCTTTCATAACAGGTTTGTCTGCATTTGCTTCGGTGTCATCTTTCAGAGTCGTATCTACTTTCAATTTAAGTTTTAACACCTTTTCTGATTTCTTTCTTAATTTTATGGGTGCCTTTGTTGGTTTTTTTTTTTTTTATCTTAATTTGAAA
This sequence comes from Lactuca saligna, assembly GCF_052625555.1. Classification (NCBI taxonomy): domain Eukaryota; kingdom Viridiplantae; phylum Streptophyta; class Magnoliopsida; order Asterales; family Asteraceae; genus Lactuca; species Lactuca saligna. The sequence continues at coordinate 81,649,085 of NC_136419.1, forward strand.
CTCAGCATCATCGTCTTTTATACGCAAAAAAAAAAAATAATAATAATAATAAGTAAATGCGGTACATCGCGCTTACTTGGTTTAACGAATTCATGCTCAAAATTTGATCTTAAATGCAGGTACATCGCGCTTCGGATGTGCTAATTCCGGGACGCATATTCCAGATTTTGTGTGTGGGATATATATATATATATATATATATATATATATATATATATATATATATATATATATATATATATATATATATATATATATCATTGGACTACCTATTGGTTTTGGGCCAGTTTTCGGGTCCGAAATAGCCCATTCTGGACCAAAAGGTTGGTTTTTAGAAAAAAAAAAAAAAAAAAAAAAAAAAAAACTTGATTTTATTTGAAAAAAAAAACCTAAAAAATGGTTTGATTGCTAAATTTCCCTTTATATATACTAGTTAAGTTGGGCTAAAAACAAAGTTAATAACTAATAGAGCCCAGTACTGTGAGAATCTAATTAGTTAGTAGTTATATTAAACTTTATTTTTTTTTTAATTGCAATATAGTTAGAAAATCATATTTTTGAATAGTCGTTTATTAAGTAGATTAATGTCGGTATTATTCTATAAAATATTGTAAAATGTATTAGGAATAGGATAGACTAAAAACCAAGCCGAAAACTAAAAAACCAAAAAATAAGAAAATAAAATAAAATAAATTAAAGAAAAATCAAAACCGAATATAAAACCAAAGTTATGGTTTCTTTATCTTCAAAAACCGAAATTTTCGAATTCGTTTTGGTTTTTGGAATTTAACACTCGAATCTTATCTATCGATCATGGTATGGAACTTATGCGGATTTCATCTCTTATGTAAGGGTTAACAACTCATTGCCTTTTAACTCCATTTTGAAGAGTTTCAAAGCGGGTGCTAAAAGAAAAAGAAACCTATACCCTCCTCATCCTATACACTGCTCCCGAGTTGAAACAATGAAAAGAAAAGAAGAAAAAAGAAAGTAAGGAGAAAAAAGAAGAGAAAAGAAAGGAAAACAAATTTGTTTTTTGTGCTCCTGAGTTTGAAAGAAATGGAAGGAAAGTTAAAAATTTTATTCTTTCTTTTCAAATTCTCTCAAATCGAAAGGAAAGTTAGAAGGGAAAGTGCTTCCTCCATTTCTTTCAACTTCCTTCCTTTAATGAAACTCAGGAGCATAAATCTTTTTTACTTTCCTCTCATTTCCACCTATTTCCTTTCTTTTTTCTCCTTAAGTTGAACTCGGGAACCGGGTGTTAGAGGTTGGTTGGCTTAAGGTTGCACAGTTTAAAACCAATAAAATGTATGAAAAATGTGAAATCATATTTTATTATTGTAGAGTTTTTATATTTAGAAATCCTGGTTGGGCAACATGACATTTGCACAACGATTTAGCCATTTGTTTTCGCTTGGAAACAAGATCGAGTGTGTTTGCTTATTAATCATTTTTCCTACGGTATTTGGCTTTGGAATTAGTGTTGGCAGTTGGTGGGAGTTGAACATGAACAATTTTCGACTTTATTAGAGTGGCTTCAAGGAATCAACTATTGTGATGAGCAATTTTCGATTTTTGCTATTTGGAGAATTTGGTGTTCCAACATCACTCTATCAAGGTTGGATATATAATTCAGGTTTGCATATATTCCATCTTGTTACATCGAAGAGATGTAGTAAAGAGTTTCATGTAAAATGGAAGTCTTATCACAATCACTAAAAACTCTGAGATTGATCTTGTCTTATTAGATCTTGACATTTTCAAATGATCTATTACGTAAACTATTAATTAACATCACTCACATGAAGGCTTAATCTATTTGTTTTGTTATACATATTAATTCCTTGTATCATACCACACACTAAGAATCATGGTGCAATGGCTTTTTTGTTGACCTATTGAAACATGTTCATGTAATTTCAATTAGAAGTTATTTAATAATAATGTGTAACATCCTTATTTTAGGGTTAAATTTAAATTTTATTAAAATAATTATACAGTAAATAAAAGGAAATATTAATAAGATATTAATTTATCAATTAAACAAAAAGATTTATGATTTTATAAAATTAGAAAATAAATTGGCAAATATGTAAAACTATTGTTAACTTGATAATCGAGGAAAACCCCTTATATAGTGACTAAGACTTAAGTTGACTAACCCTAATACACCATATTTTTTTAGAAATATTGTTAGATGGGTTATGATTGTGAACTAAAAATGAAGTTAGCTAGTGGTCAAATTAGGTAAATCGTTAGTTAAGGGACCATATATACTAAGTAGCCGAAGATAAGTCATAAGCCTTCTCCTTCTCCCCTATTTGAATTCAAATCACGATTTAATATATATAGGACATGTTCGGCAAAACTCGTTGGTAGCAGGTAGCGGATAGCGTTTGATTTTGGAGTGTTTTGTTGAAAGCTACTCCATGTAGCTTTTCATTTTGGAGCTTTTTGTTTAGGCTAAAAGCTAAAAGCTCCTGTCGTCCAACATGACTTTTTCTTTTTTTACTAGCGTTTTCTTAAACGCTAGAAGCCAAAAGCTCCCAAATGATGCGTGTTGAACACGCCCATAGTAGGTAAAACGGAGACACGGCCCACGATTAGTCCAAAATTTTAGTTAAAAAGTTGAATTTACAATGTTATAAATGAGTACATAATGCCTTAATAAGAGAAATACCTGAATTCACAAAGTTATAATTGTGTGGATTTTACAAAGGACAAATTCCTTACACAGTATGTGACGTACTTGAAATCCTTTTGTAACACCCTGTTCCGAATCGCTTCTTAATTAGGGACTGTGGCCTGAGGATAGATTAGCATAAGACTTGGGGCCTTTGGAAGAGAGAGATCTAAACCCATTTAAGTATAAATAATGTAAATCAGGTGATCCGAGAGTTGGGTTGTGTCTTGAAGCCAAAGGGGTATATCAGAAAAATGGAAGTTCAAGCCCTTTATGGGTTTTGGGTTTTATTCGGAAGGCTGTAAAGCTTGGGTGTGTTATTAGGGGAGTAGGGCGTCTCGCCACCTTTTCGTGTATATATGGTTCGTCGGAAACGGACTTCGAATGAGGGAGGTATGATACTTTGAAGGATTTGATAGTTTTGGTCCCTGGATGGAAAAGCCTGTATTTCAACGCGTGAGTACACCCAACGCAGTGCTGGATAAATGGGATGCGGGATAGGAGACGTAAACCCATTGTACAAGGAGTATGCCCAGTGTACGCCCAAGATCTTCAAACCCTAATTTTTAGGGTTGGCTCACTATTTAAAGCACCTTCAGTCCAAAAAGGTGTGCCTCTCTTTCATTCTCAAATTCTTAAACCCTAACTTCGAGTGATAGCTTCATCCAAGAGTGTTATGAGCTTTGTGGGTGCATTTTGGGTGGTTTTTGGTGCATTTCAAGAAGTGGAAGCTCACAACAAGGTAGTGGTATAAGGGGGACTTGTAGATCGGGACTTCTTGCTACAATTTCAGCTCAAAGAAGGTAAAAAGTTCTGAACTTGATCACTAGATGTTGTTATTTATGAATATATGGGGTTTTAGTCCCTTTTGGCCTCATGAGCAAGATCTAGTGGTTAGACACAACTTCAGAAGCTTTGAGTTTCTACTCTTAGCATTTCAGAGGTTATAAATCCATAAAGTTGACATCTTTGAGGCTAGAAACTATTCATGCATGTTCTATATGGGTATTATGGGGTTAAGTTGGTCATTGAGACCTTTTGAGCAATGCAAATGCATAAACGTGCCAACTTTATGCATTAAGAGCGTCATTTGGTGGTTCTCTGAAGTTTAGACGCAAAGTTATTAACTGATTATGTAACAACCCAATTTTCAAGGCCAAAAATTTCATTTTTGAATTAACGCATTTAATAAACATTTTACCAAAACATTGTCAATAAAACATCCCATTACAAAATCATAATGTTGTATTTCAAACCATAACATCATAAGTATGGAAAATCAAAGTACAGTCCCAAAAACTTCTTGCGGAAACATGTGTGTGTGATGCGCTGCTACACCGCTGGCTCCTTCCCCTTCGACGAAGAGGTACCTGAAATCAAAACCAAAACTGTAACCACGAAGCTTAGTGAGTTCCCCGATCATACCACATACCATACAATATCATCAATATCTTTCAACCGGTAACATTCATCGGTATCTTTTAACCGGTAACCTTCATCGGTATCTTTCAACTGGTAATCATCATCGGTATCTTTCAATCGGTAACCATCATCGGTATCTTTTAACTGGTAACTGGGGACTATTTCACCCCTACTACTAACATGCAATCAACAGATATAAGCATACAGTCAGGCATATCCGGGTACTGACCTACCCTTGGGTCCTACGGACCACTGTTAGGGAAACTAATCCCTACTAAAAACATAACATATAATCCAGATAAATCACTTAACCAGACCAAGATAATTATAACAAAGACCATTTTCTTATAAATACCCCTTCTTGGTGGGCTGGCATTGTGGCCTTAGACCCACCCCTACTGGAAGGTAACTCACCTTAATGTCTTGCAGTGTCTGAACTATCCTCGACGCATAAGTCGACTCCCTACGACTCCTCAATCCCTACACGACAACCTTCAAGTCAACACACATCACATACAACATTAAACAGGGTCGGTCCAAGTTCAGTCAAAGTCAACACTGGTCAAAGTCAACATTTAGTTGACCTGACTCACCGAGTTGGCCTACCAACTCATCGAGTCCCTACTTCACTAAACCCACACAAAACCCAGGCTCCACTCGTCGAGTCTAGCAAAACTCGAAAGGTTCTCCTTCAGTCATAACATCGAGACCATGTTCATCCGACTCGCCGAGTTCCTTCATGAACTTGTCGAGTTCATCTGCAACTTAAGAACTTGTCCAGTCTATGACTCGCCAAGTTGTATGAACAACTCGTCGAGTCCATCTTCAAAGATTAGGAGATTTCTATGAACTCGCCGAGTCTGCTCATACCACTCGCCGAGTCTCAAGGCTTCCAGGTCCCTTTTCGTGTCTAAACCCACAAGGGACTTCCTTTCTATCATTTACCCATTCACAGGAAGGGTTTGGTGCACAATGCTCACCGACTCGTCGAGTGCCAAGAACAACTTGCCGAGTCCAAGCTTGACTGACTCCATACAGTCGATTTAAATGAGGTCTAACACACCAAAACCATAGATCTGGCCTCCTAATGTCCATTTTATACGTAAAGTTCCAAACTTGATGCACATGCATGGGGTTTTTAGCTCAAAAATCCATATAAAGTGTCTTACAATGTGCATGGGGCTCTCATGGCCCTAAAGTTGGCACCTTTATGCCATGAGACCCCTCTTAAGGCCCAGATCTGAAGCTAAAGTCCACATAACACTCCTTAAATCCGAAAATGGCTTGAAAAGCCCTAAATGCACCCAAGATCCACATTCTAAAGATGAACAACCAAATGAATGACCAAAGCATGAGCATTTTACCGTGATTAAGTTGAAAATGGAATGAGATTTCTGGATCCACAAGCCCCAAGTCGAATACTCATGCTCATCTTCTTGCCTCCAAGCTTCACAAGTCAACAAAAGCACCAAAATGGCCTTAACACACACATATACAACTAGGGTTTCGATATACAGCTCTAGGAGAGTGTTAGGGACAAGGGAGGTCGAGTTAATGTGTTTATATAGGGTTAAAACCCTCATATTAGGGGTTTTTTCCAGACAGCACGAACTCGCCGAGTCAGCCACTTGACTCCCGGGTCCAATTCGCTAACACTCGACGAGTTGGGCCACCAACTCGCCAAGTCCCAACCAAAATGCCAAAATGCTTAATTTAAAATACGTACCAGGAACCAGGTTTTACAAATCTCACCCACTTATTTTAGACTTCGTCCTCGAACTCTACTGCTCGATCCTGAAACAGCTCGGGATAATGCTCCATCATCTCGCCCACCGACTCCCAAGTCCACTCTGAGCCCTTTCGGTGCTACCACTGAACCTTTACCAACTCCACTCTCTTGTTCCTCAGATCCTTTGACTTCCTATCCAGGATCGCCAATGGCCGCTCGATCGCCACTACTGCCGAATCGTCCACCAAACATTTTCGCAACTGGGAAACATGAAAGGTGTTCTGAATCTGACTGAATTCGGCTGGCAGATCCATCCTATATGCCACCTTGCCCAACCGGGCTACAACCCTGAAAGGTCCAATATACCTAGGGACCAACTTTCCCCGCTTCCTAAATCGAATAACACCCTTCCTAGGTGATACCTTCAGGATGACCGTATCCTCGACCTGGAATTCCAAGTCGGATCGGCGCTTGTCGGCATAACTTTTCTTCCGACTCTGAGCAATCTGAAGCCTGCTCCAGACCTGCTGGATCCCCTTCGTAGTCTGGAGTACTACTTCGGTACTCCCCATAACCCTCTGACCCACCTCACCCCAACATATCGGGGTCTTGCACTTCCTCCCGTACAACATCTCGAAGGGACGACGGTAAATACTCGCGTGATAACTGTTTTTGTACGAGAACTCAGCCAAAGGAAGTTAAGTACCCCAACTACCTCCGAAGTCTAAGACACACGCCCGCAACATATCCTCCAAGGTCCGGATGGTCCGCTCACTCTGTCCATCTTTTTGCGGGTGAAAAGCGGTGCTAAAATGCAGACGAGTTCCCAGCTCATCATGGAACTTCTTCCGGAACCTGGAAGTAAACCTAACGTCTCTGTCCGAAATCACCGATACTTGCACCCCGTGCCGCGCCACCTCCTCCTTGATATAAATGTCGGCCAACTTTTTGGCCGAAATACTTTCCTGAATCGGGATAAAATGGGCGCTCTTGTTCAATCGATCGACGATGACCCAGATCGAATCCGCTCCCCACGTGGTCCTGGGAAGCTTTGTGATAAAATCCATTGTGATGTCTTCCCATTTCCACAGCGGAATGTCCAACAACTGCATCTTTCCGTGAGGTCTCTAATGCTCAGCCTTGACCTTCCTGCATGTCAAGTACCGCTCTACGTACCATACCACATCCCACTTCATGCAGGGCCACCAATAGTCGAGACGAAGATCCCTATACATCTTCGTCACCCCGAGATGAATGGAGAATCGAGATTTGTGCGCCTCCTCCATCAATACCTGGCACACACCCCCATGATACGGGACCCACACCCTACGGTGCAGAGTCAACAACCCCCGACTGTCATAGTCAAAGGAGGAAACCTGGTCCACAATCCGCTCTCTCTTCTGATGTTCCTCCTTCATGGCCTCCTACTGGGCCGCCCGAATTCGTTCCAACAGTGGAGTCACCACTATCATCCTCAGACAGATATCCCTGATCGGCGCTCCATTGCGGCTAAGCGCATCGGCCACCACATTGGCCTTCCCTGGGTGGTAAAGGATCTCGCAATCGTAATCATTTACCACACCAAGCCACCGACGTTGCCTCATGTTCATATTTGGCTGGTCCATGAGATACCTTAGGCTCTTATGTTCCGTGTATATCGTACAACGAACCCCATAGAGGTAATGACGCCAATCCTGAGGGAGAACACAACAACCACCAACTCCAAATAATGTGTCGGGTAATTCGCCTCGTGAGGCTTCAGCTGGCTCGACGTGTAGGTGATGACATGCCCACTCTGCATCAGAACTGCGCCCAAACCTAAGATGGACGCATCGCAATGTACCACTAAATCCTCCATGCCCTCTGGCAGGGCTAAGATTGGCGCCTCGCACAATCTCTGTCTCAGAGTCTCGAATGCGGCCTGTTGCTCAAGGCCCCAACGAAAGACCACGACTTTCCTCGTTAGCATGGTCAGGGGTACGACTATCTTGGAGAAATTCTAGATGAATCTCCGATAGTAGCCGGCTAATCCTAGGAAACTCTGAATCTCAGATGGAGTCTTCGGAACTTCCCATCTCATCACGGCCTCTACTTTGGCCGGGTCCACTAAAATCCCATCCTGGTTGACGAGGTGCCCAAGGAATTGCACCTCGCGCAACCAGAACTCACACTTGGAGAACTTAGCATACAAGTTCTCTCTCCTCAAAGTCTCCAGAACCTCCCGCAGATGCTCCTCGTGCTCCTCCTGTGTCTTAAAGTAAACCAAGATGTCATCAATAAATACTATCACAGACCGGTCTAACATCAGTCTACACATGCGGTTCATGAGATCCATGAATGCGGCAAGAGCATTGGTAAGTCCGAAAGGTATCACCACGAAATCATAATGGCCATAGCGTGTCCGGAACACCGTCTTCTGTACATCCTCCTCTATACACATCGATGCGACCTGTACTTCCTCTTCACAAACAAAATCGGGGCTCCCCAGGGAGAACTACTCGGTCTAATGAATCCTTTGTCTAACAGCTCCTACATTTGTATAGACAACAACATGAGGTGAGTTACCTTCCAGTAGGAGTGGGTCAAAGGCACTAATGTCGGCCCACTAGTAGTTGATTATAGTTGAGACGATTGTATTTGTGATAATTGTCTTGTATGCCACGATCTGTTATGCTTTATGGGCTAGTATGCTATATATTATGTGATAATGGTAAGGGGGTAGGTTAGACCCCGTACCCGGTTGCGATAAACCAGAGGGTAGGTCGGGCACTCAGATATGTCGGACAATATGTTATGCTATGTTATTATGTGGTAGTGGTAGGGGTGAAATAGTCCCCCTAACCCATTAAAATAAACCGGATGTGACAACCCGAAATTTCCATTTGTACGAACAATATCTATTCAATAGAAGCCAGTCCAGTTTCAGTGATTTTCAGACTTTTCCGAACAAGTTTGTGTACATTAGGGTTTACGTTTCAGGAGATATCAGGAGAGTGGATGCTCCTGGATTTGTGAAACTTGAACATTCCAAGTTTCATAATGTTATAGTCCAACTTCCAGAATAAAAATATTTTCTGTCAAAATATTTCAGGACTATAAATAGATTTCTGAATTTAATTAATTCATTATTCACAATTCCAACTAGAGAAAAGCCATTTTCTCTCTGACGGATCTTCGGGTTTTCATCCCGGATTGTGAGTCTACTTTCCTAAATGTGTTTTAATGCTTGTTATATGCTTTATAACATTGTTTACATGTCTAAAATACAAGATCCGGGAGCTTACGGCCCAAGAACGTTCTTGGGGTGTAAACTCCAAAACGAAGCCTAAAGGCTATCTAGTCCTGTTTCCTTGTTAGGTAGCTAATTAAGGACATTGTGTATAAACATTTGAGGCTAGAAATCATTCAAGAACACCAATCTTTTGGAGTTTACGGCCCAAGAGTTTCTTGGACCGTAAACACCATTTTCAAGGGCCAAAGTGAGCCCTAAATCACCCCTAAGGCTTAAGGCATTTACCCTCTAATGCTTGTAGCTAATTTGGACACCAAAACACTTCAAGATCATCTAGTTTTAGGAGTTTACGGCCAAGGATATGCTCTTGGGCCGTAAACCCCTTTTTCAAGGGCTAAGAGTGCCCTAAACACCCCTAAGGCCTTAAGACAATTAACCTTGGATACTTGTAACTTGAATGGGGAGAAAATGACATCAAAATCATCCCTTAAAGGGAGTTTACGGCCAAGGAACATCACTTGGGCCGTAAACTCCAAGTAAAGGCATAAGTGTGTGCCTAATGTCCCCTTTAGCCTAAATCAAAAACATAAAAGCTATCCTACATGTGCAAGTGACCTAAAAGAATTAAAACCAACACCCCATAGGAGTTTACGGCCGTAAACTCTAGGGGATATGGTCCTTTGGCCGTAAACTCCCCAAAGGAGCATTCTAAGGCCTTAAACTACTTCAAGGATTATTCCAACAAAGCTAGGCTTATTCTAGGATCAATATAGCACCTTAAAACACCCAAAACCACCAAGTGAGGAGTTCACGGCCGTAAACTCCAAAGGTGGGGTTTGTTGGGTGGTAAGCTCATATACAAGGTCATTGGTGCATTAAACCCCTTTTGCCTTGTCCCGTATCGACTTAGATGCAACCATTAGGACCTATAACACTTATACAAAGTGTTTACATGTTCCTAAGTGTCTCAAATTATTTCATTAAGTTATTAATTGGCTAATTAGTTATATATATGTTCATTATATGATAACTAGGCTCGTGCGTGTGAACAAGTCTCTGTTTGCCACCTAGCACGGTACCCGATACATCAATCCAATCTACTCACCACAAGTGAGTTCATACCCCTTTAATTAACCTTTGAAATGCTTTTAAATGTTTTAATTACTTTATGGAGGGGATACAAGTTAAACACTTACGGTTATTACATCAATCACATGTGATTACATTAATCACATGTGATTAATAACTAGAAAACCAATGATTTTATCACTGTTCCAAACTGTTTATCAAACTGTTTCATTTCAAAATGTTTTACAAACCCTTTTTACTTATCAAATGCTTTTATTAAACTTTGTTTTACTTCTTATAAATTGCATGCCCATATATGTATAGATATATAAGAAATGTTTAAAGGGCTTAGGAAGGCTATCCACCCTATTTCCTTTTCGCGCATTGAGATGTGGTTTAGTGGGATTTCGGGTAATCGTCCGAAGGTCGTTTCAATATTAATTATATATAAAATATACATATATAGACATAAAAGTACTTCCATATTCATACTTATCAGTACATCATCAGTAAGTTACCATCGGGGTAACATAGGATCATACTACTACAATTTCTAGATAAATAAGTCAGTTCATTCATGAGTTAATACTTATTACTACGAGTACTTATACAACTATACTAGAAAGAGAACATATACAACTATACTAGAAAGAGAACATATACAACTATACTAGAAAGAGAACATATACAACGATACTAGAAACAGAACATATACAACTATACTAGAACGAGAAACATTTCATATACATGAACACGTTAACAATTGTGATCCACTGTGTCGGAGCATGCCTTAAATGTCATGGCCCGAGTTGTAGCCCGAATTCTCTTGGAGGGAGAGCGTGAGTTTGCGTATAGATCTATACTGGATTGACTATCCTACACCTTGCTGCTAGCTACAGCCGGACCTGTAGGTCTGCGGGTGCCAAACGTCATTCCGTTATTACGAACATTCATTATGTCGTTGTTACCAGTCGATAGCATGGTGCACTTTATCACATTATACCTTAATATAAATCTGGTTTAAGGTAGTTAGTACAGCAGTAGTTCTTATAATACAAAACTACATTTTACAAACTTATACTTGATACATGTTCAAACATTTTTGGATGACAAATACCAACACTAAAATACTTATGAACTCACCAGCTTAATGCTGATAAACTCTTTCAAAATAACTTGTATTCTCAGGTCATCAGTAGACAGGTACCGAGGCCAGCTTTTGAGAAGATGGAGCGCATTCAAGACTCATCTTATTATTTTGATATACATTATTTTGGTGTCTATACTGTACAGAACACGCTTGTATTAAAATTATATATTTAATGCAATGGATGATGTTGTTTGCTTATTTACATTTACTGTGTTGTGATACTTTACATGACGTCCTCCGCCCCAGAACGTTTTCGCCGTTCTTGGTTTTGGGGTGTGACACCAGAGGGTAGGTTGGGCACCTAGATATGCTTGGCATGGTAGGCCGAGCACCCAGATATGCTTGACAGGGGTAGGTCGGGCACCCTGGTATGCGTGAAAAGGGTAGGTTGAGCACTCATATATGCTCTGTAGGGTAGTTCGGGCACCCAGATATGCATGATAATATGTTTATTGTATGGTATGTGGTATGATGGGGGAACTCACTCAACATTCGTCCATCAGGCAACCTATAAATAGAGGCGGAAATTACTTTATTTGTCCACACCTTTCTCACCACTTCTCTCCCAAACACCCCCAACCCTCTAGGTGTTACAAACGAGTCCCGAAGCACTGGAAATCCCAAAGAAGAAGAGCTTTTAGCTTAGAAGTTCTGCCCGTGCAGAGTATGGCTCTTCGCTAAACCCCCATGTAAGTGAGTTATGCTTACACTACTTTAAGTATAACTTATGTTTAAGTTCATTATCGTTATTATGAACCTATAAACAAGATTTATCAGTGATTCCAAGTTGTTATACTGATTTATCTACTTATGGGGATGATGTCTAGGCTGTGATTTAGTGAGCTGTTTAAAGTGGGATTTCCAAACAGTATACTTCATATACCAAACGGACCCTACCTCTGATATGATCTTACATGGTTGTTCCTTACTTGATAGATCTTGAAGTATACTTTGAGTTAATGATGAATCTAGACTAATAATTAGTCGCGTTAAATATTATACTAAAACTTAGTAATAATGATATTAGGTTCCGTCGAAGGAAAATACAGTTGCTAGAAGCGAAGCACTACCCGTATTTTGAGACGTCGCTTTAACAAGTGAGTGCATAGTTCCTTTCATGAACATGATTTTAATACATGTATTAATTAAAGTGTTAAATATCTATTAAAGAGTTAAATACGTGTTAAAGAGTTTATGTGTGAGAATCATAGTCCCTTTCATGATTATGATTTTAATACAAGCATTAATTAAAGTATTAAATATATGTTAAAGAGTTAAATATTTGTTAAAGAGTTTATGTGTAAGTGCATAGTCCCTTTCATGAACATGATTTTAATACAAGTATTAATTAAAGTATTAAATATATGTTTATGTGTGAAATATTTGGTATTGCCTGAAATACATGTTAAGAGCATATCTGACAATTTATGATGCTTTAGGATATATAGTAAACCTAAATTAATTAAGAGGAATATTGGGTAGTATTTTCTTATGAATACGAGTATGATATACACGGAGAATAGAAACTTAAAATTTGTCATTGATCCGAGAGCATTGATTAGACATAGTTATTCTTCCTTAGTCTGAGAGTAAGGACATGGCACAATCATTAATCCAAGAGCAGGTATTAGACATAGTCATTCTTCCTTAGTTCGAGAGTATGGAGAGGGCGTAGTCATTAATCCAAGAGCATGCATTAGACATAGTCATTCGTCCCTAGTCCGAGAGTATGGAGTGGGCATAGTCATTTATCATTGATCCGAGAGCATGGATTAGACATACCTGATCCGGCAGTATAGATTATGTAAAGTTGTTAATTTTAGATCTGAGAGCATCGATCGTGTTGTTGTGAGGATAGACGGGATGGGGTAAAATTGTTTATATGAGGTGATTGTAATACTCTGATCCAGGTATTCCATTGTCTACCTTCAAGCATTTTCATTTTGGCAAAATGGAGCCATCCTCCATATGATGGTCAAACATTTGGTACGCTTAGCATACATGAGATCTTCGCATCGGGTGGCTGAGGTTCGTATGTTGAGCGTACGAGCAGGTACGCACGACATACGTGTTAGGTGGCTAAAACTCTAATATCTTGACTTGCACCTTATTTAAGGAACCTTATATCATTCGGACCAAACCCTAATCATCCTCCATAGCCTCATTTCGTCCCTTAACCCCAAATTTTCATGAGCGTGTGATCTTTGAGCTTAAAGAGTGTTTTGGTGGCCATTTTAGAGCACATTCAAGAAGGAGAAGGTGGTGAGTAAGTCTTGGGTTTCATTGAGCTTCTAGATTCCGCATCTAGTTCATCTTGTGTAACATCCCAAAATTCATGGCCAAAAATTTTGTTTTTTAATTACGTAATTATAAAAGCCAGTAGTCTAAAACATCAATTGTGCCATCACATGTCATAATCAAAATTAATATCCAAAACATGCCATAAGAAAACAACGTCAGAGTACAACTCCCAAAGATCTCATGCACGGAAAATCATAGTGTGATGCATTGCGATCATGCCGACTCCTTTCCTTTCGAAGAAGACGTACCTGAAACCAAACTGAAAATCATAAGCACGAAGCTTAGTGAGTTCCCCCATCATACCACATAACATACAATAAATATACTACCTAGCATATCCAGGTGTTGGCCTAACCCTTCGGTCCCTTTCAAGCGGTTACCACCAAGCATATTTGGGTACCGATCTACCCCTTCCGTCTCTTCCAACGGATACTGCCTAGTATACCTGGGTGCTGGCCTACCCCTTTGGTCTGTTTCAACCGGATACTGCCTAGCATATATGGGTGTTGGCCTACCCCTTTTGTCTCTTTCAACCGGTTACAGGGTCTATTTAACTCCTACCACTAAAACATAATATCCTAGCATATAAGCATATAAATCACATACTGGTTAGCATATCTGGGTGTTGGCCTATCCCTTCGTACCGGTTACATGGTCTACTTCACCCGCTACCACAACCACGTATTAATACAGCATACAACATATAAATCTCAATAGATAGTGGCATACCAGACAATTATCATAAAGACAATCATCTCTTCTATAAACTACTACCAGTAGGACGACATTAGTGCCTTCGACCCACTTATATCGGGAAGGTAACTCGCCTCGAAAAATGGAAGTAGCTGAATAGTCCCCGACTCCGAATATCAACTCAACTCAATCCCCTACACATAAAAGATTTCCTTAATTGTCTTTTCATAATCATAACCCCTTAAGGGTCAACTTTGGTCCAAGTCAAAGTCAAAGTCAAAGCCAACGCTTTGAGTTGACTCAACTCGTCGAGTTTTCCCTTCAACTCGTCAAGTTCCCATGAACCACATAATCGTGAAACCACGATTCAACTCATCAAGTCTTCCTTCAACTCACCGAGTTCTTCCATTTTAACAGAATTGGGACTCCTCAATACAACGCGTCGTGTCCTTCCATAAACTCATCGAGTTCTTTAGTCTGTTAACTCTTCTTAACGCATTAAGCCATTATTCTTCTGATCTACACCCTATAGTCCACGTCTAGACTGGAAATGCCTCCAGAAGGGTAAGGTTTCCAACTTTACCCACTAATACCTTTCCTAAAGGGATTAAGTTCAAACGCTAACCCTTAAAGGCCAAAGTCTTAATCTACACACCACCAAAACTACAAGATAGACCATGATGTCATAGATCTGGACTACAGGGATAAAAACATCGCGTAAAGTCCCAGGTTCTCTACATGCATGGCCATTAGAAGCTCCAAAAGGCCAAAATGATGGTCTAAATGTCGCATGGGACGTCCATGGCCATAAAGTTGGCACCTTTATGCCATGAAAACCCCTCAAGACCTTACATCTGAGGTGCTAACCCATTTCGAACGTCCATCCCCCAAGGACCATGATATTTGGACTAAAACCAAGAAAAATAACCCTAAAAGAAGATCTAAACAACTACAAGGCATGGTTTAAACTTTATCCCCAAAAAGTGTCGTGGATGAGGCAAGGATTCTAGATCTATATGCTCCTTCTTGAGTCTTCAAGATTTTCCTCTTTCCAATGGCTTCAACACACATCAAACACACCCAAAATGGTTTACAATCACTCAAAGTAGCTTTAGGGTTTCGAGATTTAGGGTTAGGACAGTGGAGGTTGGAAAATGAGGACATCATGAAAGGTTTAAGGTGTTTAAATAGGGTGAAAAACCCTGAATTTATTGTTTCATTTCACCCAACCAACTCGTCGAGTTGATACCTTCCAACTCGTCGAGTTGGTCACTAAAACTTGTGGTCCAAAACATCTCTACTTGACGAGTTTGGGGTCTCCAGCTCGTCAAGTTACTATAAAAAATGAATAATTATAAGTTAAATACATACCAGGAACCAGGCGTTACAATTCTCCCCCACTTGTCTCAGACTTCCTCCTTGAAGTCCGCTATCTCAAATAATTCTGGATAGTGCTCCTTCATCTCCTCCTCTAGCTCTCACCTCCACTCTGACCCATTGCAGTGCAGCCACTGCACCTTCATTAACTGCACAACCTTGTTCCTCAAGGTTTTTGTCTTCCGATCCAGAATCGCCACTGGCTTCTCAACGTAGTTCAGGTAATCGCCCACCTGAATATCATCTAAGGGCACAACTGCGGAGTCATCCACTAAGCACTTCCGCAACTAGGAGATGTGAAAAGTGTTGTGGATCTGACTAAGCTCGGCTGGCAAATCCAGTTGATACGCAACCTAGCCCACCCAATCCAAAACCCTAAATGAACCAATGTACCTGGGGCCCAAATTTCCCCGCTTCCTAAAGTGGATGACACCTTTCCAAGGTGACACCTTCAGGAGGACCATATCCCCTACCTAAAACTCTAGGTTCGACCGACACTTTTCGGCATAGCTTTTCTGCCGACTATGAGTAGCCTAGAGCCTGATCCGTACCTGTTGGATCTTCTCCATAGGCTTGAGTACTACTTCGATACTCCCCATGACTCTTTGACTGATCTCGCCCCAACAGATTGGGGTCCTTCATTTCCTCCCATAGAGCATATCGAAGGGAGGTCGTTCTATGCTAGCGTGATAACTATTGTTATAAGAAAATCCTGTTAACGGAAGATATGTATCCAAACTCCCACCAAAATCTTATGTGCAAGCACACAACATGTCATCTAGAGTCTGAATCGTCCTCTCACTCTATCCATCCGTTTGCAGGTGGAATGTTGTACTGAAGTGGAGACGAGTACCCATCTCGTTATGGAACCGCTTCCAAAATAAGGAAGTGAAGCGAGCATCTCAGTCTGACACAATTGAAACCGAAACCCCATGCCGAGCCACCACCTCGCGGACCTAAATTTCGGCTACCTTCTCCGCCGATGTACTCTCCTGGATTGGGACAAAATGTGCACTCTTAGTCGATCGATCCATGATGACCTAGATAGAATCTACTCCTCATGCGATCATAGGAAGCTTTGTGATGAAATCCATAATGATATCTTCCCATTTCCAAATAGGAACTCCAACGACTGCGTCTTGCTATGAGGTCCTTGATGCTCAACCTTGACTAGCCTGCAAATCAAGCACCACTCCACAAACCAGGCTATATCTCGCTTCATCCAGGGCCACCAATAAGCAACTCAAAGATCCCGCTACATCTTCGTCTCCCCGGGATGAATGGAGAATCTCGACTTGTGAGCCTCCTTCATCAGAACTTGGCGCACATCTCCTCAATAAGGAACCCAGACCTTACGATGCAGGGTCAAAAATCCATAGCTATCATAGTCGAATGAAGCCACCTGCCCTATGATCCTCTCACACTTTCGGCGGTCCTCCAGTAGTGGAGTAATCATTGTCATCCTCAGGCATATATCCCGAATCAGAGCCACATCCGCCTTGCGGCTAAGAGCATCGGCCACCACATTGGCCTTCCCCGGGTGATAAAGGATCTCGCAGTCATAATCGGTCAACACATCCAACCAATGTTATTGCCTCATGTTTAGATTTAGTTGATCCATCAAGTACCTCAGGCTCTTGTGGTCTATGTGGATAGTACAACAGACCCCATAGGGGTAGTGTCGCGAAATCATAAGGGCAAAAGCAATTGCCCCCAACTCTAGGTCATGTTCCAGGTAATTTGCCTCGTGAGGCGTCAGTTGCCTCAAGGCGTAAGCGATGACTCGCCCTCTCTACATCAATACTATGCCTAAGCATGTGATAGATGTGTCATAATAAATTACAAAATCCTTAATGCCCTCTGGCAGAGTGAATATCGATGCCTTGCACAAATTTTGCCTCAAAGTCTCGAAAACCGCTTGTTGCTCAGGCCCCCAACGGAATATCACCAACTTCTTGGTCATTCAGGTCAGTGGAACAACAATCTTGGTGAAATTCTGGATGAATCTCCAATAATAACCTACCAGACCAAGGAAACTCCGAATCTTAAATGGAGACCTCAGAACCTCTCATCTCCTCATGGCCTCTACCTTGGCCGGATCGACCAGTATACCATTTTGGTTGACAAGATGCCCCAAAAACTACATCTCGTACAACCAAAACTCGCACTTGGAGAACTTTGCGAAGAGTGTCTCCTTCCTCAACGTCTCCAGCACCTCCTTCAGGTGCTCCTCATGTCGCTCCTGTGTCTTGGAGTAAACCAAGATCTCATCAATAAAGACTATCACAGATCGATCCAACATCGGTCTGCATACGCGGTTCATGAGATCATTGAATGCTTCAAGAGCATTGGTGAGCTCAAACAACATAACTACAAACTCGTAATGACCATATAGAGTCTGAATGGTTGTCTTTTGTACATCCTCGTCTCTGACTCTCATCTGATGGTAGCCTGATCGCAAATCAATCTTGGAAAACAAAGATGTTCCTTAAAGCTGGTTAAATAGGTTATCAATCCCCAGGAGGGGATAATGGTTCTTCATCATTACCTTATTCAACTCCCGATAATCTATACACATCCAATGTGACTCATCCTTCTTCATCACAAACTGGATCTAGGCTCCCCATGGCGAACTGTTCGGCCTGATAAATCCCTTGTCTAACAGCTCCTGCAGTTGTGTAGACAACTCCTGCATCTTGGGAGGAGCCAACTGATATGGTGCCTTGGGTATCAGAGCAGCACTAGGAACAAGTTCAATCCAGAACTCTACCTGCCTCTCCGGAGGTACCCCAGGTAAATCCTCCGGGAACACGTCCTGGTACTCCTATACGATCGGCACATCATGCTCGGTCGCCTTACCCTTCTCCCAGGTATCCATGACATAGGTGACACAACCTGTGCAACCTTGCTGAAGGTAGCTCCTCGCCCTCACTGCTGAACACAAAGTTGGTCTATATTACGGCCTCTCGCCCTGAATCACCAACCCTCCCTCACTTGGGGTCCTAACTCGCACTAGCTACCCCTCATAGTAGATCACTACCCCATTGGGGCTTAACCAATCCATACCCATAACGACCTTATTCCCTTGCAGGGGAATAGAGACTAAATCCACGGAATACTGCTCATTGAACAACAGCAGTGTACATCATCGATGAACCCTCGCGACCGAACAGTCTTAGCATCCGCAATCTCTACATCAAGGGGACAGTCCAGCTCCCTTGGAGCTCCAACAAATTGCTTGCTAAGTGTGATTGATACAAAGGATTGGGTAGCCCCCGAGTCAAATAATACCAGCATTGGGATACCGGTCACATAGAACGATCCTAAGACAAGATACATGAAATATAAATATAAAAACTGACATATAATAAAAACTAGGGAGAAGAAACATACATGTCACTACATCACGCTCCTCCTCAGCAGTCAGCTAGAAGGCTCGACTACTCACCACAGGAGCATCTGACTTGCCCTGGCGGCCATCTGTGATCTGCAGGGTCACTGGTGTTGGCGCTGCCACTGGCGCTCCTGATACCAATCTCGGGCACTTGGCCTTTTATGGCCTCACTGATTGCAGTGAAAAAAAAAAAGCATGTCTGATGTCTGAATGGTGGGGGTAGTTGTAGTACAATCCCTACTAAAGTTCCCCAACTTGCCACACTTATAGCATCCGGATCCCCCTACTCTGCAAACTCCCTCGTGCGTCTTGCCGCATTTCCCACAGCGGCTCCGACCCTGCTGGCCCTTCAACCTCGAGTCGAACCCCTTGGGTTTCTTCACTAAAACCCCAGTCGTCTGCCTAGTATCCACCTTCCTCTTCCTGATGTGCTCTTGATCCATCTCCCACTCTTGTGCCCTGGCTATCATATCATCCAAAGTCGGGCACGCCAAATAGCTTACATATTTCTGATTGTCAGCTCTCAACATATCATGGTATCGGGTTTTCTTCATCTCCTCATCACCCGTGTACTGGGGCAATAACAAGGCCCTCTCCCTAAACTTGGCAGTAATCTCCGCCACCATCTCAGTAATCTGTCTCATATCAAAACAGCTCCCAGGCCAACTGCTGAACCTCCACAGCTGGCGTAAACTCTGCCCGAAACCTGGACACAAAATCCGACCAGGTCATGGCCTCAATGGATGGGGCTCTCAAAGTATCACCGAATGCCTCCCACCAGTCTCTAGCTCGCTCCCTCAAACACCCAGAAACAAATCTGACCTTCGACCCCTCCGGGAAGAAGCTCATCACCTGTGCAGACTCAATATCTGTGATCCATCACCTAGCCACAATGGGGTCTTTCACCCTTTAGAATTCTGGTGCTCCGCATCCCCTTAAATCCTAGAAGGAGAGCATACGAGTACCAGACTGGACAGGTTCCATGTCACTCCTGAATTCCCTAAGCCGATCCTTCATCATCTCAATGACACCCTCCTTGATCGACCCGAAAATCACTAGGGTCGACTCAAGGATTCCTCTTGTAATCATGGATGCAATGAACTCGCATAATCCATCATCAACTGGTTCAGAGCCTATACCCAAACCTGATCCAGATCTTGAGCCCCCTGCTCCATGACACATCACCACCATTCTGAAACAAAACACACAATCATCGTCATACATAACGTCGAGAGGTCTTACAATCTGTGACTCTTTGTTTCGTGCAGCTCTCCAAGAGTCATGTACGGATCCTCTGCTTTTAGTAGTACAAGCCCACACTACCTTCAACATCTATCCCTACTTTCCTGTTAGGTCTCCTTAGGTTACCAAAGCCGCTTCCTATCCATGAATACAATTCTCAATCGAATAGCTCATGTCACTAATCTCATCCTAGGCTTGCCCAAGGATAATCTCTAATAAGTCTCTGCCATCAGCGGCATAAGAAGTCTCTGCTATATCTCCCTAACTTGCACGCTAATACCATTACATCTTACTAAGACCATATAATTCTTTGAATGAGAGGTCCTACCCTACAACGGTTAGACTCAGACAAGAACTGCGAAATAAGGCTAGACCTAACCTTCTGTAATTATTTAGTCCTCGTAATATGTAACTAAATGTATTTGTTTACTAGTTAATTAAAGATAACTAGAACTCCTAAAAGCACAAAGCAAGCAGCATTTTAGCATTGAGTAACCAAAACCATCATATCCTAAACATGCGATCATATCACTGACTAATCAGTACTAACATGCAGTTCAATAAGCACATACATTAGGCATACAATGCATCCCTACTAGATCCTTAGCCCTAATCTAGCATGTAGTTCACATATTTATACTTCATACAATAATATAACATATATGAGTATCTTGGGGAAAACTTACTTGAGCTTGGATGATTGCACACATCACACTCCTTGTTCTTTATAAAAATCATTAATCTAAATTTTAGAAAAATTATTTTTCTTGTAGAAATCTCTCAAACCCATGATTTTAGTCCAGACACCCCTGAAGGTGTGTCCGAATCCCTCAAATCAAGGTTCTGATACCAACTTGTAACATCTCAAAATTCATAAAAATTTTCTATTTTTTAATTACGTAATTATAAAAGCCAACAGTATAAAACATCAATAGTGTCATCACATGTCATAATCAAAATCAATATCCAAAAC
Source organism: Lactuca saligna (assembly GCF_052625555.1). Classification (NCBI taxonomy): domain Eukaryota; kingdom Viridiplantae; phylum Streptophyta; class Magnoliopsida; order Asterales; family Asteraceae; genus Lactuca; species Lactuca saligna. Next base: position 81,670,349 of record NC_136419.1, read on the forward strand.
ATGTCATAAGAAAACAACATCAGAGTAAAACTCCCAAAGATCTCATGTGCAGAAAATCATAGTGTGATGCGCTACGATCATGTCGACTCATTTCCTTTCGAAGAAGAGGTACCTGAAACCAAACTGAAAACCGAAAGCACGAAACTTATTAAGTTCCCCCATCATACCACATAACGTAAAATAAACATAATGCCTAACATATCTGGGTGTTTGCCTACCCCTTCGGTCTCTTTCAATGGTTACCATCGAGCATATATGGTGTCGGTCTACCGCTTCGGTCTCTTTCAACCACATACTGCCTAGCGTACCTGGGTGCTGGCCTACCCTTTCGGTCTTTTTCAACTGGATAATGCCTAGCATATCTGGGTGTTTTCATACCCCTTCGATCTCTTTCAACCGGTTAGGGGGTCTATTTCACCCCTACCAATACCATATAATATCCTAGCATATAAGCACATAAATCACATAGTGCCTAGCATATTTGGGTGCTGGCCTATCCCTTCGGTCTCTTTCGACCGGTTACAGGGTATACTTCATCCCTACCAATACCACGTAATAACATAGCACACAACACATAAATCCCAAGATATAGTGGCATACCGGACATTTATAACAAAGACAATCATCTTTACTGTAAACAACTACTAATAGGCCGGCATTGGTGCCTTCGACTCATTTATACCCGGAAGGTAACTCGCCTCGAAAACTAGAAGTAGCTGAACAGTCCCTGGATCCAAATATCAACCCAACTCAATCCCTTATAGATAAAAGATTTCCTTAATGCCCCTTTCATACTCATAACCCCTTAAAGGTCAACTTTGGTCCAACTCAAAGTCAAAGTCAAAGTCAACGCTCAGAGTTGACTCAACTCGTCGAGTTCCCATGAACCACAGAATCATGAAATTGCAATCCAACTTTCCTCCAACTCACCGATTCCTTCCTTTTAAAAAGAATCAGGACTCCTCAATACACCTCATCGAGTCCTTCCGTGAACTCATCGAGTTCTTCAGCCTATTAACTCTTCTTGATGCATTAAGCCATTATTCTTCAGATCTACACCCTATACTCCGGATCTAGAGTGGAAATGCATGTAGAAGGGTAAAGTTTCCAACTTTACCTATTAATATCTTTCATAAAGGGATTAAGCTCAAACCCTATCCTAAAAATACCAAAGTCTTAATCTAAACACCACCAAAACTACAACATAGACCATGAGGTCATAGATCTGGACTCCAGGGACAAAAAGATCACGTAAAGTCCCAAATTTCCCTACATGCATGGTCATTAGAAGCTCCAAAAGGACAAAATGATGGTCTAGAGGTTGTATAAAGGTTGTATGGGACTTCCATGGCCATAAAGTTGGCACCTTTATGCCATTAAAACTGCTCAAGACCTTAGATCTGAAGTGCTAACCCATTTGGGATATCCAACTCCCAAGGACCATGATATTTGGACCAAAACCAATCAAAATAATCGTAAAAGAAGATCTAAACAACTACAAGGCAAGGTTTAAGCTTTATACTAGAAAAGTGTCGTAGATGAGGCAAGGATTCTGGATCGATAAGCTCCTTCTTGAGTCTTCAAGCTTTTCCTTCTTCCATTGGCTTCAACACACACCAAAAACACACAAAATGGCTGACAATCACTCAAAGTAGCTTTAGGGTTTCGAGATTTAGGGCTAGGACAGTGGAGGCTGGAAAATGAGGCCATCATGAAAGGTTTAAGGTGTTTACATAGGGTGCAAAACCCTGAATTTAGGTTTCATTTCACCCAGCCAACTTGTCGAGTTGATACCTCCCAACACGTTGAGTTGGTCACCAAAACATGCAGTCCAAAATATCTCTACTCGATGATTTTGGGGCCTCCAACTCGTTGAGCTATTCTACAAAAATGAATAATTATAAGTTAAATACATACCAGGAACCAGACGTTACATCTTAGGGAACTTCTGGAGGTATAAAGTCATACATTCTCGTGTGATTTGAGCAACTTGAAAGACTAGGATTGTTTGATCTAAGCTCTTTGAGCATGATTGATGCAATAAGGTGCCATCTTGGAGGTTGTTTTGTTTCCATGCATGAGCTTGGGGTCTTAAATGAGGCCTTAATGGGAAGATTGAAGTATTGAGGACCCTTATGGCATGCAAGGGCATAAAGTTGCTAACTTTATGCCCTAAGACATCTTAATGGACTCAGATCTAAAGTTTAACATTGAAATCCAAAGTATTAAGCACTTAATGGAGTGGTACGCGGGGCATACACACCTCAGATGGGTTTAGGCTTCGTGTGGGCTTCTAAGCTTATTAGGTGTTATTCTATTTTGGGCATGGTCCCATTTAGAGTTAAGTGGACTGTTATTCTATTTTGGGCCATAGTTATATTGATTGGGCTTGTTGGGCCATGTGGCCCATTAATAGCTTTTATCTTGGATCCAAGGCCCATTAGTAAAGGAAAGACTTTTGGGACACCATGGATGGGATTAGGCTTAAGTGTTTGGACTCCTTGACTAGGTTTAATTATAATCCTAATGTAGGGTTATTTGTATTATTATTCAATGTGAGGTTTCAGACTGTTAGATGAGCAATTATTGTGCTCAGCAGATTGAGGTGAGTCTTCTCACTACACCTATAGGTCGAAGGCACCAAGGCCAACCCATTTTTTGTTAAGAGATGTTAGTAATTGATTTTGCTATGGTTTGTATTGATTTATGTGAAGACCATGGGGAGCCCATGACACTCGGCACGACCTTGGGGGGGGGGGGGGGCAAGTCACTGGGATATAAGACAATGGGGGTAGCCTACGACATTCCAAATGAAGACAATTGAGGGAGTCCATGGAAAACTTATGTTTATGTGTTCATGGAAATAAATGGTTGTGTTTTTGTGATTTTGGGAAAGTCACTAAGCGTGTTCTTACAGTTTTTTTGGGTGTTTCAGGTACTTCTAGTTCGAAGGGCAAGGGTCCGGCTTGATGGTGCAGTGTGCACTCCCTAGTATTTCTACACTTAGTATTTGAATACACTGATTTTGTAAACAATGTGGTTATGTAATGGGATTTTTTGAAAACAAATGTGGTTGATAATATTAATTATTTAATGAAAAATTTCCTATGAATTTTGAGTTGTTACTAGTTGGTATCAAAGCCTTGGTTTGAGGGATTATTGACATACTCTTGGGTGTGTCAGAACTCAAACTGAGGAAATTGTAAACCTTTTTCAAAAAGAAACGAAAAGTTACAAATTTTCTTGAAAATGGTTTTTGTATGAAAAAGGGGAGAGTGCAATACGCGTAATCAACCGAGCTCAAGTAAGTGTTCCCAATGTGCAAGCCATGCTATAGTTATATTTGGAAATTGATTTTGAATTGATTACTTGCTATGTGTATGCTTTCAAAGTTGTATATTTCTAGGATTGCATAGCCATAGAATGATGAATTCTGCTTTATTTATGTTCCTTGTTTGGTTTTGGTTTAGGGTAGAAGCTTATTTGACAGTCTATGTGATCCAACTTGTGTATAACTTGCATGCATAAGAATAACTGCTATGATTGGCTTAAGGTTATGGTTCAGTACGGATTGAGAAATCCTAGAATACTATAGGATTTGAGTTGGTGTTGTATTTTCTTGGTCATGATTTGTAGCTGGGTGAATTAGGGGTATCAGGTAAGGCCTTGGGGAATGTATAGGTCGGTGTAGAGAGTAATATTGGGCCCGTACTACTAAAAGCAAAGGAACTGTACCCGAAACAAAGTCATACCTGGAATCTCTAAGGTGTCCAGTAAGGAGGAATACCTTTCGAATTCCTTATCATTTTTTTTATCATGTGGTATTTTTTCAATTAAGGATGGTGATGATCACGCGAGGTTTGAGTTCAGGATCAGGTTCAGGCTCTAGTGCAGAGCCCATTGATGAGAGGCTGTGCGATCTTATCGTGGTCGAGGTTACTCGGGATATCCTTGACGCTATCTTTAGCACCGTCACGGAGGGAATCATAGAGATCATGAAGGAACGGCTCAGGTCTTTCCGAGCCGAGATTGTTGCAGGTCAAATTGGGGCCTAAGCTCCCCCATTCAGGGAGTTTCAGGCATGTGGTGTGCCTCAGTTCTTTGGGGGTTAGGGATCCCATCACTAGTCGACGACGGGTGGAAAAAATGGAGAATGCCCATCACACGAGCTTTTGCCCCGAGGCGGAAAAGGTGGGGTTCGCATCTTGTATATTGAAGGATTGGGCACGAGACTGGTAGGAGGAAGTTACCAGCGATGTGGGATAAGTAGGTGTAGCTTAGATTACTTGGGATGACTTTTTGAGGATATTTGATCAGGAGTTTGCACCATCCATCGAGGTGCAATGTTTGGTTTGAGACTTTTAGGTTCTATAGCAGACTACGAAGACTGTGGTGGAGATCAATGCCAATTTTCGAGAGAGAACACTTTTGGTTCCGCAGTATGCTGCAGATGAGAAAATGAGTTATCATTCCAGGTCGAGGGATGATATACGGGCGTTTGTGAGCTTTTCGGGGTGCAAGACCCTGAATGACATGGTGGAGAAGGCCCGGGAGCGGGAAATTGAGTTGGAGCTCCGAATAATGCAGAAGTCGGAGCAGGGTTAGGCGGCATTGGGTTAGGCTAAGAAGCCTAAGACCTCCGATGTAACACCCATAAAATTCAATCCAATTAAAAACTTTTTAAAACATTTAAAACCATTAAGTTAGTACAATTTGTTTTCAAAATAGTTTAAGCATCAGAGTATCCCCATAATCAATTCATGAAAATATGAGGAGGTGCACGATCATGCCTTTTCCTTCCCGTGATCATTAGAAGTACCAGAAACATAATCAACAACTGTAAGCCCGAAGCTTAGTGAGTTTCCCCAAAATACTAACGCCATACAAATATAACCATATCATATAAAAAATACAGAACAACATGCATAATGAGCCTTCATCCTGACTGGAACGCCTCGCAGGGCCTACAGCCTATCTGGACCGCTCCTGAGCCTTCGACATGACTAGACCTCCTCGTAGGGCCTAAAGCCTATCCGGACCGCTCACCGGGTATGTTGGCCTACAGCACAAAGAAGGACCGCCTCAACCCAACCCCAATCAAACAAACATGGGCACATAAATATCATACACTAGCTTATATCATATAATAGTCAAACCGATTTTAATAGATCACTAATCATAGCAATATCCCAATAACCGGGATATAAACCTAATCAAGTCACTAAGCATAAGCATATCACCATCCTAACTACCAAGATGTAATCAACAAACATATCATGCCCTAATCCGAATACAATTCATAAAGGGACGACCTTGGTGCCTTAGACCCTATTAATATAGTGAGGATAACTCACCTCAAAATGCAAAAGTCCCGTTGACACGATCCTAGCTGTTGGATGACAGATTCCCAAACTGTCAATATCAAAATATCACCCAATTAATAATTGGGTCCCAACACATAACCGAAAATTCTTGGAGTAACAGGCTACATTACCCCATCTTGGCTTGATTCAAGCCCAAGGCCTAACCAAAGACCCAAAAGTCAAACTAGGAATCAAAGCCCAACATATGGCCCAATTTCCCAGTTGGGCCCAAACCTTTACATTGTCATAATCAAAGGCCCAACTACTTGGTCCAGCCAAAACATTTGGCATTTCCAATGGCCCAATATCATATAATCATCAAAGCCCAAACTATGGCCCATCCACGACCTAATTTTCCAAATTGGCCCACACCCTCATATGGGCCTTACACTAAGCCCATCAACATATTCTATTCCATATGATTATTCTTGGATGGCCCATTAATAATCCAATTACCAAAGCCCAAAGAAAGGTCCAACTCAAGGCCCAAGTGAAATAGGGTTTTCACATGAAATGACGATTAGGGTTAAGTGTTTCTCACTTAACCCATTAAGAACTAATCCATTAAGTCCATTACTCTACTAGATAAATCATATGGTGTGATTGGGTGTAATTCACAATTCCATTCTAATGGCCCAAATATGGGTTTTTTTTTTTAATGAAATGATAATTAGGGTTAAGTGTCCATACTTAACCCATTAAGGACTTAATTCATTAAGTCCAATATTGCCTTAGATTAATTGAAAATGATTATTAATTAACATTTTAAGTTTATAAAATAATTCCCGTGTGTGTCCCGATCAATCCCAAAATTAGGGTTTTAAGCCATTAGGGTTTCCTAACCAATAATAGCTTTATTAGGTCAATTACGGTTTACTTGGGCCCATTAGGGATTTATTGGGTCCACTTTGTCCAAGCATCCCCCAAACGAGTCAAACACAACAAGGCAAACAGACCGCCACCCAACACTGCGGCAGGAGGCGGCAGCCACCACCCTACGTTGGTGGTTAGTGTTTAATTTCATTATTCTGACTTCTAGTTACATTTTATTTTGTTAATCCCAAGGAAACACACACAACCACTAAGACACACATACAAGGTGGTTCTTGGCGGCAACCACCATGGTTGGCAGCCATGGTGGTTTTTCTGTGGTTCTCGGCCAAAGGCACACCCACACTAGTACAGCAACACCAAAACACTCAACCACATGAGTTGAACCGAGAAAAACACACACACCCATCAGAAAACTTGGTGGCGGTAGGCGGCAGTTGATGGTTTTTCATGACAAAAACGACACCATTTTCGTTCTTACGACACCTGATGTTGCATCTTCGACTTCAACCCCGACTACACAGACGAGATGAGTACCGGAAGTTTGGTAGAGGTATGGAGGTGGCGCTGCTATGAAAGATGGTCGGTGAGTGGCGGCACCCACAAGCCTTGCTCACCAGATCCTCCACGACCACGACGTCGGGTCTGATCTGTGACTCTTATCTCCGACATCAACAAACGTAGCAATGTGATCAAAAAGGTACCGGAAACAGCCGAGTGCAACTGTAAGTGTTGACAAAAAAAGAAGAAGAATGAGAGAATGAAGGAGAGTGGTAGAATGGTTGCATTTCGACAAGGCAGTAGGCGGAACGTGCCATCTGACTTGGTGATGCAGACGGTGGCTGAGTAGGGTTCCGATGGTGGTGGCGGCTATCGGAAGTGAAAAAGCAGGTAAGGTGACGGTTGTATCACACTACTAGGGTTATGGTTATGGAGTGTTTATATATTCGGCACCCTAATAAACTTTATTCCATAATAGCATAAATAGTCCCTCCCTCCAGAAATAATTTCGAATTCACTCCTTTATTTACCCAACAACCCCTCCTTCAACAAATCCTTTCCAATATAGGTCCAATATTTACCTTTCAGCCCCCAACCTCCAAAATCTCTTCAATTTGAGTCCCAAATATACCAACACCCCTTGACTTATGAAATTCCTTACAAATTAAGTCACAAAATTACGCTTTAACCCCTTAGAGATTTAAATCTTGACATTAGGCTCCCCAACCCAACACCCCGCTAATTATTATTTGATTTTGGGCTATAATAACATAAAATAAGAATAAAAATTACATCTTGGGGCTCCAGTTTATTATTTAGTCACTATATTTTAAACGGGATGTTACATCCGATGCTCCCAATAGAGGCCTACAAGGTTATGGCCGATGTGCCAGGTACGGTAAGCCACAAAATGGAGCCTATTGAGCAGCAAGCTCAACATATTATGCATGTGGCCACCCGGGTCACATGAGTAGGGATTGCCCTAAGAAAGGCTTGATTTGTTTCCACTGCAACCAGATCGATTATAAAAAGGTTGATTGTCTGAGGTTGATCAGAGGAGGAAGAGCAGTGGTGGTGCTTGCGCCTGAAACAATGAGGATTACTGATGGCCGCTCGGTCAAGGCGAAAGCTTCTGCGCTGAAGATCCGCACATTTCAGTTGACTACAGAAGAGGCTCGAGCAGTGCCAGATGTAGTGTATTGTGACGCCTCTATTTATGGTTTAGGAGTTGTTCCGATGCAGAGCGGGCATGTAATTGATTATGCCTCGAGGCAGCTAAAGCCCCATGAAGCGTATTACCCCACTCATGACTTGGAATTGGGGGCATTAGTATTTGCCGTCAAGATTTGGAGGCATTATTATACGGAGTCCAATGCACCATCTACACCGATCACAAAAGTTTAAAATGTTTGATGGATCAGCAGAACTAGAATATGAGGAAGAGAAGTGTTGGATTAGGTGTCTAAGCCCATAGCTATAATTGGTATGTACTTGACCCGAGAGTAGCATGGTCCATTTGGGTTGCATTCACCAGAACAATCTGATAGGATGGATATTTGAGAAAGAGGTTATTTATAGTTTATTAATATATTATAAGTATAATATATTAATTGAGAAATCATATCGTTTAATTAGTATTGATCAAGAATTAATTTGTAATTAATTTAGTGATCAAAAGTGACTAATTAAAGTAACGGGGATAAATTATGTAAATTAATGATATATATGGTTTGAGCTATTGATCCATGATGGACTAAGTTTATGAGAGATTCCATGAAGAGTTAGTCCATATGAGTTATGGATCATAAGCCTAAGTGTAAGAATTAGGGTTACATGTGACTCTTGGAATTCTAACACTATATATGTAACCCCTAAGACCCAGAATCAGATACACAAGCATTATAGCAAGAATATAGCCGATTTTAGGGTGTTCTTAACCTTTCTCTCATGTCCTCCAATTGTTGGTGGTGTTTTGTGAAGCATTTGAGGCATCACACTTGATGTGCTAAGCTCTTAAAGGCCAAGTAATACAAGCTACATAAATAGGTAATCATCTAACAAGTTTTTATGATTCATATATCAAGTTGTATCCATTATCAAATTTTAAGATAATAAGTTGATTATTTGTATTATTTGATTTGAATTGCCTTGCTATGTGAGTTAGATTATATCAACTTGGTAAATTATATGATAATTTAGTTAGTTATATTTGATCTAAAAGGTTCTTGAAGAGAGTTTCATAACTTGTCCTCAAGTTATGAAATATAAAAAGTCTCATTCATGAACATTAATATGATAATTTAATTAGTTATATTTGATTTAAATGGTTCTTGAAGACGGTTTCATAACTTATCCTCAAGTTATGAAATATGAAAAGTGTCATTCATGAACATTAAACTCATATGTTATGGAAACCAAAATATTTGAAGAGTTACAAAGCTTTCCCTCAAGTTTTGGAATTTTTAAAGCTTCACTAATGAAACATTTAATTCCAAAACCTTAGAATTTTAAAAGTTTTAAATTGAACCCTTATACTATTATAATATTAAAAGTTAATACTTATATATATATATATATATATATATATATATGTGTGTGTGTGTGTGTGTGTGTGTGTATGTGTGTATAAGACAAGTCACTCTTATCGTTAGTAGACCTCATTCATGAAGCCGGCCTATAAGGGGGCTATAAGGAAATTGTTTATAAAATGGCGATTGAATGGGTCTCCACTCTCACCCACCGCTTCCTTGACCGGTGGAGAGTCGTTAGCCGAATGTATAGGATAGGACATTAATTCTCATTAAATGTATAATGATAATTATAAAGTAACTAAAAAATTCCCAGTCTTAGTTACTTTAGGAGAAATGTGAAAATGATGTTATTCCCTGAAATTGCACTTTTCACATTGCAAGGTCGTTAGTGGAGCGCATATGGTTAACTGACACATATCATAGATCTATGGAGCGTGTATGGTTAATCGGAAAATTGATTAGGTGATAATTAACATCAATAGTACCAAGTATATTTGCTAACACCTTTGTAACGACCCAAAATACGACCCAAAAATTTTTGTTTTAATAATACTAAAAATACATCATATATAATAAAACCACGGAATGAGCAACTCAAATGTCATAGTATTGTGTCAAACAAATCTGTATCAATCATAGTAACATCCGGAATAAACTCCCAAGATAAACTGAAACTGTTGTGTGTGTGAGATGCCATCAACCCGAGCTCTTCCCTTTGCTTGCGGAAGTACCTGAAACCAAAACTGAAACTATAAGCACGAAGCTTAGTGAGCTCCCCCAATCTAACACATACCATATAATAACACATAAAAAACTATTGGTCCTAGCCCACTGCATCGGACCGGAGTCCGGAAACTGCATCGGACCGAAGTCCGAAAACTACATCGGACTGAAGTCCGAAACTAACCAAGACCTTACCCTCTGCATGGGACCGAAGTCCGGAACTAACTGGAACCTTGTCCCCTGCATCGGACCGAAGTCCGAAACTAACTGCATCGGATCGAAATCCGGAACTAACTGCCTCGGACCGAAGTCCGGAACTGACTGAGCATAACATAGCATAGCATAGACATATCAACTTGCATAAGCACATATACTGCATACTGCATCGGACCGAAGTCCGGAACACGTAACACAAAGACATGCTTAAATCACAAAGACAACAAGCACACTGAACTACTGCATCGTATTGAAGTCCGGGACTACTGCTAACTAAACAGGCTGGCATTGTGGCCTTAGACCTGTTCCTACTGGAAGGAAACCTCACGTCGTAAGGTTGTCTGCTGAGATGCTAACTCTAAAAGTGGCTGATTGATGCTCCGGAACTGACCGGCTACAAATCCCAAAAACACTAGATCAGGTACTTATAAATACCCTCAAGGTAAAATGACTGTTGTACCCCCTGGTCAAAGTCAACATCCAGTTGACCAGACTCGCCAAGTCAGGGCGCAGACTCGCCGAGTCCCTCCATTACTAACTCTGACTTTAACTCACCGAGTCCATTCCCCACTCACTAATTCACCCTGAACTCACAAATCGAAGAAAGACGGGGGACTCACGACTCAACTCGTCGAGTCCGAAGAACAACACGCTGAGTCCTAACGTGCAGATTTCATACAATCGATTCTAATCCATTCCAGAGCATCTAACTCGAAGATCTAAGCTCCTGGGACCATATGAACACGTAAAGTTGCTAACTTCACGTGTAACTAAAAAGGAATGAAGTTTTTTCACTTAAACTCTACTTTAATCGGAAAAACTCATCCGACTCAGCGAGTTGTATGAACAACTCGTCGAGTCTAAGGCAATCTTCATCGGACTCGCCGAGTTGCTCATCCAAACCGTCGAGTCCACGGCTATCTTCAGATGACTCGCCGAGTCAACGTTGCGAGTCGCCGAGTCCATTTAGTCCTTTTTCCATACAGACTTGATTTAAGGCATGCAGCGGCTCTAAATCACAGATCCAAGCTTCTAGGGCATGCTTATCACATAAAGTTTCAAACTTTACGTGCATGCACGACTTTTAAGGCTTCAAATTCCAAATCTAGGCTCTAAATGGGGTTCCAAGCTCAAGAGTGACCTCAATCACGACCACAACTGAAACTTTACACTTCTAGAATGCAATGAGGGTCCAGATATGAAGTATAACCACATCATAAGGCTTTATCACAAAGGATTTGGCGTCTTTGGTCTTAAAAGAAACAATATGGGGACAAACAAGATCTACTAGATCAATAAGCAAGGTGGAGATTTCATTACCAGAAAAGATGTCCATAAGTGAATGTGTTCTGGATCTACTTCCTCTTCCTCGAACTCTTCAACCTTCTCCTTCTTCTACTTGCTCCAAAAGTTCCTTCACAAAGTAACAATCACTCACACACTCTTTAAGGGGGATAGGGTTCGGTAAAGGATGCTCTGAGGGTGGTGGAGGCGAGGTTGGGGCACATTAATGTGTTTAAACAGGGTGCAAACCCTTAAAATTAGGGCTTCATCCAAACAGGCGAACTCGCCGAGTCCCAGCGTATGGACTCGTCAAGTAGCCAATTCAATTTGTGTGATCATCCCGTCTCTACTCGACGATTCGGGCTACAAACTCGTCGAGTAACCCTTAAGAAATGAAAATAATTTATTTAAATCACATACCAAAAATGAGGCATTACAACCTTGTTTGTGATCCTCGGTATCCCAGTCACAAACTTGAAGGGCATAATCAAGATTTAAACACGTCATTGAAAAGTTCAATGAATCCCAAAAGAATCTAGGAATTTCAATTCATTTAAAACTTAATAATCAATTTCGTTTTTCAAGTTGGAATTGTTAAATATTCTTTACCTACCTTCAAATATTTTGCAATTGGATTACGACATCCATCTTCTGAATTGTAAAATATTGTGTTGGGTCCAAACCTTAATATTTCATTTGGGTGTTCTGATCTAAACTTTTTCTTTCTTTTTCAGATGTCTTACAACACCCCTTCTGGCTCTTTCTCCCTCATGAACTTGTGTAGGAGGGTCATCTTTGATGATTTGAATTTCAATGCTTGGATTCAGAACATTAGGATGGTCACTTGTTACGATGAAAAAGAATATGTTCTCGATATAGAGCTTAAGGAGATTGATGAAGCAACTGCTACTCATGAAGAAGTTGTTGAATATATGACTCATGAGAAGGACGCCACAAAGGTTGCATGTATCATTTTGGTCACTATGACAGTTGAACTTCAAAAGTCCTATGAGGACTACTACCCTTTTGAGATGCACCAAGACTTGATGGAATGATACCATCAAAGTGCTCGACAGGAAAGGTATGAAATCATTGCCTCCATGATTACAACAAAAATGAAGGATAGAGAATCCATCATGGCCCACTTGCAAAAGATGCAAAGGTTCGTGGACCGCTTGACGTCAACTTCGATGAAGAGTTGGCCTGTGATATTATCCTACACTCTTTGCCTCCTTGTTATGATTAATTCTGTACGACTTATCATATGAACAAAGAGGAGGTCACTCTAAGAAAGTTTCAAGGCCTATTGAGAACTGTTGAAAGTAGTTTGAAAGGAAAATCTGTTGTTCCTACTCCTACTGATGTTGCCCCTGTTGTGGCAATTGGACATGGGAAAGGGAAGAAGAGGGATGCTCCTTCTAAGAGAAACAAGGGAAAGTCCCATGATGGATCCTCTTCTAGTGGAACTAAAGGTGGTTCTGCTACTCCCTCTTCCAACCAAAAGGAAGCAGGGTGCATATACTGTCATGACAAAGGGCAGTAAAAGCGAAGCTTCCTCAAATACTTTCAAGACATCAAGGATGCGAAGATAAAACCCACCCATGCAGGTATTTACACTATTCTGTCTAATAACTCCTCACATGCTAATTCTTGGGTCCTTGATATAGGTTGTGGTTTTCACATTTGTTCTTATTTGCAGGGACTAAAAGGAAGTAGGGATGTGGAATACGGGAAGATAAACTTAATGATGGGGTATAGGAAAGTGCTCTTGTCACCAAGATTGGAGTTTATTCTTTATTGTTTAGTAGTGGGTTAGAATTAGATTTGAATGATTGTTTCTACTCGTCCAACATGGCAAGAAACATTATTTCTTTTCATGGTTTGTATAAACAAGGTTTTTAGATTTTCATTTGATAATGAAATTGGTTCTATTAATGCTTTTTATAATGGTATATTTTATTTTAAATCATTTCCTTGTAATGGTATATATGAAACTGTGATGGTTGTAGACAACTTAGGAAATATTGTATTGCACATCGATTCGTCCAAGGGTTTGGGCAAGGCATGCTTGTGGCATTGTTGTCTTGGATATGTCAACAAGAAGCGCATAGCCCAACTCCAAAAGGATGGAGTCTTGGAGTCATTCGACTTAAAGTTGGATGACACTTGCGAATCTTGTTTGCTCGGAAATATGACCAAGTCACCCTTCACTGGTACTTATGAAAGGGGTGAGGGTCTGTTAGATCTCATACAAACCAATGTGTGTAGACCCTTCAGATCCACCACAAGAGATGCTAACCGCTTTTATGTGACTTTTACTGATGAATACAACAGATATGGTTATATCTACTTAATCAAGCATAAATCAAAAACCTTTGAAAAGTTCAAAGAGTTTAAACAGGAAGTAGAGAATCAGTTGGGCAGGAAGATAAAGATGCTCTGATCCGATCGAGGTGGTGAGTATCTTAGTATCGAGTTCCATGACTATATTAAGGAATGTGGAATTTTTTCACAATTGACGCCACCTAAGACACCACAGCTTAATGGTGTGGCTAAGAGGCGTAGTCGAACCTTGTTAGACATGGTTAGGGGTGTCAAAAAAACCCGAACCCGATTAATCCGACCCGACCCTAACCCGATTAAGGCATTGTAGGGTCGGGTTTTATAGGGTCAAAATTCTTAATCGGGTTATTCGGGTTAACCCGACAAACCCGAACTATAGTTAGGGTCGGATTTAGGGTTGATTTTTTTTATAAAATTCGGGTTTCGAGTTAACCCGATTAACCCGAATAAAAACATACTACAATATTTATGTATTTTATTCCACCTCACATATTCTATTTTTGTACATTATGTGGCCTAAAAAAGAGGAAAATAAGATACAACACAAATGTAGAACAAAATATTGATTTGTACAAATGGAAATTAATATGTAGCATAATAAAATAATATGCAATGGTAGTTTATCGTGGCCTAAAATAAAAAATACACAGTCACAGATAAAATGAATAATGCTTTTTACTTGTATAGTATAAACAAGAAAAATAAACCATATGCACTCAAAGTCATTTGGATTTAACACATCCTAATTTAACCTTCTGAAAATAAACATTATTATAAATATGACACAATATTTTTATCATACATTGTAACCCGATTAACCCGACTAACCCGGCCCTATAAACCCGAAACCTGAATAACCCGAACCCGGATAACCCGTACCTTAATAGGGTCGGGTTCCGGGTGAAATTATTTTTATAAAAAACCCGACTAACCCGACCCGTTTAACCCGAAACCCGATCGGGTTGACCCGATTAACAGCCATAGACATGGTTCGTTCAATGATGAGTCGAGCTTCGTTACCTATCTCATTTTGGGGTGTGCCGTAGAGACCGCTGCCCATATCCTTAATCTAGTCCCAACTAAGAAGGTTACCAAAACTGTAGCACCCGGTTCCTGGTATGAATTTTAATCTAAGTATTTTTGCATTTTTTAAGCTGGAACTCGGCAAGTTGCAGGCCCGACTCGCCGAGTAGAGACGAGATATTGAGCACGTTTAAGTTGGCGACTCGACGAGTCCATATCCTGGACTCGGCGACTCCGCCGGTTTGGATGAAACCCTAACTTCAAGGGTTTGCACCCTATTTAAACCCCCTTATGCGCCCCAAGCTCGCCCCTTCACTCTCAGAGCATCCTTTAACGAACCCTAACCCTCCCCTTTGTGATTTGAGTGTTTTTGTGCTTTTCCTTGAAGTTTGAAGAAGAAAAGGAAGGAAGGACCAAGGAGAAGGAGAAGAGCAAGGATCTAGAACTCAATCCAGAGTCCATTGAGGTATATTTCGGATCTTTTCTGTTGCCATGATGATTTCCCTTTAGAAACCCTATCTAAGCCATCTTTATCCATTTCCTAGCTTCATTGTAATATAGAGATCATATTGAGTTGAATGGCCTTTGAATCTAGCTACGTTTGAGCTTCAAGAGCCCAGATCTACTCCTTTATGGAGCCATATTGCATGAAAGCCCCAGATCTACTCTTTTAGTGTGTTTTAAGCCTTAAAACCGTCATTGGTGTTTATCTATATGTAAAGTCGGAAACTTTACGTGTTAATCGAGCCCTAAGAACCCAGATCTATGGATGGAATGCATTGGGTTCAAGCAGAATCGAGTATATAGTGATTGCATGCATGCGACTCGGCGAGTCGAGTCGCAAGTCCCCGATTTTCCCTTTTTGAGTTATGCTAAGTGGGATCAGTGAGCTATAAGTGGACTCAGTGAGTCGGAAGCCAGACTCAGTAATGGAGGGACTCGGCGAGTCAATGCCCTGACTCGGCGAGTCCAAGGCAATCTTCTTGCCTGAAGAACAGAGTCGACGAGTTGTTCATACAACTCGGAAAGTCACAGACCAGAGTGTTCATCGAATGAAGATGAACTCGACGAGTTGTTCATACAACTCGGCGAGTCGAATGAAGGACTATTGGATATCTGTATGGAAGGAGAACTCGTCAAGTCAATGCCTAACTCAACAAGTAGGGACGGGAGTGAGGACAATTGAATGGATAGGGACTCGACGAGTTAGCGAGCCAACTCGGCAAGTTGGGTCAACTGGAAGTTGACTTTGACTTTGACTTTTGACTTGGTTATGGGGTAAAATGGTCATTTTACCCTAAGGACACTTAGCAGTGTTTGATTGAGTGTTTCGTGGGAATTGCAGCCGGAGGATTTCCGGAGCAGTACAGCAGACAGATAGTTCCCACACAGATCAACAGCTACTTCGAGGTGAGTTACCTTCAAGTAGCGGTGGGTCTATGGTCACAATGCCAGCCCACCAGTAGGAGTTGTGGGTTAGATGATTGTCTTTGTGATATCATCTAGGTTTGCTACTACCTGGTTTGTTATATGCTAGCTTGATGTGTTATAGTAGTAGAGTTCGGTTGTTAGGACCGAAGGGTAGTCAGACACCCGAGATACGTCTGATATTAGGTGATGTCATGATTATATGCTAGCATGATCTGAGATATGTGTTAGGGATAGTAGGAGGGGAATAGTCCCCGAGGTTCGATTGTTAGGACCGAAGGGTGGTCAGCACCCCAGAATGGTCGTACGAGTAGGACGGCACCCTAGAATGGCTGCACGGGTAGGTCGGCACCCCCGAATGGTTGTACCGGGTAAGTCAGGCACCCTAGAAATGCCTGATGAATATGGTATATTATATGATTGTGTTGTATGTTATATGATTGTATGGTATGTGGTAGTTTGGGGGAACTCACTAAGCTTTGTGCTTACAGTTTTCAGTTTGGTTTCAGGTACCTCTTCATCAAAGGGGAAGGAGTTGGCGCGGTACCGATACATCATTCACATACACTATTTTCCGCCTTACGAGAATGTTCTAGGATTTGTACTTTGATATTCAGTTGATTTCATATTTTGGTTTTTCAAACATGATATATGATTGTGGAATGTTTGATCAGACAATGTTTTATTTTCAATAGCTTTCCAAAGTATTGGTTTTAAAAAAAATGAAATTTTTGGACGTGAAAATTGGGTTGTTACAAAAACGCCTCACAAGATGTGGACAGGGAAGGCTCCCTCATTACCACATATCAAGATTTGGTGTTGCGAGGCTTTCGTAAGACAAGAGACTCACAACAAGCTCGAACCTCATAGTGAGCAATGTATTTTCATCGGCTATCCACATAAGTCCTTTGGATACCTCTTTTATAGACCAAGTGACAATATTGTCTTCGTTGCGAGGAGAGGGGTTTCTGCGAAAGAGAACTCATATGGGAAGAGGACAGTGGGAGGCAAATTGACCTTGAAGAGCTTTAAAAGTTAAGTGATGAAGGAACCTCAACCACTACCGCTCAACCGGAGGAGGAAATTCCTGTTGAACCGGTTGACGAATTCGTACCTCTAAGACGTTCCGGTAGAGTTAGTGTTCCACCTGTGTTGTATGGTTTTCATATAAAAACTGATGGTGATACACTTATCAGTGATAGTACCATGATAAATTTAGATGAACCTATTAACTACAAGGAAGCCATGGCAGGACCTGAGTCTGCAAAATGGAAAGAGGCTATGGACAATGAGATTCAATCCATGTATGACAATCAAGTTTGGAACTTGGTTGACAATGTACCAGGTTGTAAGACGGTCGGGTGCAAATGGATCTTCAAGAAGAAGACTGATATGGATGGGAAAGTACATGAATATAAGGCGTGACTGGTTGCGAAGGGCTTTACTCAAACTAATGGAGTTGACTATGATGAGACCTTCTCACCAGTAGCGAAGATTAAATCTATAAGGGTTATGCTAACCATAGCTGCATTTCATGATTATGAAATATGACAAATGGATGCCAAAACTACTTTCCTATATGTGAAGTTGGCTGAAGATGTTTACATGAGTCAACCAGAGGGTTTTGTCAATGCAAAGTACCCTAATAGAGCGTGTAAGATTGAGAAATCCATTTATCGATTGAAACAAGGATCTCGCAGATGGAATCTTTGTTTCGATGAGAAAGTCAAAGAGTTTGGATTTTCGAGAAGCGAGGATGAGTCCTGTGTATATGTCAAAGCTAGTGGGAGTATAGTTAGCATTCTGGTGTTGTATGTGGATGACATACTTCTCATAGGAAATGACATTCCAACCTTGCAGGAGGTTAAGTCCTGGTTTGGGAAGTGTTTCGCTATGAAGGACCTCGGGGAAGCTGCTTATATTATAGGGATAAAGATATTGAGAAACGGGAGTAAAATTCTAGTAGGACTTAGTCAAAGTACCTACTTGGACAAGGTGTTGAAGTGTTTCAACATTGAGAATTCCAAGAAAGGTGACTTACCTATCCAAAGCAATAGCAAATTGAGTAAGACTCACAGTTAGAGTACAAAGGACGAGATAGCAGAGATGAGTCGAATACCATATGCTTCCGAAGTTGGATTAAGCATGTATGCTATGACTTTTACTCGCGCTAATGTGGCCTTTGCTTTGAGCATGATCAGCAAATATCAAGGGAATCCTAGTAAAGTTTAGTGGACTTCAGAAAAGAACATTCTTAAGTATCTGCGTAGGACTAAGGACTGGGTCCTTACCCTCAGTGGGAGTGATGACTTAAGAGTGATAGGGTATAGTGACGTCAGCTTTTAGACAAACAAAGATAATTTCCGCTCTCTGTCGAGTTGGGTATTTACCGTGAATGAAGGAGCAATAACTTGGAAAAGTTCCAAACAGGAAACTGTAGCCGATTCAATGTGCGAATCAGAGTACATAGCAGCAAACGAAGCATCGAAGGAGGCGATATGGCTGAAGAACTTCATTGGAGGCCTTAGAGTTGTATCGGCTGTAAAGGAGCCTATGGAGATATTCTGTAACAACGAGAGTGCGGTCGCCTTAACCAAGGAACCAAGGGATCATGACAGATCCAGGCATATCGATAGAAAATATCACTTCATAAGACATCGGATAGAAGATGAACTCCTCATAGTAAAGAGGGTATCATCAAAGGAGAACCCACCAGATCCCCTTACGAAGGGACTGAGTAGGGTTAAGTACTTGCAGCATGTGAGGGGCATTGGGCTGAAGGACGATATTATTTTTAATGATTACATAGTTGTTTAGAAACTTGTAATAGATAAAATGTAATTGACATTTGATGATCAAATAAAAGGAGTTTTATTTATGAGTAAAGTTACTATCTTGTGTCAATTGTCTACTATTGTTTCATTTTGCATGTTTTGATTTCCAGAATAATAAGATTATTCAAACAATTCACAGTCGATCATACTTTGGAAGTAGGTATTGAGGAAAGACTGTCATGAATTTGGCTTGTATATTGTCTAAAGTGTTTAGACATAGAAAAAGTTTGCTACAACATTCATGAGTGCTCCTAAAATAAGATTTGAGTATTGGATTAAACCCACACTCACATGAATCACTTCATGGAATTTATCACGAATGATTATGAGACGATAATATCATATAGTCTTCAAACCAAGATATATGAGTTGTTGACTATGAGTTGGTTGTACATTGATAGTGCGAAAACGCATCAGTAACTTGATGTTATAAAACGTGCTATTGTGTATGATTTAACGAGTAGTTAGTACAAGCATTTAAGCTAAGTTTTATCTATTCCTTTTATCATTGGAGGATTAAAAGCGATATCTTGGGCCCCTCGATGATTTTGTTTTGACTTATGTGTCGGTCTCGGTCAATACTCTATTGACGTGTTCAATTAAGTTCTATGTCAAACAAACCGGAAATCGGGAAACAAACTACTGGAAAATAAGTATGACTATGTTCCATGTATTTTTCTGCATGATATCTTGAAGAACAAAGGATTATATGATCCCTTATGTAAATGATGTGTCGTAGTTCGACAACGACTTTTAAGAGCTACGATTGCTAGTCGGTTTTTAAGTCGTACTTGCAGTTATAGTTATTAGACTTATCCAAGTGGGAGACTGTTGGATTAGTTGTCTAAGCTCATAACTATAATTTGTACATACTTGACCCGAGAGTAGCATGGTCCATTTGGGTTGCATTTACTAGAACAATCTGATATGATGGATATTTGAGAAAGAGGTTATTTATGATTTATTAATATATTATAAGTATAATATATTAATTGAGAAATCATATTGTTTAATTAGTATTGATCAAGAATTAATTTGGAATTAATTTAGTGATCAAAATGGACTAATTTAATTTACGGAGGCTAATTAATTAAACTAGTGATGCATATGGTCTTGGACTATTGATCCATGATGGACTAAGTATATGAGAGAGTCCATGAAGAGTTAGTCCATATGAGTTATGGATCATAAGCCTAAGTGTAAGAATTAGGGTTACATGTGACTCTTGGAATTCTAACACTATATCTGTAACCCCTTAGACCCAAAATCGGATACACAAGCATTATAGCAAGAGTATAGCCGATTTTAGGGTGTTCCTAACCTCTCTCTCAAGTCCTCCAATTGTTGGTGGTGTTTTTTGAAGCATTTGAGGCGTCACACTTGAGGTGCTAAGCTCTTAAAGGCCAAGTAATACAGGCTACATAAAGAGGTAATCATCTACCTAGTTTTTATGATTCATATATCAAGTTATGCTAGTTAGGCTTCATGCTTTGGAAAAATTGATTATTGCATGTATAACAAGAGAAAACTTAGATTTAAAGCATCAGGGTTGTATGTGCATCATAAGAGTGTTATAGTGTTCAAAACCCTTCAATAGGTGGTGGAGGTGGGTGTGTGGTGGTTGTGGTGGCTGGTGGTGATGGTGGGGGTGGGGGTAATGGTGGCGGATGGTGGTTGTCAGTGGTTATTGGTGGTGGTGGTGATAGGTGATGGGTGGTGGGTGGTGGTTATGGCATGTGGTGGGTGAGTGATAGTGATGGGTGGTGGAGGTGGATAGTAGTGATAGGTGGTGGTGGTGGTGATGGTGGTGGGTGGTAGTGATGGGGGGTTGGTGGTGGTGATGGATGATGGTCGTGGTTGGCAGTGGCGATGTTGGATGACAGGTGGTGGTGGTGTAGCTAGGTGGCGTTGATGGTGGTGGTGGTAGATGGTATTGTTTGGTGGTGAATGGTGTTGGTTAGTGAGTTTTCTATTTTTTTTTTTCGTGTTTGTAGGTTTATATTAATATTATATGATGATTTTAATTTTAAAAAATTGTATGGACAAAATTTGTTTATATATATATATATATATATATATATATATATATATATATATATATATATATATATAGGTTCAGGTTCATTTGAGACCATTCTAATTTTGTGAGACCGTAGACCAAATCTAAAAATAATTTTAAAATGCAAAATAAATGGAAAAATCCAAAAATTCTTTTTTTAAATATTATTTTTGGAACTTGAATTAACTAAAAAAAATATAAAAAATATAAAAAAATAAAAAAAAATCCGTTTTTTTTTTTTGAAAAATACGTGAAATATTCTAAATAGAATATTACACTGACATATTCTGAAAAATAATTTTAAAATGCAAAATAAATAGAAAAATCTAAAAATTCTTTTTTTAAATATTATTTTCGGAACTTGAATTAACTAAAAAAAATAAAAAATAAATAAATAAAAAATTCTATTTTTTTTGAAAAATACGTGAAATATTCTAAATAGAATATTACACTGTACATATTTTTAAAATAATTTTAAAATGCAAAATAAATGGAAAAATCAAAAAATTCTTTTTTTAAATATTATTTTCGGAACATGAATTAACTAAAAAAATAAATAAAAAATAAATAAAAAAATACGTCTCACGGTCTCACAAAATATAGATGGTCTCAAATGAACCTAACCCTATATATATATATATATATATATATATATATATATATATATATATATATATATATATATATATATATATATATATATATATATATATATATATATATATATATATATATATCAATGAAGGTTCAAACGGTAGCACTTATAGGTTCGAACTGTTAGATTTGTTAGATTTTATCTGTATAGCTTTAAAATTTCTCATCAATTTCCTTTTATGTGGGTAATTGTTAGGAAAATGGGTTTAACCATTTTCCAAATTGGATTTCGCCTAATTTTAAACACAAATTTTGAACCTTATCTAATGTCAAAATAGGCAAAAAGTTATCTATTTGTGCTCTCGTATTTTATACATTTGTTTTGGTACATTAAACATCCAAAACGGACAATGTATTATTGGAAAATTAATCATCAAAGTATGGTGGCTAAAAGGGGTTTAGAAGAGTTAAATTTAGTTTTGTAACCGGCATCTTAATGGGTATTTCGGTTACAATATAATTTTAGTACCAAAATTAAACCCAATTTTGGTTATAACTTTTGTGTTTATTATTGGTTTAAGTTGGCTATTAAATCGTGGATTTTGTAATCACCATAAATTATGAATGTGGTGACATTGTCAAATTTTGGTTTATATAAAGCATTTTTATACACCGGAAAAGAGGGACCAAGAACTTTCTAATCATCTCCTTCAGTGGTTTTGTAGAATCGTTTTGAATGATGTATCTTAAGAGTACAATGTTATAGAAATTTGTTTGAAACAAAACGTGTTTGCGTGTGCCTTAGTCAAAATGTACCCGACATATGGCTTAGATTTAGGCCGTATAGTTTGATTATATTTTTTCATATTTCGGGTTACATCATTATGGTTTGGTTTACATTAATCGATAATATATTTTCTAACAATATCAATTCCAAACAAAATTTAAACCAATATTTTCGTCACCACAATTTTAATATCAATTCCAAACAAATTTAAATCAATGTTATAGCATACGACAATAAAACAAGCTTATAACGATTTCCAACTATCGTAAATTCCGATACAACATACTTACAATAATTTTCAAGCATCATGGAGGAACACTTGAGGGAAAAATGAGATGATAAAGATCTACTGATATTCAACCGCATGAACATTTGACTAGAACGTAATTGAATACGGTACTAGCACGTAGGCATGCAATAACACTATGTTGGAGGAGTTGTAATTTTTATTATTTTGGTCTTATAATTTTTTATTGTGAAAATGTAGTTTTTAAGTTTTATTCTTGCAATTTTTTATTATTGGTTTTATTTTTTTATGAGAATAATATATTTTAATTTTTTAATAAAAAAATTATGTTACAAGAAATAGAAAATGACTTAAGAGGGTAGCAAAATGTTGACTGTGTTTACATTTGTTTCATTTACTTTTTTTGTTTACATTTGTTTCATTTACTTTTTTTTGCATATGATATATCATCAAACTTGTTGTTTAGTTTTGCTATAATCTTTTTAACCGAATATAATATGTGATATAAAAAGGCTAGGTTGAACAAAAGCAATAAGTTATATGATATATTGCATATAACAAAAAAGGAAAGGGACAAAATATATATAAAAAAAAAAATCAATAGTTGGTTACTCTCTTAAATCACTTTTTCATTTATTTATTCTTGTTTAGGGATTAGCGTAGGCGGGTATCGGTCTCATTTGGCGAGAACCGGAACCGGAATCGGCGGTTCCTAGAAAGTTAGAACCGGAACCGGAACCGGTCTAAGTAGTTCTTCAATTTTTGGAACCAGTCCTGGAACTGGCGATTCCGGTTCCGGGAGCGGGTAACCCGGTTACATCAACTTTATTAAAAATTTTCAATAAAACCACAATTTATTTCGACCGGAATCGAATAAATTCGGAACAAAAACGGACAAAATCGGATCAATATTTTCTAAATCGGTCAAAATAATAGGTTGATGGTAAAATCTGATAAAGAACAAGATGACAACACTTTACAGCTTAAAAGAGAAATAGTTATAGAGAAATAGTTATGGACAAAGGTATGAAAAAAAAAATGACATCATCCATTATAGTAAACTCACTTACATAAAACACATCAAAATAAAATTCGTTCATTCTAATCCCACAATGCATCAACTATAAAGTAATAAGTTGTCAACGAAACATTCACTTACTCAATACTCTCATCATAAAAAGAAATCGTGAGTACTAAAAAAAACCAAACCAAAACCCACAACATTAAATATAACAATGCCTTTCTATTCAATATATCGAATTGAAACAATGAACCCGACCATCTGGTCGGCACATGCATACAAACATAACATTTTATTTCTTACTTTCTTTCTAACTTGCTCCCAAAACAACAACCACTTATATAACACAACAACTCAAAAACGAGTTATTATATAATAAAATAGTAATTATAAAGTAAGTAAGATTTGTAACATTTTAAGGATCATAACCCAAAATCATCTTCTAGCAATTAGGAATCGCAACACCACACTTTCTAGCAACTCGTCGAGCATTCTCAGGAGTGACATACTGGCGAAGTGTAGGGTTCCTCAGATACCCACAAAAGCAAGGTTGTTGTTCCTTCACCTTATTGCAACAGTCGCCGGAAGGTGGCTGAGGGGATGTGATTGCTCCGGCACACACCACAAGCTCCATGTAGTTGCAGTTTGCTGCTTCAGTGACGGGGACTTGGCTCATAAGTACCACCATGAATGCACAAAGTACAACCACGCAACATATCTTTGTCATCTTGGAAGTTTGACTGAATAATGTGAGGAAAGTGTATTGTGGTTTAAGCAAAAGGATTGGCTGACAATTTATAAATGGAATGGAGTAGGTTTGTAGGTGTGGAATTTAATGCTTCGGTGACTCATGAGTCACGGGTCATAAACGTTTTATCATGTGCACATACCGACCAAAGAAAATTATTTAGTCAAGATCGTTCGCTAGTATGGAAATTGTTGGAGAAACAGTCAATTAAATCCATTTTTATAAAGATATACAATGAATCTATTAAATAGAGATAGCATCTTGAAATATGAACCAGATAGCATCTTGAAATATGAACCTAGTAACAAAAGTATTTATTTTAGTATATTAGTTTTAAAAGCATCTCCAACCCATTTTCATTCTTTATTTTTTCTTTTATTTCTTCTTTCATTCCTCTCCAATCCTACCTCATCTTTTATTTCTTCTTTCATTCCTCTCCAATCCTACCTCATTTATTAAATGGAGAAAATGAATATGGTGTTTTATTATTATTCATTTCCCTCAAAATAAGGATCAACTTTAAGTTGTTGGTTTTAGTTCCTTGTTTTATATATTTATAAATTTCTGATTTTTTTTCTACTAATTATTATTTAAATGCAATATTTAATACTTAAAATATTGTGTTGTATATTAAATTATATTAATTAATTATAAATATAAAGTTTTTTTTTGTTTATCAAATTCATATTAAAATTTAGATACATACTGAAATTTTAAAACACAACGTATTTTACAAAAGCTTATAATTACGTATTATAAATATAATTTTATTTATTTAATGTTATGGTAATGAAAAAAATACACATTATATATTTGTTAAAATCAATTTAATAGAAGGGATGTGTTTGATAATTTATATAAGTTATAAGAATGAAATATACTTTTTGGAGGTAAAAAATGCAATTTGATTGGAGATAAACCACAATTTACCCTATTTTTTATTCCATTTTTAGAGGAAAAAATAGAAGTGGATTGGTGATGGCATAAGATCAAATTACTAAGATATGAAAATTTTGTTTATTTGATTCGTTTTAAGTTTTAAAAATAACCAAACTTCTTAAGTTTTGTTTGTGAAAATGATCATGCAAACTTTGTTTTTTTTTTTAGCTATCTTTTTTTTTTTTTTGGTTTTCACGATTTATTTTTATATACTAATTTTTATTTCGTTTTACATGTTTTTCCACAATTTGTATTTACAACTCTTTATTTCACTATCATTTTTTACAACTTTATTTATTTACCTTCTTTCACATGTCTTTTCACTATCCGTTTTTACAATTTTATTTTAAGTTTTATTTTTACTTATTTTTTACTTCGTTGTGAAAAAAAAAAAAAAAAAAAAAAAAAAAAAAAATGTAAAGCAAATAAATTATGACGTTGTAAAAAAGAATTGCGAAAAGTGTGTAAAGAATAGCGTGAAAAATTAATGAAGTTTTGTGAAAACGTATTGTGAAAAAAAATAATAAATAAAATAATGTTAGAAAGAAGTGACAAACATGAAGTTGTAAAAAACGAATTGCGAAAAAATATATATCTGGCGGAAAAAGATGAAGCTGTAAAAAATTATGAAAAACATATATAAAAATTAACTAATAAAAACAAATATTGTGAAGAAAGATTTGTAAAAGCCGACGTTCTAAAAACGGAGTATGAAAAACATATAAAAATGTAGTAAAAGATATAGTAAAAGATGAAGTTGTAAAAATCAATTGTGAAAAAACATGTGAAACCAAAGAAAAAAATGAAGCTGTGTAAAAAGATTATGAAAAACATATAAAATTAAGTTGTAAAAAGGTAAATCTTCAGAAAAATCTCAATATTTACAGAAAAATTACACTATAGTCTTAATATTTTTTTTGAACGAAAAAATCCTGACAGCCGGCAAAAATTTGTAGTTTGACCATTTTTGACCGGTTAAAACCGGTACAAAATTAATTTGAGGATATTTCGTAAATTAATCCAAAATATTAGAAATTTTCTGTAAACAAAAAATATTAGAACTTTTCTGTTGTAACGCTTACAGATTCGGGCTAGTCAATTTGGAAACAATAAGCATCAAAAGTAATTTTTTGATAGAATATTATTTAGAATAAATAATCTTAACTAAGTTATAGTATATGTCATAAGGGTCCGTACATATAAAGAATGCTGAAATCCGAGTTATAACGAAAAAGTTATGACCCGTCGAAGTTTTACGGTTAAACCAGCACGGTATCGCGTAACGTAAAGAAGTGAATTTTTGATAAATACTTTTTAGCCTTAGCAATTAAACGCAAGTCGTAGTATACGTTAAACCGAGAAAGTGCATAAAAATAACGTCCAAATCTGACTTCGTATGAGGAAGTTATGATTTTTCTAAATTTAGCATAGCAGTGCACAGTCCGGAATTCGAATTTTAGATCGATCAAATTTTGGCTGACGCAACCTAAATGAGAATTGAAGATCTCATTAATAAGAGTTCAACAATTAAAAAAAAACATATGAAAACGGAGTTCGTATGTAAAAGTTATTAATTTTACACGGTCGTTTAATAGTATAATCTTCTCAAACTGTTAAATTTAAAATCAGTCAAGAATTATCTGACGGAGTCAAAAGGAGAGTTGTAGATCTTGTCAATATCTATACATGGATATAAAGAACGTTGAAAACGGTGCTCGTATGCGAAAGTTACAGTGTTTAGAAGTCAACAGGGTGCTGTTGTGAAGAGGGTGACGTGGCTGAATCTGAGCCATTGTTTTCTCCCTATGCCTTGCCACCAGAGGGTGACATGTGGCACCAAATCGACGAGTTGGAGGCCCCAACTCGACGAGTTGAGCAGTATTTCAGCCTATAAATACCTTACGATGTTACCTTCATTTCTCACACCTTCCACTCTTTCTTTCTCACTCTAAACTCTCTCTAAACCTCCCCCCCCCCCCCCCCCCACACCCACCACCACCACCACCACCTAAAGCCCTAGGAAACTCCCCTAGCGCTAGCAGAAAACTCTGGAGCGCCCGACGACTTTGAGGAAAAGAGCTTTTCGGCTCAGAAGCTCTGCTCCAGCAGAGCCTGGTTTTAGCAAAACCCGTTGTTTCGTCAAAGGAAAATAGAATCGTTAGAAGCGAACCACTGCCCGAGTTTGGAATCATCACTTTAACATGTGAGTGCATAGTCTCTTTCATAAACATGATTTTAATACAAGTATTGATTGAAATATTAAATATATGTTTATGTGCAAATTATTTAATGTTGCCTGAAATACAAGTTAAATAACATACCTAATAATATATGATGATTTAGGATAAAGAGTAAACCTAAATTAATTATGAGGCATATTGGGTAGTATCTTCTTATGAGTACGAGTGAGATATGTCACACCCTCAAACCAAGGATGGTTGAAACATACGGGGGTGGAGGACTTCATGTATAGTATCACAACAATGAGTATAATAGTGCTCAAAGTACAAACAACCAACATGTATATAATTGAAAAAGTTACATCATAGTATACGTTTACATGTTTCTAAATCAATTACATTATGTTGACAAAAATACAGTGTTTGACGCCTTAGCGTTTCATCCTCAAAAGCAGTCGATTACATGTTTTACTGATTTCCTGAGAATACAAGTAGTTTTGAAAGAGTGTCAACAATTAAGTTGGTGAGTTCATAAGCTTTTGAATGAAGTATTGAAATCCTTTCTTGTAAAAGTAATGTTTGTTCTAGAAAAATCAAATATTTTCCCTTTTTAAAATGTATTAAAGTCTTAAATGCCAAGACTAATAATGTACTAGTATTTTCCATATAAATTGTAAATCATGCAAGTTTAAATCGACATAAACTTGTTTGTTTAAATGGAAATCCCGTAAATCTTATGTTTTGTTAATACCCCATGTGAGTTATTATAACCATACTATGACTTAGTCGGCTTTGTATACGATGTTCTTCACGCGTCGGAATGTTAATGACAGTTGTCACCCCAAACCTGCCGGTCTAGCTATTGCATGCAGCTAATGTGTGGGTTTGTCAGACCCAATATAGATCTATACACAACTATCACGCTCTCCCTACAAGAGATTTTGGTTATAATTACAGAACTTTTGTTACATTACCTTGGAAGTAACTTGAAGCGAATGTCTCACAAATTCATTCATTAACAGATTTACGTAGTGTGAAATTGAAAACCTTTTTTTGTAGAAATGTACCCTTTCGTAATGTATATGAAACATAAACTATACCTATTATAGTTTATCAAAATGTTTGTAATGTATAGAA
This sequence comes from Lactuca saligna, assembly GCF_052625555.1. Lineage (NCBI taxonomy): Eukaryota > Viridiplantae > Streptophyta > Magnoliopsida > Asterales > Asteraceae > Lactuca > Lactuca saligna. The sequence goes on from NC_136419.1 coordinate 81,699,138, forward strand.
TCCTTTTCTGTGTAAGTAGATTATGAAGCAAAAACATAACTATGTTTACTATGCCTCATCATGCATTAATTGCAATAATAAGAAGCTCTTACAATTTAGGGAACATTATTCTGCAATATAATTATATCCCAACAGAATACACATGCTAAATATGAAGCCATCAAAGTGATGGGTTTTGGTCATAAGACATCCTATGTGCTCATACAAACCCTAATGCTTGGATCTAGGTTTCTCTATTGTACATGCTTTGAATCCAAGACTATAAACCCTAATTCTAACATATGGAAATCGACATTAACATATAATTAGGTTTAAGAACATACCTTGATTGTTATATAGCAATAACAATCACAACTCCACCTTGGATTGACTTTGGAATGCTTAGAGTCACAGATGTCACTCCTCTAATGGCTCACAAACATCATAAGCAAATGGAGAAGGTATAAAGAAAGAGGTGAGAGGTTAGAATTCGTATCTAGGACCACTTGGGAAGGGATACACGAATTCATGACCCTAGGGGTGTTTATATAGGTGTAGAGATAGGGTTTCAGTCATTATCCTTATCTAGTTGATTATCCATTAAGCAACCAATAAGATAATCCTTGAATCCTTATCATACTCGAATTCTAAGGCTTTCCAACCTTAAATTCGTCCACCATATAAATAAGATAATCCTTACCTTATTTTGTAACTATCACATAATTACAAATCAGCCCCTCTAGTTTAATTAATTACATTTGATCACAAAACTAATTCTTAATTAATTATTAACCAATATTAATTAAACAAATATGATTTCTCCTTTAATATATTATTCTTATAACATATTAATAAATCATATTATCCTCTCTCTCTCTTTATTCATTTCTCCAATCAAGTTGCTTTGGTGAAGGTAACCCAAAAGGACCATGCACCATCGGGTCAAGTACATACCAAAATAGTTATGGACTTAGACACTAATCCAACAGTCTCCCACTTGGATAAGTCTAACAACTATTCTGCGTATCACTTCAGATCCTGATCTGCAATCGTAGCTTTCCAAAGCCGCTGTCAACTCTGATCATATCAGATATGCGTGTCCTTAGATAAGGGGTCATATATTCCTCCATTCTAGATATCGTATGAGATATGATTTCTAATCATTCTCTTTGTACTATATCTCGATTTTCGATTTATGACGACAGACTAATTGAACAAATCAAATTAGCCCTAGCCCGGCCGAGCATTTACGTATGTCATCACTAAACCATCGAGGGGCCCAAAGATATCGCTTTTATCCTACTTTGGATAAGAGGAACGGATAAACTTTGATACAATGCTCGCTTGCACTCACTCACCGAATTACACACAACAATATGTTTTATAACACCAAGTTACTGGTGCGTTTACATATTATCAATGTGCAACCGATTCGCAAGATACAACTCACACATCTCGGTTTCAAGAATATAAGATGTTATCGTCTCACTAATCACTCGTAATACAATTCATGGAGTGATCCAAGTGAGCGTGGGTTTAATCCGATGCTCAAATCATATTCATAAGCACTCATGAACGTTGCACCAAACATTTGCTTATGTCTAATACTTTTCTAGACAATCCACACACCAATTCATGACAGTCTTCATTCATATCTACTTCCAACATATGAACGATTGTGGCCCGTTTGAATATTTCGATTATTCTTAATAAACTCAATTATTCTGGAAGTCAAAACATGCAAGGTGAAACACAAGAATAATACTATTCCCATATGGCCTCAAACCTTTGAGTATAAACAAAACACGTTTTATTTATCACCATATCGATTACTCATTATTTGTCGTTTCGGTTAATCAACTTCTTACTTGAATTCCAACACTTGTCCCATGCTCCTAGCATGCACACAATGTTTACCTATGGTTCTTACTTTTGTGAAATAGACAAATTTAACACGTTTCCAATCATTCTTATTTTACAACTCCAAATCCATTTTCTTAAGTGTAAGAATATCAAATTCTTGTTACTTATAGAATATACTAGGTTCTAACACTTTATGCAACGATCCTTTTGTAATGTCACTGCACCAAAGTCTCAAAGACTATTGCCAATGATATTACAAAGTCCTCTATCGGAGATTGTTACAAGACAATTCCTTAGATGTGATGTCTCTCACTCAAAGTACATTCCTTTGAACATCCTTTTGCATAAAGGTTTCTAATCTAGTCATAGATTTTCAATATTTACTTCCCAATATGGACACGCTTCCATATTTTCCATATGACAACTAATTTCTTAATAGAATCTTATCTATTCGTAATGATGTCGATATTGTCCATCCATTATGGAAACATTTCCATAATTTCCAATACTATACTTCCAACTACTCACAAGCAACCAATCCTCGTCGAACTTTGGATTGTCCTTTGATAGTTGTTTAATTATTTTAGTCAAAACCGATTCTAGTCCCTTTTCCCTCTAAATTCACTAGACATTTGGAAAATCTTAGAATGGTCGAACATTAAATCATTTGCAATCCATCCTATACCCGAAGCGTATGGGACACGACGCACAATGTTTTATTTTCTATGTTGTCAAAATTCGAATTGTGAAGAGGAATGCCGTAATCATAATCGAAATTTTAAGAACACACTATGTACCCTTGACTAAATTTATTAACATTCCACAACCTAATCCTTTAGATTTGAAATGAAGCATAATATTCTCTCCCTTAATTATAGCAAAACAACTTTATAACCCTTACTACTTTGCAAGGTTTAACTCTTGTTTTCTATAATTAATATTGCTAACTTTGCAATACTTGTCTTAATAATCATAACATTTATGCTCTCACTATCATGATGATTATTATAAAACATAACACTTATGCTCCCACTAGCTTCGACATGTATTCATAAACATCTTAACTTTCAGAAAACAATACTTATTGAATTTCTTAAGTTCATGTTTCTAATACTTAGTGCTTTGATAATCTTTTATCAAGGCTTCTTGAACTTATACACTTTTGCCTTAGATAGTTCATATGTGTGTCTTAACAATTAAGACTAATTGCCAAACCTCACAATTCAAATTATGGAAAGGGATGCCGTAACCATGATCGAATTCGAGAATGCAATTTTACAATCACTATCTTTTAAAATCTTTCTTAGTGAAAGCATTTTCTCACAATCATTTTCATGAAGGAGGAAATCTTATGACACTTAGATTTAACTGGTGTATGTGTTCCTATCCATGTGAATTTGTTAAAACCAAAGTTTACGACAAATTCAAACTCATATGGATCGAACTTTCTTAATCTTGATTTCTTGCCTTATGGTAGCACAGCTGCCCACCACGTCTTCCAAGTAGTTAAGTAGCTCACCTTTTCCTATCAATGTACTTTCCATTGATCAAGGTTCTTGCCTTTTATGCATTCAAATGAGAACTCATAGGACTCACATGCATAATTAACTCGATTGGATTGGCACAGAAACAAGATAATATCTTCACGATAGGTTGTAAACCTCAACTCGTGTGCTAGTGATGATCGATAAGGCTTATTTGATTTGTTCTTGAAACTTTTCAAGACTATTAAGACTCCCACTGACTCCTTGACATATACGATTCTCTTATCAAAAACATTTCTTGACAAACAAATATTCAAGAGTTAGTGTAGCTTATATCAAAACAAAACACTTCATAATTTTGGTCTTAGTTGGTCTTTGTCTTATCCAAGACATCACAACTTTCCACAATTGATGAATGTTATAAACCTTCTTAATACTATTCACTCAATGTCACAATCTTGACTTTAATACTTGTTTTGGAACGAAGTATGATTGACTTCTTGATTTGACCATTTCTTCAATCTTTGATTCCTCTTCTTGGACATACAATTGTACCAAGACTCATTAGAGGATCAATTGAGATATGGCTCTTAATCATTAAGACCTATCATAAAGCATAAAAGCTACTCTCCCTTCTTCTTAGAATGGAGAAACTCTTATCTTTCTGCCTACTTGATTCTTCTTATTCGTTTTGCTATTGATCTAAACCCTTTAATCAATTCAAAATTACACTTAATCTTGTAAGTGTAATCATATTTACTAAGCCTTTAGTAAATCATGACGAATATCTTTGTTACTCTTATGGTGAACTTGATCAACACACAACTTTGTGTACTCGATCTCCTAGTCCTTCACTTGACACTTTGTCAATGAATTAGTCCAATTTCCAAATACGAAATTTCTCATTCATCATGCAACCAAGTTGCATGATTCCAAGTTTCTGTCCAATTGAAACTAGGGCGATGAGAAACTCTCCCTATTTGGTAAATTCTCGACATTTCCATAAATAACATAACTAAGAATCACATCTATTCATTGTAGAAATATCCAAACATCAATTTTCATAACGATTTCATTGCAAGGAAATAAACAAATAAATAAGTGAGTCAAAATTTATTTTATTTATAAAAGCAGCGGAAAAAACATTTGTCCTTACAATGCACAATCTATTGAAAACTATGTAAAAAAAAAAAAAATTCTAACAACTCAATCATAACTATCTAAGCTCAAAATCCAATCTTTAAGTCCATGCGATCAAGATCCATCTCTTGTGATTAGATTCATCTTGCTCTCTTATCAAGCTTCCTTTCTTTTCAACGATCCTTCAAAACATTCAAATGCAATCTTATCACATCATGTATTAAGAATCAATGAATAGGAACTTAATGGAGTTAGATAGTGGATTCTTACCTAAAGCGTAGTCATACTTTTGACTCTCCCATCTCTTACATCTCTTAGGTAAATAGGGCAACTTCATCTCCAATGCCCCTTCTCTTGGCAATAAAAGCAAATTGACTCTTTTGGAACAACACATGGAACTACTTCAGATATCGCCTTTCTCTTATGATCAAACTTTTCGATCATTGCATGTCTTTCATTGCCATTGTCTATATCCATAGAGGTCTTGAAGGCAGATTCACCAATCAACTTTGCTTTTCTATTGCGCCAAACCATTGTTGATTCAGCAGCAATAAGCATGTAGGTGAGATCTATAAGGGTCACGTCGTGGTTTATCATATAGTACTCTCTTGCGAACTCACTACATGAGTTAGGAAGTGACTGAAGAACCCAATCAACAGCCATTTCCTCACAGACAACGGATCCCAACAGTGTGACTTCATCCATAGGACGTGTGCACACACCGACTTTCCTTCTTTATGTTCACTTGCCAAAAGGGCTTGAGTGATCTTGAACTTTTCAAGCCTTTGAACTTGTGGGTTAGGGAGAATAATTGGAGGAGGAGGAGGAAGTGAATCATGATCTCTTGTTCCTCGATCGAATCGTGGAATATCATCTTCATGTGGAATGCTTGTTCCACGGGATTGAGAAGACCATAGTTGTCGAACTTTGACATCGGGAGAAAAAAGGAATTCAAGTTAGTTGATTGATTGAGTCCTTGGTAAATCACCCAAATGAAATTCCAAGGCTAGGACCCAACACAATATCCTACAACTCGGGAGAGGGATGCCGTAACCCAAATTGCAGAATATTTGAAGGTAAGTGAATGACGATTCACTAATTTCCACCATGAAAAACGAAAAAGAAATTTAAGTTTTAAATCTATGAAAACTCCTAGATCCTTTGAGATTCATTGAACATTTCAATGGCATGTTTAAATCTCGATATGCCCCTCTTGTTTGTGACTGGGATGCCGAGGATCACAAAGCGGGTGTGAATAACCATGCAAACTACATGGTGCCCTCACATGTTACAATCACCTATTCGATGTGCCGGTAAACCACACACGCTCCACCGAACTATGACAAACATTGAGTCACCCTTTGCTACCTTTGCTTAGAACCATTTAGTGTGCCGGTAAACCACACACGCTCCACTAACGTCTTCGCAAGGGCACAAAGTGTAATTTCATGGAATTGCATCAATTCACTTTTGCCTAAGTAACTAAGATTGGGAATTTGAAAAACATTTAGTTACTTTGTATTTCATTATACTTATAATGGAAGGTTTCGTCCTATCTTACCCGTTCGGCTAACGACCCTCCACTAGTCAAGAGTGCGGTAGGTAAGAATGGATACCCATTCAATCGCCATTTTATAGGCAATTTCCTTAAACACCCCTTATAGACCAGCTTCGTCAATGAGGCCTACTAACGGTAAGACTGATTTTTACTCATACATATATATAATGTTAGACTTTTAATGTTATATATAGTATAGGGTGTATTTTATACTTTTAAAATACTATATGGTTAACTTTAACAATTACACTTTTAATTCAATTAAATGGTTAACCTAAACTTTTATGGATTTATTAAACCTCTTTTAATTATACTCCTTAATTAATTAATAAAACCATAAGGGTGTGATTTGAACTTTTCAAAACTTTACTTGGGTTTTAGAATTTAACATTCTTAATTAAACTTTTAATCAACTTTTAAATTCCAAAACTTGATGGCAAGTTTTGAAACATTTCAAAACATTAGGGTTTTAACTATTTAAATTTCAAAACTTAAAACTTTTGGGTTCAAATTTAAACTATAAAACCTAAAGGGGAAAATATGAAACTTTTCATAACTACAAGGATCAAATAACAAATAATCTAAACTAACATTTAGTTACATAATTATCCATATTTGATTTGTTTAATGATTTCTTGCAAAACAATTTATCTATTTACTCAAAATAATTAATCAATTATCTTATAAGGAAACAATTATCTTGTTAATTGATAATTATCTTTAATTAGATCAACAATATAGTCATATATATCATAAAATCGGATTTATATTGATCTAACATGATAAGGTAACTATCCAAATGCAAAAACAGCAAGAAATCCCGAGATAAGCATTATCTGACGCTCGAACTCGCCGAGTACCACACTGTACTCGCCGAGTTGAGGTCTACTCGCCGAGTACACTGTGGTACTCGCCGAGTTCCTCAGCCATAAAGCCCAAAAAACGATTTTCCAGTTATACAATGCATCAATACAATTGAAACCAAGCTAGGCTCTGATACCACTGATGGGTTTTGGTCATAAGACATCGTATGTGCTCATACAAACCCTAATGCTTGGATCTAGGTTTCTCTATTGTACATGCTTTGAATCCAAGACTATAAACCCTAATTCTAACATATGGAAATCGACATTAACATATAATTAGGTTTAAGAACATACCTTGATTGTTATATAGCAATAACAATCACAACTCCACCTTGGATTGACTTTGGAATGCTTAGAGTCACAAATGTCACTCCTCTAATGGCTCACAAACATCATAAGCAAATGGAGAAGGTATAAAGAAAGAGATGAGAGGTTAGAATTCGTATCTAGGACCACTTGGGAAGGGATACACGAATTCATGACCCTAGGGGTGTTTATATAGGTGTAGAGATAGGGTTTCAGTCATTATCCTTATCTAGTTGATTATCCATTAAGCAACCAATAAGATAATCCTTGAATCCTTATCATACTCGAATTCTAAGGCTTTCCAACCTTAAATTCGTCCACCATATAAATAAGATAATCCTTACCTTATTTTGTAACTATCACATAATTACAAATCAGCCCCTCTAGTTTAATTAATTACATTTGATCACAAAACTAATTCTTAATTAATTATTAACCAATATTAATTAAACAAATATGATTTCTTCTTTAATATATTATTCTTATAACATATTAATAAATCATATTATCATCTCTCTCTCTTTATTCATTTCTCCAATCAAGTTGCTTTGGTGAAGGCAACCCAAAAGGACCATGCACCATCGGGTCAAGTACATACCAAAATAGTTATGGACTTAGACACTAATCCAACACAAAGATTTACACTTTGCTCAACATGTTACAAAATGTTATAAAAGTTGTAATATGAAAATTCGATTTTTACCATTTCTGCACTGGTTTAGAAAAATCACAGAAAAATCGTACGAAATTAAAAACTAGATCAGTAACTCTTGGAGTTTATAAAATGTGTCTAGTTTGTTCACAAATTTTATGAAGCAAAAACATAACTATGTTTACTATGCCTCATCATGCATTAATTGTAATAATAAGAAGCTCTTACAATTTAGGGAACATTATTCTGCAATATAATTATATCCCAACAAAATACACATGCTAAATATGAAGCCATCAAAGATTTACACTTTGCTCAACATGTTACAAAATGTTATAAAAGTTGTAATTTGAAAATTCGATTTTTACCATTTCTGCACTGGTTTAGAAAAATCACAGAAAAATCATACGAAATTGAAAACTAGATCAGTAACTCTTGGAGTTTATAAAATGTGTCTAGTTTGTTCACAAATTTTATTATGATTTTTAGAAGCCCCTAACTGGTGTGAAAATGTTCATATTCACGGACATGTCCGAATTCGTAGCTACAGTGATAGGCAGTTTTGTAAAAATCACCATAAATTGTAGAAAAATCGTATAGACATGTGCAAGTAGTCATTTTAAAGGTATAAACCTGAAATATTTGCACCTAATACAGTTTTGAAAACTAAAATGTTTAAGATGTCCAAAACAGTTCGTGAATGAACATTAACTTTTCTGTTGAAAGATGATGTTTGCGTTTAGTTATGTTGTTGGTGTTTTTACTTGTATCCCCCCCCCCCCCCCCCCCTAAAACTTAAAGAAAACACGAAAATGTGGGGTTATGAACTCACCTTGATTGATTTCAGTAGATGGATGATGACGAAAAGGAGTTTCCAAGTCAAGAACACTTGGGAGATACTTAAGGATTCGAAGATCTAGTAACAAATATGATGATATTTGTGTAAGGAATCCATGATTTGAGTGAAAGGATGAAAGATAATCAAATTTAGGATGAATTTACTTACTAAACTCGAAGATAAATGCTCAAGAATAGCCTTCAAATTTGAGTTTTAGAGAGAGAAAGTGAGAGAGACAGAGAGAGAGAGAAATGGGTTTGATTCTTCTTGAGAAAGAGTGAATAATATGGGAAGAGAAGTAAAGATTTCCAGCCCTTTGATCTGATTATGGGCTGGTGAAAGAGGGTGAAAGGACAACTAGTTGACTAAGTATGGAGGAATAGTGACTGAGTATGGCCTTAGAGTGGGTGTGGTGGGTTGCTTGTGTCATGACTTAAAGGTAAAGTCAACACTCCACTTCTATATCTTACCCACTATATTTTATTCTTAGGCAAAGATTTCCCCTAAAATGTGTTTAAATTATGAATATATAGTGTTTTATATGTCAAAATATGAGTTTGAGTGAAAATCCCACGTCAAAATCATGAAAACAGGCTTAAAACGCGAAAATGGTCGAAATCCGGGAAAAAGATGCGAACTCTGCGAAGTTCGGATTTGGAGCCGAGGGTTCGGTCTTCAGGGGTTGGGAACCGAAGGTAGGTTCGGTCTTGGAAGGTTGAGGACTGAGAGGAGGTTCGGCCCGAGAACTTTCATAGGCGAGAAGGGAAGGAGCGAAGGCGGGAGTGGGGAAGGAAGCGAAGGCGAATGTAGGACTAGAAGCGAAGGCGAGGCTCGATCCTATGGGACCTTCGGGTTCGGTCCTCCTGAGTTTCGGTTCTCTGTCTCGATTTCAGTCCCCTATCTCGGTTTCGGCTCATGTTGTTTCGGTTCCTTCAGGCTACGGCTTCGGTCCTTCGGTTCTTAGGGGTTTCGCTTCTTAGGGTTTCAGCCCTAAGAAGGTTCGGCCCTATACGGCTGTTTTTCGCGTAAACTCCCTGTTTTGCGCGGTTTTTGGCTAAATTAAGGGTCGGGATGCCCCCAAATCAATATAAAAAGTTGAGGGAGGTTATGAGAGAGATTTGGGAGAGAGAGAGAGATAGAGAGAGATTAATAAAGAGAGATTAAGAGAGACTTTGTTTGTGACCTTTTTGGATGTTTAGCTTTACAACGCAAGCTTTGTAGACCCCGTTAAGCCTCGTTACGATTGTTATATGTCCCCGAGGGGTATGGAATAATGTTTTATTGAATAGTTTCATCGCTTACCCCAATTAGGGTTTAGAATTTCTGAACATACGAACATTCCAAGTGATAACTTCTTATTAAAGTAGCGAGCAATATTAACATATTGTAAACCCTAATATACAAGGGTTAGATGAGTTGATCGGTTTGACCTGTTGACTTTATTTGAATTTGACTTGACCGGAAATTGACGGTTGTCACAAGATATACACGTAGAATAGAACTTTAAAATATGTCATTGATCCGGGAGCATGGATTAAACATAGTTATTTGTCATTAGTCCAAAAGTATGGATATGACATAGTTATTTATCATTAATCCGGATGTATAGATTTAGATATAGACAATTGTTCTTAGTTTGAGAGTATGGATAGGGCATAGTTATTTGTCATTAATCCAGGAGTAAGGATTGAGGCATAGGCAATTGTCCTTAGTCCGAGAGTATGGAATGGGCACGGTTATTGATCCGAGAGCATGGATTAGACATACTTGATCTGGGAATATGTATTAAGTAAATACGTAAATTTTAAGGTCCGAGAGTATGGATACCGTTGTTGTGAGGATTGACGAGGTGGTGCAAGAGTTGTTTATATATGGTAAAATTGTATATTTTGCGAGTTCAAAATTATATATATGATAAGACATTGTGGGATTGAAATCCCTATGTACTCACCATGTTTCCCAACATGACCCACTCAGTTTATTTGTATCACAAGTGCCGATATGAAGCTACATTACACTAAGAGATTAGGAGATGTAGATCACTAGTGTATATGAATGTAAAGTCCATTTATGCTTATGTTTCTGAATCGACGATGACTTCCCAATGTTTTAAAAGGAATAAAATAAATTTATTAAAAAATACTTTGATAACGTAATTATCATGTTTTTCTAGCAACAAATTCCGCAACATATTTATTTAAAAGATACTCTGATTTTCAAATAAGAATAAATAAAATTTTTAAATGATCGTGAAAATGAGGAAGTCACAACTGTAAATAAAAATATTAGGACTTTTTCTACAAACAAAACTATTATTATTATTATTATTATTATTATTATTATTATTATTATTATTATTATTAAAAATATAAATAAGAATACTATTTTTTGAACTTGTTATTATTAGTATTGTTACTAATATATATATATATATATATATATATATATATATATATATATATATATATATATAAATGAAAAAATAATATTAATGAATGTTTGCTTGTGTATTTTTACTTTGTATATGGTTATTTCACACTTGTTATTATTGTTTTCAATTCAGAATAATAATACTTGACAATTTAAAAGAAGTTACACTGTAACATCCTAATTTTCAAGACAAAATTTTTTATTTTGATATAACGATTTAGAAAAACATCATGGAGTCACATCATCTCATAAAGTCATAGTCACATGTCTCAAAGCTATATCTTAAAATAGTAATAATATCAGAGTATAATCCCAAGAATCTCATAATACGGAAATCCTGTGTGTGTGTGATATGCTGCTACCGTGTCGGCTCCTTCCCTTTCAATGAAGAGGTACCTGAAAACAAAACTAAAAATTTTAAGCATGAAGCTTAGTGAGTTCTCCCATCATACCACATACCATACATAACACATACTGTCAGGTATATCTGGGTGCCCGACCTACCCTGTTGAGCATACCGAGGTGCTCAACCTACCCTTGCTAGGTATACCGGGGATGCCTAACCTACCCCTATCAGACATACCGGGGTGTCCGACCTACCCCTACGGTTTATCTCAACCGGTTACGGGGACTATTTCACCCACTATTACTACCATATAAAAACATAACATAATTGCACTGCCATACATATCGGGGTGCCCGACCTACCCCTTGGCCCCATCGACCAGATATGGGGACTATTCCCCCTACTACCACTATCACATAACATCATATCATACTAGCACATAAAACATAACAGATAGTGGCAAACCAGAGAATTGTCACAAAGACAACCATCCACAATTACTCCTACTAGTGGGCCGGCATTGTAGCCTTAGACCCACTCCTACTGAAAAGTAACTCACCTAAATGTCGTGTAGTAACTAAACTGTCCTCGGTGTTGGGATCAACTCCTCTCAAACTCCTACACATAACAACCTTCCTGAATTATCATTTCATACTCGTAACCCTTTCAAGGGTCAACTTATGTAAAGTCAAAGTCAAGGTCAACACCTTAGACAAAGTCAAATTTTAGTCAAAGTCAACATCTGGTTGACTCAACTCGCTGAGTTGGTCCACCAACTTGTCGAGTTCCATCATCCACAAAATACTGGAACTTCGATCCTACTCGTTGAGTCTTTCAAGAACTCGACGAGTTCCCCTTCATAAAGAATCGGGACCTTTCGCTCATGACTCACCAAGTTCATCCTAGAACTCATCAAGTCCTGCTTTATATAAGTTGGGACGTTTAGCCCTTGACACCCCGCGTTCTTCCTTGAACTCGTCGAGTTCTTCTTCATATTAGTTGGGACATTGCCTTGAACTCGTCGAGTTCTTTGATCTTCAAATCCATATTCACGTCCATCTTGTTGAGTCCTCTCCTAGACTCAACCACATTGCTCAGAAACAGAAAGGGTTGGGGAACCATGACCCGACTCGCCGAGTCCTATGAATGAATCGTCGAGTCCCCTTATCACACCCCTGAACCAGATGGCAGAAACGTCCGAGGGCTATTGTGACTTAATCAAATACCATCACAATGAATATACATGAATCATAACATCATTCATCACCATGCATTGAAATATTACAACCATCAGTGTTTACATTCAGTACATTATTTTGCATCATTACATTTTCAAAACATAAACCGTTCGATATTAATTAAACAAAACATCATGATAACACTAGATACATTTTCTTCGATTTACCTGTTACCTGAGAATACAAGTATTTTGGAAAAACGTCAACATATGAAATGTTGGTGAGTTCATAAGAAATATTTGAAAAGTAATGATTTGTGTTATTTTGAAAAACACTAGAAAATTCAATATTTTCTGAAAAGATTATTATAAGTAAGAAAAAGCGTGAAGATCCGTAAGTATGCTTGTTGATTTCTATAAGTGTGAATAATTGTTCGACTTTGTATGCATCACAGAGGTGAAAGTGTCGAATTCCCTAGGAAAACCCGATGTTTTCCTAATACATCAATTTACGTGGCTTTGTTAGTATTATTCCGATATGACGTTGTATTCTATAGTTCCACGTGACATTGGATTAATTATGGGTTGTGAGTCGTTATAACTTTACAAACGAGGAGGAAAGAGGGTATTAAGCCTCCGTTAATTCCATAGGTCGTTCAAGGCTATCGTGAATGCGAAAGGCATTGGGTCCAACTCGCATTTGACTTGCCAACTTTGCTAGCAGTACCAAAGGACCCTTGGGGCCCAACAGCACAATAAGGCTATTGAAAGTCCTTTTACAAGGAATTAGGTCATATAAGACCCAATATCATGTAAGCGTGTTCCCTTCGGGCCTAAAGATCATGTCATTGGGATAGTTAGGCCCAACAAGCACGATTTGAAACTTTTGAGCCCAAAGAATGTGTATTGACTTCTCGCATATTACTTCGTGTGTATTATAGTGCCGTAGTATATTGATTTTTGATTCATTATTGATTCGAGACCGAATCGACTTGTTTAGTAACGATTTTTGGTATTGAGGGTGTATTTATTATCACATTTCGCCGGTAGACGTAGTACTCATACTTTTATTTTAAGGGATCTATTGGTTTAAGAATGTGAGTTTATCTTCTTAAGCCCTTCCTAGGATATAATTTACACTTTTGACCCTTTGTGTATAAAAGAATTTCCAGTTTAGTCCTTAAACTATTTTTCTTGACACATTAGTATCAAAACTTATTGGAAAGACATTTTTAACATCAATTTACTAAAAAAAACAGATTAGGTCCCTCAAATGACATTTTCTCGGTTGAAACCCCCATCTTCGCACTTTTTACAATTTTGTCCCAAAAAGGAAAAATGTTTACATTTTTAGTCCCTTTTTAATTTGAAAACATTTTAGATCCTTGAAATAGTTTTATTGCACTAGTAATCCCCTGTTTTTCATAAATGTGTAGTTTCAGCCCCTCTATTTTCCGGATTTTCGCAATTTGGGGCTTATTGGGCTGAAAAGCCCAATTTTTAGCCCATTAGGTTTAAAATTTACATTTTAAGCCCCTCCAAAGTGGTTTTATTCAAAAAAATTATCATAAAGACTGTTTGGACTTGTTTCAACCTCCAGAAATTCTGTTTTGTTGTTTTGGGCCCCTTAGTTTTGTATTTTTGACATTTTAGGCCCAAAAATGGGTTTTGTGCCCAAAAATGTTCATTCTAACTAAATAACTTATTTTTATTGACTTGATTAGTGTAGAATGGTATAAGCTATGTTTATTTCATTCTTCATGTTGTATATCTCGGTTTGTAGGTATTATTAGCTAGTATAATCATCACATAACACATAAAAACCATACATGCATGCATAAAATCACACAAGACGTACATGAAACTCATGGATCTTACACATTTGCTTGTATTCTCCCCCACAAAAACTTATAAAATAGAAAAATAGGGGTATGAAGCTCACCTTTGGGTGTGGTTTCGGTTTTTGGAAGAAAATGAGAAGAGGATTCGGCCTTAGTACCCCTCCTTGGAAGATCTCGAACTTAGAGGATCTCTAAGAGAGTGATCATGATTTTTACATGGATTAGAAGGAGATTTTGATAAAAACAAAGAACTTACATCATGGATCCAAACTTTATCTTACCTTTGATGAAGAATTTTTGTAAGAATCCCCCTTGAATCCTTCTTAGATCTCGAAATTATGGAGGGAGTATGAGGGAGTTTTCTTGAGAGAAAAAGTGAGTGAAATGTGTGTGTGTGTGAGTTTGAAATCGGACGAGAATGAGAGGGAGAAAGAAAAAGAGAGGTGTTTGCATGGTAGGATGAGATTGCATGGATGTTTGGAGTGCAAAAGCTTAGATATCCCCCATATAAAAATGAGGTGGCAAGTGAAGTCAACCCTTTCCTCTTGGGTTTGTATTTTGGGCCGAGAGTTGGATAAGAGAGATGGAGATTTGGGCTTTTTATGTTTAAGTCCATAATATAGAGTCCAAGTTATTGGTTTTCACCCCCTTGGCCCTTTTAGGGTAATTCACGGCCCAATTAAATACAATTATGATTCTTGTGGTCCATTAGGGCTAATTAGGTTAATTATGGCCCAATGAGGTCCATTAAGGTGTTTTATTTCATTCTAGGCCCAATATGGCCAAAAATATGAAATTAAATGGAAATGGGTCCAATTAGAGCCCATTTAAGAGTTCTAAGCCCAAGATAGCCAAATTGGAAGCTTATTGGTCCTTTGGGCCCCAATAAAGAAGTCCTAGTCCAAAAGTGGCCTTAACAAGAACTTCTAGGGTTTCCAATTGTTTAACAACTATTTGTATTGCATGGGGTGTTTGATTGAAACTTTTGTTGTCATAGAGTAAGCATCATACATGCTCTTATGTTTTTGATTCATAGTTTGACTTAAGTGTTGTAGTTACAAGGCACAAAATTCCTGATTGTGACACCCCCAAAGTCCAAGTTTATCTAGTCAATTTCAGTTGGGCTTAAAGCATCCAAAACATAAATCTGATCTCCTAGGGTTGATATAGCACGTAAAGTTACAAACTTTACGTGCATGCATGGGTTAACTAGTCCATAAAGTCCTAAAAAGTGTTCCATAAGATGCATGGGACTCCCATGGCCATAAAGTTGGCACCTTTATGCCATGGAGTCCATATAAGACTATGGATCCGAAGTCCTAACACCAAAAAAAAAAAGCTTGCATCCATCAATGGTTCCATAATAAGCTCCAAATGGCCCTAAACTACCCCATGGAGAGATCTAATGAATGAATGAACAAGGTATATACTTTATACCTCAAATGAGATGGGAATGTGACAAACTCTCTGGATCTCCTTGCTTCCTCTTGATCTCCCAAGCTTCCTCTTTCTTCTCAAGCTTCAAAAACACACAAAATCCCTCAAGAATGGCCCTCACACTTACAAAATGCTCTAGGGTTTCAAGTTAGGGTTTTCTGGACTAAGGGAGATGATGGTGGCTGGAATGGAGGCCAATTAAAGTATTTAAATATGGTGCAAACCCTAAAATTTAGTGTTTTATTCAGACAGATCTACTCATCGAGTCGGGTCTTCCGACTCGACGAGTAGACTCTTCCACCCGAGTCCAAGATTCACATCTACTCGACGAGTTTGGAGCGGTAAACTCGTCGAGTCCCAGTGTAAAAATGCATAAATCATATTTAAAATACGTACTGGGAACTGGGCGTTACAAATCTCCCCCACTTATTTTAGACTTCGTCATCAAAGTCTGCTACTACACCTGGAAAAAGCTTGGGATAGTACTCCCTCATCTCGTCCTTCGACTCCCAAGTCCATTGTGAGCCCTTGCGGTGCTGCCATTACACCTTCACCAACTTGACCCTCTTGTTCCTCAGATACTTCTACTTCCTTTCAAGGATAGCTATTGGTCACTCGATGTAGTTCAGGCTGTCATCAACCTGAATATCCTCTAGATGCACTGTTGGGTCAAAAATATGGTTTATACTTTGTTTTTCTAGGAAATTGTATTTTTATGTAATGTTTATGATCTTACGGTCAGATGGTCTGTTTACGGTCGTAAACAGGTTTACGGCCGTAAACCCATTTATGACCGTAAACCCATTAGGCCCATATTCTCCAAGTATAATTATAGGTGTAGGGGATAGGAGTAGATTGATGAACAGAAGAGAGTTCACGGCCAATAGAGAGAGAAAGAAAGGAACGTATGTGTGTAACTATGTGAATCTTGTAAGGGAACTTCATTCTGATCAATTCAAACAATATTCATATTATTCTGCTTCTCATTCTCTTCTATTTGATCTGACATCAGTCAATTTTGTCAGATTTGGAGCATATTTGAACTTATTTTTAAAAGATTTTTGCGTTTTTGGATAGATCTTTGAAAAATAAGGGGGGTTTGTTCTCCGCGTTTTTCATAAAAATGAGTTCTGGATCGAGTTTTGGAGCAAAAATGGTGAAAAACGTCATTTTTGAAGGGTTAACGGCCATTGAAGGGTTCTCGGCCGTAGACAGTTTGCGGCTAGGTTTCTCGGCGACGGCGGCTAGGGTTTTGGAGTTTACGGCCTCGGAGTTCACGACCCAAGGTTCACGGTCCGAGTTTGCAGCCTTGGGGTTTACGACTGGTCTTCCCACCTTGCATCGCTTCGCAGCAGCAGACTCGCCTTCGCATATAAAAAAAAATAGGAAGCGCATTTGGAGGAACCGGGGTTCGATCTGGACCTCCGGTTCATCAGCAAGGCGCCTAACCACTTGATCTACCTTGCCACATGCTACTTTCCTTTCGTTTTTAATTGAAAAACTCTCATTTCCGAACCCAGTTTCGCAAATTTGTCACTTTTAACCCCAAAATTAAATTTCTTTTAGTTTTAAATTCATTTTTCATCCAAAATAAAATAAATAAATAAATAAATAAATAATAATAATAATAATAATAATAAAATGATAAAAATAATAGTTTTTAATCTTTGACTTTTAAAGTTTGACCTTTGACCTTAAACTTTGACTTTCTCATTTAGCTTTTAAATTTTCAAATTTAGCTTTTCGGCTTGACTTCTAAGTTTGACTTTTAAATTTGACTTTTGAAGTTTATAGTCAAAGGGCATTTTTAAATTTTAGTTTGACGTTTAAGTTTTATTTTAGCTTCGAGTTGTGTTTTTAATGGCTTTTGAGGTTAACAAGGGAATTGAAGACATGAAAGAGAATCGTCAGGATATGTTAAAACAAAGTTTCAACATGTTCAACCACATTCCCGGAGAAACCATGGAGGCTTAGGTGCAGCGATTTACCATACTCACTACTGAGATGAATATAGATATGATCTTCTTGATCAAATCTGAAATAAACAAAAAGCTACTGAATTCACTTCCGAAATCGTGGGATATGAACGTAGCTGTGATCAAGAAGACAAAAGATCTCAATTCTTTTAGTATTGCTGATGTAATTGAAGAGCTTGATGCTTTAAAATGTGGAAAAACAATGAGTTCTAAAAACACTCTGGTCAATGAAGTCTCATGCTCTCAATCATGTGAAGCTACGATTAAACTTCTTCGTGAACACAATGATTTGCTAAAAAGGGACGTTGAGGACCTAAAATACGAAGGATATCAACTCAGGAAAGGACAAAAACCCCTGAAGGCTGAATTAGAAGCGAAAACCAAAGACTTTAGGAAGCTTCAAGAAGAGTATAGCAACAAGTGTGAAACTTATGACTATATTAAGAGACAATTTGCTGCTGTAACTGAAGAACTTGACACTTTGAAAATTAAGTGTAGAAAAACAAATGTTAGTTTCAAAAATTATACTGCGTCAAGTCAGACAGTCGAGTCCTTATTTGAATCTCAATTAAATTTAAAAGATAATCAAAACAAGGGTCTAGGGTATGACAATGTTCCTCCACCTTTCAATCATAACTACACATCCATCCCTATGACACAGGAAGAAATTAACATGGAGGCACATCTTCATTATGGAAAACCATCTGGATTTGTGTCAGGAGGTATTTAGGTTGAAGATTCTAATGTTTCTACTTTATGTGAAGGTAAAGTAGCCGAAGATGAGAACAAGGAGAAAACCATTGAACAAACCAATGTCTCCTTGAACTTAGAATTTGTTGCTTCGAATTATGTTACTCCTAACAAACCTGTCGTTGAGAAATACAGGCCTCTAATTCCAACGCAACAGAGTGTTTGTTGCGAGTGTGCATGTGGGATCAATAAGAGACAAGGCATGGATACGCCACCAAGGGTAGGAAGAAACAACTTCACAGTGAAGAAAAAGACATGTTTTCACTATGGAACACCTGGACATATTGCCCGAAACTATCCAAATCGCGCATACGTTCCCTACTACGCACAGGGCTGGCAGAATGCGTCAAGAGGGAGATACTTCAAAAGAAACCACTCAAGATCACGTTCAGACCATGGTGACTTGAACGCATAGAAGGCCAAGAATCCGAATCCCAAGGGCAAGAAGGAAATGCTAGCCAAGAAGCCCAATCCAAGAGATGCTCCAGTGAAACAAAGACTGGTTAGGTCAAAGTCATCTCAACGGCCGACATCAAGATCAAAAGCAAGTGCTGAGGCACCTATCCGATCCAACAAGAAATGGGTTAATTCCGACTACAAATGGGCACCAAAGGTTCAATCTCCCAAATCAATTAATGATTCTAATATTTCTACATCTTCCGTTTGTAATAAGCAGGATATGTCATGGGAGAGAGTGTCGTGCGTTGATGACAAAGGTCAACCCAGTTTTAAAATGGACTGGGTTCCAAAGACCAACTGATCCCACTCTGTGTCAGAGCAGCTATGGAGGCATATCATCAGACTTCGGTTTGTTGGTAGTGGTTGCTCCTGGCATATGATAAGGGACATCTCTCAATTATACAACACACATAACTTTGTTCGAGAGTATGTGTCCTTTGTGGGAAAGGAAACAAAGGAGGAAAGGAAGAGATCACAAATGGGGTTAGTGCTTAATGACATGAAGAATTTTTGGATCTGTTCTGAGATTATGCGTGTTGTTCTCATACCTTCTGGATGCAAATTTAATCGGTGAATTACGGTTTGCGTTTTCTTCTCTATACTCTTGAGTTTATCTTAATCTGATTCATTTTGATGATAATTTTTTATTTTCTTATAATTTTTCGTTTGTATTGTTTGGGAAGTGATATCAAGAATGTGATAACGGGCAGTCTAAAACATGTGTAAAGGACTGAATCTGAATTGTCTAGACTCTGTGCTTGATACGCTGGTAGGCACAAAAGATTTTATATGGACTTGACTAGGAAGAGTTGAACTTTAGGAATTCAAGGACTTGACAAACATTTAACTAGTTAGATCCATTTAGCCTGACAATACGATGCTCGGATAGGTTGAGAAGGGAGATATACATGAGAATCTACCGATCACATTAAAAGAACCCGTATCTAGAACTGTGGACTAACTTTTCCTCGATGTGCGGATTCTGTCCTTAATTCCAGTTTTGATGGGGTAAATGGGGAATTCCGATAAACTAGGTCTGTAGAAGGTTATTTTCTTTCTTTATGTATATTAGTCATATGTTGGCTCCTCTGCGTGATTGAGAGATCCGACCTGGATTGTAACATATGCAATTCTATCTCTCTGCATCTTCTCTCTATGCAATTCTTTCTATCTTTTAGCCATATATTGTCTCCTCTGCGTGACTCATAATCCGACCTGGTACACAGTATTTGCATCATTCTCTTCTTAATCCCTCTAAAAACTTTAGTTAGTCATATGTTTCATCCTCTGCGTGATTGGAAGAGATCCAACCTGGATGTATAGCATATGCATTCTAAATCTATCTTCTCTCTTAATAACTGTATGCTCACCCGGTGTAAGGAGTATTCTGGAAGTCATTGAATGTTGGGGCATATCAGGAAGCGGGAAACATGTTTTAGTACAATTAAAATTGAGCACATGCAGATTGTCTGTAGATCTCGTTGCTCAATTTAGGTGGACAACAATATCCCTGGTTGTAGTCAATTAAATGGTCCCAAGGAAATTTATTTAAGAATAAGGGCTAAAAATGTCATGTCATTCGTAAATTGTCCAAATTCTGCCACAATATTCTTCGTGTTTAAGTGGACCACAATACCGGTAATTGACCAGATCTATTCATGAAGGTGAAGGTACTAATAAACAAGTTCAGGCTGTCTCACAACTTTGATCCCAAATATTTTTGTTTTTGTTAAATTTGTTCATAGTTTTCCTTTATTCACAAATTTAGGGGGAGAATTAAAAAATAAAAAATCAAACAAAAATCAGAAAAATAAAAAATCCAAAAATATTTTTGTTTATGTTTTAATTTGTGTGCTAAGCTTTCTTTTAGTTTTGTTTTGTCTTGAAAAGTGAATTCAAGTGTAGATGGGACTCATGGAGTTTGTGTAGAAGATTTCTGAGACAAGGCTTCATCCATGAGCATCGAAGAATTTTCATTCGAAGGAGCAAGAAATGAAGAATATTCTTTCAGATTCAATCTTTCAACCCCAGAAGCAAGGTGACGCTGAAATTGAAGATTATGTGACGGATTGCATTGAAGCCTCCTCAATCAGTCTGCTGCTATCTTGAACCTGCTAAAGTGATCCAGGAGATTTGTTCTCTGTGAAGATTCTCAAGCTGAAAGCGTTATCTTTTAAAAAACAGTACATCAAGCATCCTCACCCAATGTGCGTTCAATGCCAAATTTTGAAGAAAAGCTCAAGGGCTCAAGATTAATTCATTCATGGAAGATTCATATATTCATCCTGATGCTGTGAAGAAATCAAAGGTTAAAGCTGAAGCCAAGCTCCCATTGAAGATTGACAAGAAGAGCCAGCTACTTTTTAGGGGGAGCTTGTTGGTTCAATTAAGAAAAGAAATATATAAACCAAGGGGGAGATTGTTGGGTAAAAAATATGGTTTATATTTTTCTTTTCTAGGAAATTCTATTTTTATGTAATGTTTATGAGTTTACGGTCAGATGGTCTGTTTACGGCAAACAGGCTGTAAACCCATTTACGACCGTAAACTCATTAGGCCCATATCCTCCAAGTATAAATATAGGTGTAAGGGGTGAGGAGTAGATTGATGAACAGAAGACAGTTTACGACTAATAGAGAGAGAAAGGAGCGTATGTGTGTAACTGTGTGAATCTTGTAAGGGAACTTCATTCTAATCAATTCAAACAAGATTCATATTATTCTTCTTCTCATTCTCTTCTATTTGATCTGAGATCATCCATTTGATTGGGATTCCGCACCATCAAACGGATCTGATTGATACACAAGCAGATTGGGGACCTACAGGCACCGCTACAGAGTCGTCTACCATGCATTTCTGCAGTTGGGAGATGTGAAAGGTATTGTGAATGTAGCTAAGCTCGGCTGGCAGATCCAGTCTATACGCTACCTTTCCCACCCAGGCTGCAACCCTAAAGGGACCGATGTACCTGGGGCCCAACTTGCCCCGCGTCCTGAACCGAAGGACACCTTTCCAAGGTGACACCTTCAGGAGGACCATATCCTTGACCTGGAACTCCAGGTCCGAACGACACTTGTCGGTATAACTTTTCTACCGACTCTGAGTAGTCTGAAGCCTGCTCCGAACCTGCTAGATCCTCTCCGTCGTATTGAGGATCACTTCAGTACTTCCCATGATCCTATGTCCAACCTCGCCCCAACATATCAGGGTCCTACACTTCCTCCCGTATAACATCTCGAAGAGAGGACGGTCAATACTCGCGTGGTAGCTATTATTGTTGGAAAAATCTACCAATAGAAGGTAGGTATGCTAGCTACTACTGAAGTCTAAAACGCATGCCCGCATCATATCCTCCAAAGTGTGGATGGTCCGCTCGCTCTGACCATTCGTCTGCGGGTGAAAACCCGTGCTAAAGTACAGACGAGTACCCAACTTGTCATGAAACTTCTTCCAGAATCTGGAAGTGAACTGCATGTCTCGTTCAAAAATCACGGAGACTGGAACTTCGTGTCATGCTACTACCTCTCGAATGTAGATTTCGGCCAACTTCACAGCCGAAATGCTCTCCTAGGTCAGAATGAAATGGGCTCTCTTGGTCAATCGATCCATGATGACCCAAATTGAATCCACTCCCCTTACGGTCCTAGGAAGCTTCGTGATAAAATCCATAGTAATATCTTCCCATTTCCATATAAGGATATCCAACGGTTGTATCTTGTCATGAGGCCTCTGGTGCTCGACCTTGACCTTCCTGCAGGTCAGGCATTTCTCGACGGACCAGGCTACATCCCGCTTCATGCAGGGCTACCAGTAATCAGGACGAAGATCTCTGTACATCTTTGTTGCCCCGGAATGGATATAAAACATGGATTTGTGGGCCTCATCCATCAAAATCTACTGTACCCCGGGCCAGTACGGAACCCAGAACCTCCCATGCAAGATCAGCAACCCACGACTGTCATAGTCAAACGAGGCCACCTGGCTTATGATCCGCTCAGAATTCCAGTGCTCCTCCTTCATTCCCTCAACATGCACCTCTCAAATTTGCTCCAAAAGTGGAGTCACCACCATTATTTTTGATCGAGGTTGCGTTTCGACTAAGCACATCGGCCACAACGTTGGCCTTCCCCGGGTGGTAGAGGATCTCACAATCGTAATCCTTCACCACATCTAGCCACCAACGTTGTCTCATGTTCAGATTCGGCTAATCCATGAGGTACCTCAAGCTCTTGTGGTTCGTGTAAATGGTACATCAGACTTCATAGAGGTAGTGTCACCAAATCTTGAAGGCGAAAACAACCGCCCCCAACTCCAGATCGTGTGTCAGGTAGATCGTCTCTTGAGGCTTCAGCTGTCTCGAGGCGTAGGCGATAACGTGCCCCCTCTGAAGGGTTTTGAGCAAAAGAACATTCCTATGTGCACATGCAAAATCCTAAAGTTTTGGATCTAGGTTTCTCTATTGTACATGCAAATAATCCAAAGCTTGTAAACCCTAATCTAGCATACTATAGAATCGAAATCTACAACTAAAACAAGTTTAGATGATTACCTTTTGATAGTAGCAAGAATCTTCAACTTCAAGCGCTTAGTATCACAATTGTAATACCTCTAATTGCTTACAAACACCAAGGCAAGAAGATGATCTTGAAAAGAGGGAATGGAGGCTTAATTTTGTCTCTTAGAACTCCAGGGTTTCTTGGGTAGCCGAAATATGAAGCCCTAGGGTCCTTTATATAGGTGTGCTACTAGAGCTTCAGTCAAAACTCTAATTGGATAGCTTAGGCCTTAAGTAGTCCACCACCATCATGTTTATCAGGGTTTTACCGGGGTCAGTGGATGGTATCTACTTTATTACCCCTTTCTTAGGCAATCCAGAAACCTCCTCTACCACCATCATGTTTATATTTCTTTCCTTTTTCTTTTTCTTTTTTCAGATCCCTCCACCGCCTAATACACGATGCTTCTTCTCTAGTGACAAAGGTTCTGGTTCACGCCTTCTACATCTGTCGTTGTTCCTTTTTAAAGAAACAGACGGCGCTTTCTCGACCGACTCTCTTCTTCTTTTGAGAATTGTCGACCTCCACGAGCTCCCACCCTAGAGAGCAAGTTTCAAAATCATCAGCGCCCACAAGCCCTAAAAGCACCCTACCGATCGATTTTGCTCCTCCTACTACTATCTTCTTCAATTTTGTGTCCATCTTTCTCCTGTATCTTCTATTTCAAATCAATTCTGCTCCTTCTACTACTATGTTCTTCAGTTTCGTGTCCATCTTTCTCATGTATCTTCTATTTCAGATGCGTACTCGATTCCTAACTTCAACGACAGATGGTTTGCCACCGTATCAATGTCCGCTTCGAGGTATGCTCTCTATACTCCACTTTCTCTATTTAGCTCTTTCTCATATATGTTGACGTGAAGTACAAATCACAACTTGAAAGTCCTCACTTCATCGAAGTTCTTATTTCATCAGAGGGTCTTTTATTAAGAGGTATACATATAATCTCATCTCATAATCAATCCACCATTCTCTATTTTAATGATTTAGTTAACCCTAAAATTTGACCTTCAAAACCTTTCTTGCAGACGTGATTGAAAAAAGTCAATGTTCTCACAGGAATAGGCATGGCGTGAAAGTACTCATAGTCTTGCAAGAGGTTTACAAACTTTTTTTTTTTTAATTTCGTTTTTTTCTACTGCTTTGATCAGGTTACAGGCGATTGCATTAACAACATTTTACGACTATAATTTTTTTTCAAGAAGAGCCCACAAGCAGGTATGCATCAGATTATCACTCTTTCATGAAAAAAAAATTATTTATTGACTTTTACTTCTAGCTTTTAAGATTTGGATTTGAAGATTAGATTGAAGAAAATGAATGATATTACAAATGAGGAAAATAAGTGAATGATATGTTGATTTTGCTCAAGTATATGTAGCTAATGGTAGTGTCTGTTTTCATAATCTGAGCTTGCTAGAAAATGTTTGAGTTTTCATTATTTGAGGTTTTGGTTTAAATCTACCTAATTTATTATTGACTGATTTGCCATTGTGTAACTTATATCTTAAAAAAAAGGTTTTTTTTAGCTTTTGTAGCTGATATCACTTATAAGTTCTTCAAGGGTAATATTGGAATTTGTGGTTCATCTTTGTGGATATGGAAGCTCTTGCTGTTCCTTTTACTGTTATGGTTTTGAAGTCCCTTACTATTCATGATTATTGTTGTGTTGTATGATGTAACTGTTTATTATAAAGAAGTTCATGGTGAGGAGCTTTATCTTATTCCATTGTCAAAATATTTATATGCAAATTTGACAATATTGCTTAATTTTTACTTTTTTTATAAATTTCCAGATGACCTGAATGAAAATTATTTTGTTGGTAATGTTGATGTTGACGATTCATCTCTATGGTTGGTCAAATGTACTTATCAGTGCTTTGAAAAATCAATAGCTATATTGCTCATCATTGTTTGGTTTGGATGGAATGAAATGGGATGTAATGACAATGAAATGAATGGAATCATCAGTTCCATTCCCTTGTCAATTTCTTCCCACCAAACATTTCCTAATATCTTTATTCAGTGTGACCATTGATGAATTTATGTATTGTTTGTCTTAATTTCAGTTTTACTCAGTTGTTCCACTAAATTGGATAAAGGTCCGAGTATTTTTGGATAATAAACAAGTTTCTTTTTTAACATGCAATTTCCTGTGTTTTGTTTCGATTCTAAAGGGGAATGAGGTGGATGGTGTAAATGTGAAGGAATTTTACTTTAGATGGGTGTGTTTCTTGATCAGTTGGGTGTGTTCATGACATGGAATTGTGCTTAAATTAGCTTGAATTCTTTCTATACAATATATTTTAGCCATGGTTGCTTGGAAGAATAGAGGTGGTTCAGAGCCAAACGAATGAGCTTGAAAAGGTTTTATATTACTCTTACTATTATATAATTGATGGTATATTGTTTGGTTTAGGCACTCCTTTTTTGTTATTTAGATTAAGTCATATAATTAAGTCACATCACTTTATGAAAACACACTTCATCATATGAATCTTAATTTATTGTTTTGGCATTGTGAAACTTTTTATTTACAGAAATGACCTGGTGTTGAGAAGCTTTCTTTTCATGTGAAAACAACACTGATAGGATTCTGGGATGGACGATTATATTTACTTCAGGACAAAGAGATAGATCATAGAGCAAAACTCATCATAGTTTCATTTGTTTTGGAATTTATTCTTCAAAATTTGTTTAAATGACCATTAAAGGGGTCGTTTTCCTATTTTTTGTAATATCTACTCTTAAATGCAATCCAGTTTTGCATATAAGTGCATTATGTTGACCCATTAAAACAAAAAAAACCTTTCTTGACCCATGCAAAGCATCGTAACTACCTTAGTTAAAAGTTAGAAAGTTAAAAAATGAATTGGTTTTTAGGGAAAAACTTGGATAACCCAAAGTTTGTGGCCTAAATGTGAGGTTAAGAGAATGGTAACACTCTTAGCCACTTCATCTTTTTGGATGCCACCTCATTTTTTTTTTTCATTTAACACTTAAGATTAGCATTTGGTAAGGAGTGGTAACCCTCCTAACACTTCATTTTTAATTTAATTTTTTTAATTTAATTAAATTACTTTATTTTAATACACAAACATTTTTTTATGCATGAATATTAAACAAATTTTATTTTTTCAAACCAAAAACATTTAATATAATATAAATTATATTTTTTTAAAACATACTTCATAACTAATCCAATTGCTTCATCCGAATCTCTTTCTTCATTATCCCCAAACCCCTATTGTAGCTTTTCCTTAAGATATTTCTAAACCATTTTACAAAATATGAAAACAAGACGCATACCTCTACATCGAAGCTGCTTTGATGATATAAAATCCAAGCATTCATTGATTTTGCTTGTTTCAAAATTTAAAAAGTAAAACCTTCAATTAATAAGCGTTCATCTCTCTATGTTTTATCTTGTAGGTTGTGTTAGATATTTACCTGACGCAACTTTGTTGCATAAGAAAAACAGAACATAACATGAAGGAAGAAGTGAACAGGGCAAAACATGATGTGAATCAATTAACTTGATTCTATGAATACAACACACAACCAAGGCAAAAAAATCACATTAGGACTTTAATACTTTAACATTGATCAATTCACTTGATTCCTTTATGAGAAAAAAGTTAATTGTGCAGAAGATGAACAGAGCATGAACAAAACAGGGGAGGAAACAAATCTGGGAAAATTACTTTGGCTCTAAGTATCTTATTCAGTAAAGACTGAAAAAACTTAATTAAAAACATCAAACAACCATACCATATTTACATACTAAACTAATTAGAATCCTAAACTAACTCAAAACCTTAAATTACGAAAGTTTTCCCAAAATACCCTTGGGACCAAATTCAGCTACATTTATCTAACATCACATGTTCCACGACCATTTAAGCTGCAACCTTCCAAAAAATGGCAAT
This sequence comes from Lactuca saligna, assembly GCF_052625555.1. Classification (NCBI taxonomy): domain Eukaryota; kingdom Viridiplantae; phylum Streptophyta; class Magnoliopsida; order Asterales; family Asteraceae; genus Lactuca; species Lactuca saligna. Next base: position 81,726,725 of record NC_136419.1, read on the forward strand.
ACCCTCATGACTTGGTAGACTGATGACACACTTTCTACAAGCAATGAGATTTTGAACTTTGTTAGATCATGGAATTTGAGTCATTTAAATCCATATTATAGATTCTTCAACAATTGTTTTCAATGTATATATATATATATATATATATATATATATATATATATATATATATATATATATATATATATTAAGAAAATGATGATATAATTTGGGATATAAAAGGAAAATAAAATTTGTAAAAAGTTAGAAATTAATTGGAAAGGTCTCATTTCCCTTATTTTCTCTTGACTTTGACTTTTCCATTAGGGTCAAAACAGTTGAATTCTAATGATTTTTGTCATGAAAAAGGAGATTAAGAAACCATTTAGCAAGATAAAAATCAACAAGATTACCCATATACAACTATGAGAATCCTAACCTTCTTTTTATCCAAGAGCAAATATTTTTCAGAGAGCTCCATAACTAATTCATGTTCCTCGTCAGCCTGTGGATTATCATAAATAACAATCATCAGTGTAGTTTTAGATAAATTATCTGCAAATTTACTCGAGTTACCCCAATTTAAATGAACTTCATAAAAATCTATAGTATAAAAGTTATTTTGTGGTTTTATTTCGACATAAATAATAAAACAACCTGAAAATATAAAGATAAAAGAACCCCAAAGAAATCATTTTATGTAATATTCTGATTCTAAACATAAAAGTTCATCCAAATGTAATAGGCACATTGACCTGGCAAATGGGTCGTGTCGTTCCGGGTGGGACATTAAATGGGTTGAGGGTAGTTGACACGGACACGACACGTTTAATAAACAGATTGAAAAACTTGACACATACACGAATCGGTTATAATTGTGTCAACCCGACATGACACGTGTAACTCGCTTAACCTATAAAAAATGTAAAACCCGCCAACCCATGTAACCCGACATGACATGTGAATTTGACATAAAATGGTAAACCAAATACAAAGTTAACATTGTCAATTTGTCATCAAATATCAAAAACAAAATAACAAAAAACAAAAGAAATTGAAAGTTCAAGTAATCATCCAAATATCATGAAATACCAAAAACAAAAGAAATTGAAAGTTCAAGACTTCAAGTAATCATCCAAATGACCAAAACATTAAACATATTACAATCCATAAAAAAAACAAGTTTAATACCAACAAAGACTAAAGTTTAAAACAAATCAAGTTTTTTTCAAGCTATTTTTTCTTCATCCTTCTTCCTCAACATAATCCAGATTGTTGTATTTGAACACTAGATGTGTCACTTTCCTTTGCATCTTCATTAACATCAACCTTCAATGTAGTAACCTATCTTCATTAACATCAACCTTCAATGTAGTAACCTTTATACAAAAATCGATATTAGCATACAAATGAAAAAAAGAAATAATAATATTGTAGTTTTTATAAAAAACAGTAACAATTTTTTTAATGTGCAGTTTTTTAACAATAAAAAGTGCAATTTTTAATGTGCTTTTTTTTTTTATCATTTTCTGCAGAAAAACAGAAAACCTGGAAATCATAATATATATATATATATATATATATATATATATATATATATGAATTTTTTAGTTTCTTACATTCTTTGAAACCCCAGTCTCTAAGACAAACAAGTACTTCAGCGGTTTCTTCCTTTAAGGAGCTCCGATAAGCATTAAGAACTCTTCCTCCTATGCTAAAAATAGATTCGGAAGCAATAGTGGAGATTGAAATGACTAAAATATCTCTAGCCATTTGAGAAACAATGCGAAACCGTCCTTGAAGGGGTTTCCAATACTCCAACGCATTCAAATCACCGGTTCGAGGTAGTTTTGGCTATTCTAAATACGATTCCAATTAAGATTTACCATCGGTGGTAAACTCGCAACTAGAAAATTCATCAAAAATTCTAAAAGAAAGATTCAAGTTAGACAAAAAAAACAATTAAAAGTTGAAACAAAAGAATATTTTTTACCGTCATATACGTGTCAGGCAAGTTTTCATCAACTTTAGGAGAGGGATGTGAGCTTTCACTTGCTTTTGACTTGGTATTAATGGATACATACTCATAAAACAAGGAAAATAACTTTTTTTAAGCAAATCCAACTCGAGATCGGAAGTTTCGCCATATACCTTTTTGAAAGCCCAATCAATAACTGAAAACTTGTAACGAGGATAAAAAAATAACAGCAATACCAATGATAGTACTAAACTCGGACCAATATTTGTCAAACTTCAAGCTCATCCTAGTTGCCATGTTCTTTATAAAGTCATCATTACTTACCACCTCCTCTTTCAAAAGCAATCTTAAGTTGAGAACATTTGGAAAATAAAGATTGGTTGTTGGATACTTGAACCCGAGAAGGCTAGAGTCACTCCACGAAAAACTTACAATTTTTTTCAATCTTGGACCACTCTTGAGAATTAGGACAATGAACAAAATTGGCATCGGTCTTTGCCATTTGAAGATTTTTTTTTTTTTTTTTTTTTGTAAAACAATGCATTATCTTGTCTTATGTTGGCGTTTCATAGGGTTACCAGATAAGTTTGGTTTCATTTTCTTTGCTTTCACCTTAGTAGCTTTAGAAGCTTTAGAACCCGATGAAACTTCTGCTTTATTTGGAACGCTTCCAACCTCCTCTTCACCTTCATCACCAGACAAGTTAATAGCTTCATCAATTGTAGTTACCTGTAATAAAGACAAAGAACAGAAAATGGGTGATCATTGTGTATGGTTTGGTACTTGGCTGTAATAAAGAACATATTTGAACAATTGAACCTACCTAAGAGGGTGAGATGGGGCGTCGAAGTTGTGAAGGACAACTGGAGAGGCTGAGATGCACCTGGCGAAGTCATTATTCGTGAACAATGAACAAAACAGAAGAACTCGTTTAATAGACTAATCGTGTTGCTGAAATCTGAATGGTGAATGCTAATTGTTGGAGTCAAAGGTCGCCACTCGCCAGGTTGGAACTCGGAATAGAAGAAGTTGTGATTCTTTGAACGACACAAACAGAAGGAGGGATCAAGGGAGGCGGAGCGGATATGATACGAGACTTGTGAAATGTGAATACAAAATTATATTAGGTTTCTGGAACCATCTTGTGAATCCTAAACCCTAATGGACCAGTCAGTTGGTTTTTACTTTTTAGCAGCCCAAATATTAACAAGCCCAAAAGTGTTTTTATTATAACTTTAACTATATATAATATATTTATAAAATATAAAAATTTTAAAATATTATATATAATTAAATGGGTCATCATCGAGTCATCTTCTTGTTGAAAATCTTGACCCTAACTCTACCTGTTTATTTTCCGTGTTATGTCGTGTCAACCCGTGTACATAAACGGGTCGAAATCTCTGACCCTAACTTGTTAACTTCGTGTTGGGTTATCGTGTCATGCTAGCTTTTTCCAGGTCTATAGACACATTATCAAAAAAAAAAAAAAAAAAAAAAAAGAGAGAGCAGAAACACCTTTTGTGTAATTCAAAGTTTCAAACATATGAAAACATTTGGTTTTATGTATAGCATCGGTATCGACCTAGTGGGGATCATCATATATATTTCTGGAGACACCAAATAGGAAGAAGAATAACACAATTTCGTTAGTAGCTTCTTCGATTAACCAAACTAAAATCACCAAATACTGAAATGTCTTAAAACATATATAATTTAAGACTCGATTAATCCAATCCAATGAACCAATACATGCAATTCAATCATTTAAATAACAAAACTAACCTTTGAGCATCAATCCCCTTCATGTGCCCTAATCCCATCGGACGAAGCAAAAACTAGGGTTTACACGTTTATCAATTATTTGGGAACTTAGAGAAAATAAATTCTTGGAAAAGATACGAACTGATTCTGATGTAGAGCAAGTGAAAGAGGAGGACGAGAAGCAGCATACGATAGAAACGATTATAATAACACTCAAACCCACTCTCAATAATCAGATTTGTTCATCACCATCTCTCTCTTCTCGCCAGACGTTTAGCGTGTATCCAGTGGCGACCCCCCTAGCGAGCACTAGGGGTGATGTTCCATCGAGGCTGGCGAGGCAAGTGCGAGAGCCACTCCTCTTAGTCTGAGAAAGAAAAATGTTTTAGCCTTAAATCCCTTAAAAGATTTATCAAAACCACCAATCCCCTAGAGTTTTCTATTATCAATTTATAGTTCATAATATGTGGTTACAAATATCTATAAATAATCATGCTCATAAATCAGGACCGAAAGAAGCTTTAACAATTATAATCTAGATAAAAATTTATAACCAGGCCTCCCGTAAAATGTGTCAGATATTAACCAGTCTACGCTTAAAAATAAGTAACCATATTTTAAGAGGTTACATATTTTAACAGGTTACAATGGAAGTATGTAGCAGGTCATAAGACATACACATTATTAAGAGACGTTGTTAATGTTTTTTTAATAAAACTTCACTTAAAAATAAGTAACCATATTTTAAGAGGTTACATATTTTAACAGGTTACAATGGAACTATGTAGCAGGTCATAAGACATACACATTATTAAGAGACGTTGTTAATGTTATTTGAATAAAACTTAGGGAAAATGACTTAGGAGGGTAACTACATCTTATCCATGTTCACATATTAGCAACTTCTTCTTTTTTGTACATAATAAAGCAACTAACTTGTTTTAACTGTTTAAATTACACAAATATTACCGGCTAATATCTGTTTCAACCGGTAACTCAAAGGAAAAATGACTTTGGAGGGTAACTACCTCTTATCCGTGTTCACATATTGGCAACTTCTTATTTTTTGTACATAAGAAAACAACTAACTTGTTTTAACTGTGTAACATCCCAAAAATCATGATCAAAAATTTCTTTTTTAATTTAATACTAAAACCATAATTGTCAAACCATTAATTTAATACTCTGGCATCGGGCCCCGCCTGGCATCGAGCCCCGCTCGGTATACATATATGTCTCTCTTAGGCCCCGCCTGTCTCCGGGCCCCGCTCGCTAAACACATACAATCCTATAACATGCTAACACATAAAGAAACATACTTTATTGTATCCATGTGCTAAGAAACATACTCTGGTAATAATGAGATACAGAACATCGTTTGTACTCAGCTAGTGATGAGATACGAGAGCTCACCCACACTCACCTCTTTACCAGGCACATATAAGTATCACACATACAACAAGTATAATCTAACATGAAAACATTCCTCAGGCACCCGTCTGACATCAGACCTTGGTCTGGAATAACATACTAGCAAACAATGCCTAGGGCTAACCCCCGAGTTTTCCTACTCATAGACTACATGGGCTGGTGTTGTGGCCTTAGACCCATTCACATAGTGAGGAGACTCACCTTGCACTGCTGAAGCCCTGGCTGGAACTAGCTGAGTACGGACGAAGTTCTGTATCTCATTATTAGCAGAGTATGTTTCTTAGGACAGAGATACAATAGAGTATGTTTCTTTATGTGTTATCATGTTAGATGATTGTATGTGTTTAGCGGACCGGGCGCGGAGACAGGCAGGGCCTAAGAGAGACAGATCTGTATACCGAGCGGGGCTCGATGCCAGATGGGGCCTTGCTAGAGTATTAAATTAATGGTTTGACAATTATGGTTTTAATATTAAATTAAAAACAAAATTTTTGCTCATGATTTTTGGGATGTTACGCAGTTAAAACAAGTTAGTTTCTTTCTTATGTACAAAAAATAAGAAGTTGTCAATATGTGAATACGGATAAGAGGTAGTTACCCTCGTAAGTCATTATCCCTAAAACTTATTATTGACTAAAATTGTTGACAAATTAATAATTCTTTTCGGATCAAATATGCATAACCGGGCCTGGTTAAATTTAAAATTTTAAACTACTAGCTCAGCGGGCATTTTAAAACCGGGCTGGGCCTAAAAAGGATGAAGACATCTATTTTCGTAAATTCATCAACCTACAAGGGCACAACAGTCATTTAATACAAACCCTAAATCCCTTCTCTTCAATACCAAAAGGAACCATAAATTTCTTCTCTTCAATCGCCGTTCAATCTCTTCTTCCCCAAAACCCTAACGCCGTATCAGAAGCAGAGAACAATGAAGTACAACCCACGCGTCAGCAGCTCCCGCCGCAAATGCCGCAAGGCTCACTTCTCTGCTCCGTCGAGCGTCCGCCGTGTGCTAATGAGCGCACCACTTTCCACCGACCTCCGATCCAAGTACAACGCCCGATCAATCCCCGTCAGGAAAGACGACGAGGTCCAGGTCGTTAGGGGCACCTACAAGGGCCGTGAAGGTAAGGTGGTTCAGGTCTACCGTCGGAAGTGGGTCATCCACATCGAGCGGATTACTCGTGAGAAGGTTAATGGGCAAACTGTTAACGTCGGGATTAACCCATCGAAGGTCGTTGTCACTAAGCTGAAGCTTGATAAGGATAGGAAGTCGTTGCTTGATCGTAAGGCGAAGGGTCGTGCTGCTGATAAATCGAAAGGGAAGTTTACTGTTGATGATGTTGCTGCAGGTGAATCTCTCCAGGAAATCGATTAGGTTATGTTTTTCTTCTTTGTTAGCTTATGAAATTCCCCTTTTTGATATGTTGTTTTGATATGAGAACTATTTCTGCGAGTTACTGTTATGCATTTTGCGAATTAAACAGTTTGTTGCTTAGATTTCTGGTTTTTATGAATTTGATATTGTTTTGTCGTTACCTGTTGAGTACATTCATGGGGTATTTGAATCAGTAATCAGTTAGTAGTGGCTGTTCTTGAGTAATTGAAAGATGATTGCTAGATATATAATATACCTTTTGATTGCTTGTTGAATCACTTTCTTTGTTATTGATGTAAAACCATATGTGATTAGTATTTACTATTTTTTTTCCTATTTTTGTTGAATATTCTGTTGAGCATTAACAATGTTGAAAATGGGTTGTTTTTTTGACTTAATTTGCTTAATGGGTTAAGCACTTGTATTAGAGAGTTGTACGTGATTCTTTTTCTCTTTGCTTTCTTTTCTTTGTTTAAACTTGGGAACAAGGAGTAAGTGTTAAGTGAAATTGACATGTGTTAAATTGCTCTTTTCTTTATTTCCAAATTCTAAAATAAATAATTAAAATGTATGTCAATATAAATACCATAATAAACTTCTTATTTTACTATACCACAAACTTCTTCAAACTCTCACATTCACTCATTTTGAATATTCCATGGATTCAAGATGTGATAAAGGTAAAGGCACGACTACTAATCGAAACACAAGTTGTGGTTTGGGTTCACAGGATGCATGTATTCCTAATTTTTAATTCATTAAATTCAAATTTTGCAATCCCACTCAAACGCAAAACATGAATATTGCCTATTGTCAAGTTCCTATCCCACAACCATGCTTCTTATGATGAAAGCAATGAGACACAACCAAACACACAAGATGTTATAGAAACCAATGAGTCTTGTATCATCTAAGGAGTTGTTTGATAGTTGCTGATCGAGTAAAATCTGACCAAGTCAAGAAGCCAAGCTCTGATAAAGTTTGTTTTTGATTGAAACTTGCTGTTTGGTTTTGTTTCTGATTGACTCTATTAAATGATAAAGTGATAATATTACATTCTATTATATCATGTGTTTGATAAAATGTATATGTTTGATGATAAAAGATGTGAATAAATTTTTTGAATAATTATAAAAAGTACAAATATACTCAAATTCAAACATAAATCAAATAAAACCCAAATACAAAGATACTCAAATTCAAATTAAACATAAATAAGTTAAAATCCAAACACAGCCACTTAAATTCAAATATAAATCAATTAACTTGAACTATTTGAAGGTAGTTGGTTGACAATTTGTTCATGTAAAGTATACATTTTGGACCTTATTTATGAGTTATGCATAAACATGACTGATCTTTCTTCGGTTAATGTTCATCGTCGAAAAACGGCTAAGCAATTAGCAATACCTCGTGGCAGTGAGTTATAAATCCATGAGTGTTAGTATATGCAACATCGTAAATGTAATTTTTTTTTTGTAAACGTTATTGTGATACATATTATAAAAAAGAATATAGATAATGTGATTAATAATTAAATTTATAGAAATATAATATACTTTGTGGAGGGAATGGAAATCCGAAACTCATATCAGATGTAACTTCTTTCAAAACTTATAAATTATGTGCTATGTCCTCCCATTCAGCTTATACAAATGTGAATATAATATCAAAATCAGAAATTCCCATTATATTTTGATAAGATTTACATTTTCTTCTTCCTCTATAACGAGTTTATCTATCAACGGACACAAATGCATACATAAGAGTTCTATCTAACGCACATATTGCTTCGGCAAATATGTTGTTCAGCCTTCGATGTCGTTTTGATGTATTTGCAGTTGCATTAGACGATGTTGACACTATAATTTTCTTGCACATCATTACAATCTGGACCTCATGAAAACATTTATGAACCATTTGTGTGGAGTGTTGAAATCTTCTTTAACCACTCAAAAACATTCATTATGCTCTACAACATTTAAAACATAACCATTTTCTTTCCGACGCTTATTATCCTACTAGCTTGCAACCGATTTCTTTAAGTAAAATGATTGCATAATAGTACAAACGTTTTGTGTGAAAGACAAATCATATCGAGATATTGTTTGGAAGATCCGTATAGCAATTATTGTGCATACCCATTTCCGCTTAAATTTGAATCATTATCTTTTATTCTTTCAATACGTATTTTCTTTGTCGACATCAACAAATACCATGTAAGTAAAAAGAATGCTAAAATTTGAACATTTGTATCCATATATCACATGTTAAATACATAACGTTTAGACTTCATCCAAATACATAAAGCTATCTAAAAGTAAACTGAAAGTCATAGAAAAGTCATCTAAAATTTAACCGAAAGTCATGCAAATAATCCAAACTTCCTTTCGACATTTGTCACCCACAACTCACAACTCGACGACTTAAGGTGTAATCAAACTTTTCTAATATCGATACTTTCACCGAATTGTAAAAGAGTCGTTTGGTATTTCAGATTAGAATCATCCCATTTCATATTTTCCAACTTGTCAATACATGCATCTATATCATTATCGATATCACCCCATTCCATATTTTTCCCCACCAACAAATTTGCAACTTTGATAATTTCCTTAAGTCATCTTTTAGTGTGTTCAACAAACTTATTTGCCATTTCATTTTCGTCACTCGTTTTTTTACTGTCCAAAAGATCCTTCACTTGCATGTGGGGTATCAGTTGAGGATAGAGTTTCCATTTAAACATTATCAAAATTATGTTTAGTTGATTCTTCGGCGGCGGGATGAAGGAGTGGTGAAGATGGCCCCCAACCGTGAACATCGGTCGAGGTCGTCACATCAACAAATGTATAAAGATCAGGGAAAGGGAGGAACACATTTCTTAATTTGTTTATAAATTTGTTCAACTATTTGAAAATTTAATAAATAATATTTAACTAGCAAAACAAAATAATCAATTATTGAAAATTTAATAAATATTATAAAGATTCACATTTTTGTTTTTTAGGTTCAACCAGACAACTTACTCTGCTTTTAAGTAGTTATATCGATTTTTCATTTATTTTTTGTCCACAATAAAATTATAAGCGTTTTCAATTTTTCCGCTATTAAATTTCATGAGCTTCCTTTTAAGCCACTACCCTCCCAACTATTAGTTATTAGTTCATGTATACATCCTTCTAGGAAAGTTTTATCCACATATTTCAACTTCTAACTAACTTTAGGTTTTTTATATGTCATGTCTAGAATAAAATAAATGATAAATCAGCAAACTTAATAGAAATACAGACTAGAAATCAAACATAAATTTGATTTCATCATATTTTTACTAACATGCATAACATTTTTTTTTATTTTATACAAAAAAATTCTTATTTCATACCAACAAATTTTGATTTCATAACAAGCTATCAACAATAAGTTGATGTCATTTATCATACAACCTCATTTAATACATCATATAAAAAAATATTGAATGTTGCTAATAAGATATTTTATTGACAATTTTATAAAAAATCAATCAATAATTAACTGCTTATAATTAGTTTTTTTGAAAAACAATACAATGTCAGCCAATAAAAATATTTAAAAAATTAGTTAGGATGTATTCCAACATAGGTAATAACATATAAGATAATTATGATTTCATCTGACAAACATATATACAAAAACATCAACATTAGAAAATTGATTTCAAATAATAATAATAATAATAATAAACATGAGTAAATTGTTGACAGATCCGGTCGGCCTAATATCAAACAAGCTCTAAGGTTATGTTTGACACGTCACATCTAACGTATTTCTCAAGCTCTTTTTGGTTACGTTTTACAAACCAAAAAGTAGATTATACGCTTGTTTTTTTTAAATAAACTATCTAGACTAGTATTTCAATGAGCTTATTAAGCTAGTAATGAACAAATGGTCCGGTTTGGTCTAGTCTATCACTACACGGGGTGGTTCTTGGTTCCATCAGTTCCATTGAAAACCGAACCAAACTGGGGAGGCCAAAAGATAACACCTTTTTTTATCGATTACAACTTCGAGAAACAAAACATAGAAATTGAAATTGCCCCCTCACCATGTGGATTGTTTCTTTTCCGTATCGTGGTTGACAAATGAGTAAAATGAATTTGTAATTTTATTTCTTTTGGTATATTGGTATTTTAGTTTTGATATATGAAGTTTTATTATAATTTGTTTTACATTGCATTAGTATTTGTTTGGTAAATTGTTATTGGTTCTTTAGATTCAATATAATAGAAGCAGATTGGAACTCATTTGAAATTGAATTGGAAAATGCTTATTTGGGCTGAAAGAGGATTAATGGATTACGAAACTAATTGTCTGGAAAACGATTTAATTGCTAAAAACTCAGTATTGGAACCAAAAACCTGAACCACTTTAGTCTATAGCTGACCAGTTCCTAGTTCATCATTCCTACTTAGGTCGGTTTTGGAACCGTGCTCAACTGCTCATACCTATATTGAGTTTTTTTTTTTTTTTTTTTTTTTTTTTTTTTTTTTTTTTTTTTCAATTCTTCTAAATAGAATTTTCTTTTTAATTATAAAACTCAATCTTTTACATGTCTTTTTAAGTTATTTTTAAACATATCAGTTTTTCGGTTACTATCTATATTTTTAGTTAGTCCACCAAATATATACTAAGTTTATTATTTTTGTTAAAGACAAATAGCTTTATATATGTGTATGTATCAGGCCATCTCAACTAGTTTGGAGGTTCTAAGTAAACAAAATGTTAGGGCCCTTACATAAATACAATTAAAATCATTTTAATTTTGTTCATTATTAATTTCAACATTAAACATAAATTTTCTTTTCCTTTTTAATTGAAGCTCCTTATTCATATTTTCTTAGATATATTTTTTCTTTTCCTTTGACAACAACTATCACCAAGATAATAAAAAATCAACCGGAAAGTAAGTAAGTCATTAACGGATTATAGATTGGAAATACCTACTTTGTCTGCTTGGCAAGGAGAGTTCTTGAGAATTCTTAAGTTTTGACAATTAAAATTCATTCCAACAATCCACCAAAATCGTTCCAATATCCAAAATCCAAAGCTGATTCCAATATCTAATATCTAAAGTCCAAACCTGATTCAAAAATCCAACTTGACACAGTCAAAATTAAAAAAAAAAAAATTAAGCCACATTAATCCTAATAGATAGTCTAATCGAAAAAGAAGAATCAACAATGAAGTTAGTTATGAAACTAGTTGTGTGACCCGTATGTTATACGGGTTGGATAAAACAAAAAAAATTAAATATGAAGGTTTAAACAAAAATTTATATAAATTTGAAATTTGAAATTTAAAATTTAAAATTTGAATTTAAAAGGAAACATATTTAATAGTATATGAGTTGTAATATTATAATTTAATGGTTAGTTTTAAATAAGACAATTATTAATTGAGGTGTAAATATGATGTGTTAATTAAAAAAGATAAATAATGAAAAAATGACACATGGAAAAAGCATTTATTCAAAAATACAAAAAAATGACATGTGTCCAAGTTAATGAGAGAGTGACATGTGGTAAAACTATTTTCATTTATTAGGGAGGATATGGAGAAATAAAGAATCAAAGGAAGAATATAACGTTTCAGATTCAAGAATGGACTGATGTAGAATCGATTTTTGAGCAGTCAAGATTCAAGAAGTGTTTTTTTTTTTTTGATCAAATCAAGATTCAAGAATCAATTATTTTTCAGACTTCTGAGCCAGGAAAAAGAATATATGAGTCAGGAAGAAGAATAAATCAAGAACACAGAAGAAGAACAGTCATTTAGAATTCCATTGGGAATCGGCGTGTGTGTCTGCGAATGAAGAATAGGAAAATCGTCATTCGTCCATTAACTAATCGACAAATGGGTTAAGGTTAACTAGGACCCCTTAGGATTGAGGGCCTTAAGCCCTTCCTTAATTTCATTGAATCAGGCCCTGGTATGTATTGAGTCTTCTATCGATGGCATAATTCCTATTATTTTTGTCGAATACATATCGCTATTGTAAAGAAATATGTAATGACAATACTAATGCATAAACACATTATAAATAAATGCTTTGCAACTCTTTTTTCTTTTTTTGTGTATGCATGATAGGGTATTTATTTTGAGCTAATGTTTCAATCAATTGGTCTCATACTCTAAAGCAAACTTTCCAAAGTTCGTTTATAGTATTTATGTTGGTTATAACGCTTACATTCCACGATATTTTGTTTAATATTCAATATAAACGTCTAAAAGTGGTCAATATTGTATTGTCGTTTTCTTATAAAAATAGAAGTTTAAATACAGAGAAATCAAATATCTTCTTATTTTTTATTTCTATCAACTTTTGTACACACTTAAGATAGTAACATTTGTCGTATTTAATAAAATTAATAAAATGTTATTCAATTTTTATTATACTAGTCATGATGGATATGAAGAAAAAATAGAAGGATATTTTTAACATGTAGATTGGATCATATAATTGATGGACAATTTATATATTAAAAACCATCTACATGCATTTTATTAAAAGTATAATTACTTGTGGTGTAAAAATTTTGTAATTATACAAATTTAGTGACACACACACACACATATATATATATATATATATATATATATATATATATATATATATATATATATATATATATATATATATATATATATATATATATTTGAGTAATAAACTTACAAAAAGTCTTCACAAAAAACCAATATCACAAGTAATTAAAGTTTTCAGATGACTTGTATGGTGAGATATAAAGAGTAAATTATACAAATCGTTCCACGTGTAGGTGTCAAAAAGAACGTTCAGTCTTTATTTTAAAAAATTTAACCCGTATCATCCTTCGTTTGTTTAAAGCTTGCACGCGTCGTCTCTACCAAACATAAAATGACTAAATTGCCCAATCTATTTCTTTTTCATTTGTTTTATAATTTATCTATTATTTGTTTATTAATTATATATTTTCTTTTTGATGAAGTGGACCCACACCCACCCACCCCAACATCACTCACACTCTCTCCCTCTTTCTCTTCTCCAACATCAAGAACAAATTAAAACTCAGAAACACACATATCATATTTTTATTTCTCTCTTTTTTTTCTTTTCTCAGAACTAATAATTCAAAAACTAGAGATCCAAAACTCGACTTATCTTTAGGTTTGTTTTGAGACCCACAAATGCATCCAATGTATGTGTGTTGTTGAAAAATTGATTTGTGTTCATCCCCAGAACTTAAGATCTAAAAATCGATCACAAAAACAAGTTTATTCTTGTTCTTGAAACAAAAAGCATGAGGATGAAGTGCTTGTTTCTGAGTCCAGAAACAAACACATACACACATACAATTGTAAAAAACGTTTTTTTGTTCTTTTTCCTCTAGATTGACATTTGTAAAAATCGTCTTTCTTTTTATTTATTTTGTAAATCAATAGAACCCAGGAATCGTTCGAACCCAGAAATCGTTAGACCCTAGAAATCGATGAACTTATCAAATGAAAACCCTTGATTAATTCAAGAAATGTCCCATTACCCATCTAAAAAGTTCAAACATAACTATCTGAAACATGAATTTGTGGTTGATGAAGACTAATTATGTCGATCTATATGATGAAGATCATCTCTCCAAATCATTTTCGGCAGTGATGCTGGAGAAATACATCACACCCGCCGACCACCGTAACTCAATCTCTTCGTCTCTCAAGTTCTGATGACGCCATCACCAGTCTCCGACAGGACTACTAAATCATGACATCCCCAATTTCATGGCCAGAAAAGACCGATTTGTTTATGCTTTATTTGAAAATCAGAGTATCATTTTGAAGAAATATGTTGCGAAATTTGTTCCAAAAAATATGATAAGTAAATTATCAAAGCATTTCCGAAGAAATGTGTTTTCATTATATTAAAAATGTTGTGATGTCAATGTCAATACAATACATAAACATAAACAGAAATAGTACATGTCTTACAACATCTATTATTCTAATGGCCTATAATCCATTGATCTCTCATCAGATCATCACTCCTATGCTCTATTGCCACTACCTGTAATACAAGAAACTGAGTGAGTCAGACTGGGGAGTCTGGTGAGCACATAAGGTTTTCAACCCACAATAAGTAAGTTTATTAATTTTCATTGAATCAATCAACCCGATTACCCGTTCCCGTTATCCTCACTTTCTGTCCCTAAAGCATCTAAATTAAGGGACCTAGCCTAAGGATTTTCATCGGGATGGACACCATTGCTTTAAGGATCCCTTAACAATATATGTCAATAAGAAAACTATGATGGGGATGGAGTACGCCTGATGAACACATAGCTCAAAAATACGTACAGGTTGCGAGTTTGCCAGCGTTCCATTAGACTGTTTAGAATAGTTTGTGGTCGTCATCTGTACTTCGCAAGATGAATGAATTAACTTAAACATAAAGGCGTCTCATCAATTACTTCATCGTCAATATCATCTACCCATCTTTACCTATCTTAATTATAGGTATAAAATGCATATACAATTTAAATTGAATAAAACACATATATTTTGTTCATCCAACATAGATATCAAGAACATAGATAATATGCACACATAACATGTAATTTATATTAAAAATATTTCATATTTTTGTATAAGATGAAAGTAACTATGCACTCACTTGTTAAAGTGTTGACTCATAATTCGGGCAACACTTCACTTCTAACAATTTTATTTTCCATTAATGAAACCTAGTATCATTATTACTAGATTTTAGTCTAATATTTATTGCAACTATTTATTAGTCTAGATTCATCATTAACTCAAAGTCTACGTCATAATCTATCAAGTAAGGAACAACTAGGTAGGATTATATCAGAGGTAGGGTCCGTTTGGTATACGTAGTATATTGTTTAGAAAGCACTTTAAACACCTCACTAAATCACAACCTAGAAATCATCCCCGTAAGTAGATCAATCAATATAATGATTTTGAATCACTGATAAATATTGTTTATAGGTTCATAATAATGATAATGAACTTAAACATAAGTTATAATTAAAGTAGGGTTAGCACAATTCACTTACAAGGGAATTTAACTAGGAGCCGGACTCTACAAGGGCAGAACTTCTGAGCTGAAATCTCTTCTTCTCGGAGCCGTCTGGAGCTCCGGGACCTACCTTTAACACTTAAGAAGTACTAGGGAATGAAAAGGGGCTATGGGGGTGTTTGAGAGAGAGTGAGATAAGATTGGTGTGAGAAATGAGGTGATTCACACCTCTATTATAAGAATTTTGTGGAAAGCAGTGTTCGATGAAAGTCGTATATATGACTTGGAGGGATATCTTTCATATAGGCTGGAAATCGTGAGTACGAGGGGCGTAATTATCAGGTACGCTGGGCGTACTGATTATTATGCTGGGCGTAACCCTACCAAGTGTCAGCATCATGTGCGAAGCCATGGGGAGAAAGGTGGGGCTAGGATGGTGCCACACGACACTCCGAGGTTAAACTCATAAATTAATTATCTTCTAAATTCAATAACTTTCACATACGAGCTCCGTTTTTACGTTCTTTATGTAACGTCATAAAATTTCCAACCAAAAATTTTCGTTTTTACAATCATCAAAACATGAGTAATAAGTTTAAATTCCAAAGTAACAATGTAGTCACAACCGATTACATAACAAAAGATAAAATAGTTTTCCCCGAGTGTGTGTACGGTCACGCTGGCGCCTTCCCACGGTCCTCACTCGTACCTGAAACACATAATGCAACAACTGTAAGCATAAAGCTTAGTGAGTTCCCAAAATACAACATACGCACATACGCCTTTCCAGGCCTTGACCTTCCGGTCCATGTGTCTCAGGGGACTTCCGTCCTGACTGGGTAAACCTTCCGGTCCTACCCACGTCCACCCTTACAGTCCATATGACCACGCCTTCCGGCCCATATCAAACATATCATACATGACACATATAGCAGATAACTTAACACACATAAGGCATATATTTCATATCATATTCGACCTTCCAGACACATAGTCAAAACCCTTCCGGGTACAGTATAGTGAGAAGACTCACCTCGTATGCCTCGCTAAGTCGCTAATCGTGAATCCTGGAATCACTCGGGCTCGAACCCTCGAGCTACAATCCTCCTATGATATTACAAATCTATAATTATTACTTGTACCACTAAGGTGGACCATCCATATCAAGTCAACACAGGTTGACTTGGTCAGCAGTCTTTAGACAATTTGGACCAGACTCGGCGAGTCTACGCGTTTTTACCAACTCTCAAGAATTTTCCCTTTGACTCGTCGAGTACTCCCCCGACTCGACGAGCTCCACCTGGGCCTGAATCACAGGGCCACCGCGACTCAACTCGCCGAGTCGAAGGTCGACTCGGCGAGTCCCAACCTGACTCGGTCCACCCGTCAAAACCTTTCCAACTCTCTGCGACTCACTGAGTCGCCCACAACTTGGTCCGGACTACACACAGGATGGTCTCAAGGACAATCTTCAAGCGACTCGTCGAGTCTGTTCTTCAGACTCGGCGAGTCCATGCCATGCACCAGCTAAAACTGGCTTTTGCGGTCAGATCCGTTCCATACATACATAGATCTGGCCTTCCCAAGCTTATTTGTCACGTAAAGTCTCAGTCTTGGTTGCCATGCAATGCATACAAGGCTTATTTTGAAGAAACAACCACTTATTTGGCAAGTTTAGCTTCTAACTCAAAAGAATGGACATAAAGCTTGTCATGAGGGGTCTCCTGGACCTGCTTAAGTCCAGATCTAGGTTCCATGTCTCCATGGGACCCCTCATACTTCTTATTCAAGCCAAGAAATGCAAGAAGAAACCCTAGATTTGGCCCATCAACACAACACATGAAGATTGGCTCAGAAAATTACCTCAAGAAGACCCCCTTGATGAAATAGCAACAGATCTAAGCTCCCCAACACTTCAAGCTTGCTCCTCTCCCTCCTTTCCTTGCAATATCACACAAAATGATGAACAAAAGGCCTTCAAACACACTCACAAGGGCTTACAGACGTATGGAGGCTCTTAGGGTTCAAGGTGGCCGCATATGAGGACCATAAGGTCCTTTAAATAGGGCTTAGGACCGGGAAATTAGGGTTTCATCAAACAGCGCAGACTCGCCGAGTCCATCCCTTGGACTCGTCGAGTCCGGATGCGAACCCCCGCTCAAAAACGCGACCTGACTCGGCGAGTCGACTACCAACTCGCCGAGTCCCCTCACAGAATGATAAAAATATATGAAATGGAGATACCTGGGGATTCGGGTTGTTACAAATCTCCCCCACTAGAATAAGACTTCACCCTCGAAGTCCCGCTTAGGCAAAAAGCTCCGGATGCTGCTCCCGTATCTCCTGTTCCGGCTCCCAGGTCATCTCTGATCCCTTCCGATGCTGCCACTGAACCAATACCAAGGGTACCTCCTTGTTTCTCAAAACCTTGATCTTCCGATCTTTGATGGCCAAAGGTCTTTCAGCATAATTCAGACTTGCATCCACCTGAATATCCCCCAACGGAACCACCGCTGATTCGTCGGCTATACATTTCCGCAGTTGCGACACATGGAAAGTATCGTGAATCTGCCCCAACTCTGCTGGCAAGTCTAAACGGTAGGCTACCCGACCCACCCTTGCGATCATACGGAAAGGACCAATATACCGGGGCCCCAGCTTGCCCCTCTTCCTGAACCGAATCACTCCTTTACAAGGAGAGACCTTCAGGAGCACGAGATCACCAACTTGAAACTCAAGCTCGGACCGTCGCCTGTCTGCATAACTCTTCTGCCGGCTCTGAGCGGTCAACAACCTTTGCCTGACCATCTGAATTTGCTCGGTCGTCTGAAGCACGATCTCCGTGCTACCCATAACCTGTTGTCCCACCTCACCCCAACAGATGGGGGTGCGACACCTCCGCCCATACAACAGCTCAAAGGGCGGCATACCAATGCTCGAATGATGGCTGTTGTTATACGAGAACTCTGCTAAAGGCAGATAGGTGTCCCAGCTTCCTCCAAAGTCCAACACACATGCCCGAAGCATGTCCTCGAGTGTCTGAATTGTCCGTTCACTCTGGCCGTCTGTCTGAGGATGATATGCCGTACTGAAATGTAACTTAGTACCCAACTCTTCATGGAATTTCTTCCAGAACCTGGAAGTGAAACGCACGTCGCGGTCCGAAATAATCGAGATTGGCACCCCGTGCCGAGATACTACTTCCCTCACATATAACTCAGCCAACTTCTCTGCAGAAGAGCTCTCACTAACAGCTAGAAAATGAGCGCTCTTTGTTAGCCGATCCACAATTACCCAAATAGCATCGACTCCTCTCGCCGTTCGCGGTAACTTGGTGATAAAATCCATAGAGATTTGTTCCCACTTCCATTCGGGAATCTCTAGCGGTTGCAGCTTACCGTGCGGTCGCTGGTGTTCGGCCTTGACTTGCCGACAAGTCAAGCACCTCTCGACGAACCAAGCGACATCCCTTTTCATACATGGCCACCAGTACTCCTTCTTGAGATCCAAATACATTTTCGTAGCACCAGGATGAATCGAGAATTTCGATCGATGTGCTTCCTCCATCAAAATAGTGCGCGCACCGCCCACAAACGGCACCCAAATCTGTCTCTGACAAGTCATAAGCCCTCGACCATCCGTAACAAATCCTGATACCTGACCTACCACCCGTTCCTTCTTCTGGTGTTCCGGCTTTGCAGCCTCCATCTGAGCCCCTCGAATAATGTCCAGAATCGGGGTCAAAACCGTCAACCTCATACAAATATCTCGGATAGGGGCGTTATCCGCCCTACGGCTCAATGCGTCGGCTACTACATTAGCCTTGCCCGGGTGGTACAGGATCTCACAATCGTAATCCTTCACCACATCCAACCACCTTCTCTGCCGCATATTCAGATTTGGCTGATCCATCAAGTATTTCAAGCTCTTATGGTCCGTGTAAATCGTACACCGAACCCCGTACAAATAGTGTCGCAAGATCTTGAGGGCAAACACCACCGCCCCCAATTCCAGGTTGTGCGTGGGATATCTCGACTCATGAGGCTTCAACTGCCTCGAAGCGTACGCTATCACATGACCCCTCTGCATAAGTACCGCCCCCAAACCCGATATAGAGGCATCACAGTATACCACAAAATCCTCCATCCCTTCCGGGAGTGCAAGCACCGGAGCCTCGCACAATTTCTGACGAAGCGTCTCAAATGAAGACTGCTGCTCTGGTCCCCATGAAAACGCAACACCCTTCCGGGTCATCCTAGTAAGTGGCACAGCGATCTTGGAGAAATCCTTGATAAATTTGCGGTAATATCCAGCCAAACCCAGAAAACTCCTGATCTCGGTGGGCGATCTCGGCACCTCCCACCTCAACACCGCCTCAATCTTGGCCGGGTCGACCAATATCCCCTTCTGGTTCACAAGATGCCCGAGGAATTGGACCTCTCGTAACCAGAAATCACACTTGGAGAACTTGGCATACAGTCTCTCCGATCTCAAAACCCGAAGAATCTCCCGCAAATGTTCCTCATGCTGGTCCCTAGTCCTTGAATACACCAAAATATCATCGATGAATACGATCACCGACCGATCCAGCATCGGTCGGCACACCCTGTTCATGAGATCCATGAATGCGGCCGGGGCATTGGTGAGCCCAAAAGGCATCACCGAACTCATAATGTCCATAACGAGTCCTGAAGGCAATCTTTTGGATATCCTCCTCGCGAACCCTCATTTGATGATATCCCGACCTCAAGTCAATCTTGGAAAACCAAGATGCCCCCTGCAACTGATCGAACAGATCGTCGATCCTAGGTAACGGGTATCGGTTCTTAATCGTCAACTTGTTTAACTCCCGATAATCGATACACATCTGATGTGAACCATCCTTCTTCTTGACGAACAGAATCGGCGCTCCCCAAGGCGAACTACTCGGTCGAATGAATCCCTTCCCCAACAGCTCCTGAAGCTGCGACGATAATTCCTGCATTTTCGGTGGAGCGAGACGGTAAGGCACCTTGGCGATGGGCGCCGCTCCCGGAACCAAATCGATACGAAACTCCACTTGCCTCTCCGGAGGCACACCTGGTAACTCCTCGGGGAACACATCCGCAAACTCGCATACAACCGGAACGTCATCAATCGAATTGGGCCTCTCCGCGGTCACACGAGTATCCATCACATAGGCTATGAATCCATCACAGCCCTGCTGTAGACTTTGCCTTGCCCTGGCCGCTGAACAAAACGCCGACCCACACCGGGTCTCTTCGCCATAAACCGTGAGCACTCCCCCACTAGGGTCTCAAATCATCACCAGCTGTCTCTCGCAGTCAATGACAGCTCCAAACTTACTCAACCAATCCATGCCTACGATAATGCAAACATCCCCCATAGCTATAGGGACCAGGTCTATAGGAAACTCGACCCCAAAAATCTCGAGCACGCATCCTCGAATCACCTCGGTGGCGTATACCGCTCTCTCGCTTGCTATAGCAACTCGCAGGGGACGACTCATCGTCTCCCGATCGATATCGATGTGCTGGCTAAAAGCCAACGAAACAAAGGACCGACTCGCACCTGAGTCGAATAATACCAAAGCAAGCACATGATTCACAAGAAAAGTACCTACGCAGATAGCAATATAAGCATAATATCTCAGCATAAATGTATATTCATGAAAGAATACATACCGGCCACTACATCAGGTGCTGCGCGGACCTCCTCCGCAGTTAACTGGAAAGCTCTCCCACGAGCCTTCGGGGCCTCGGTCTTCACTGGCCGAACCTCAGGAACCCTGGCAGCAGGCAAAGATCCCTGGCGAAGCTGGGGGCCCTCGGCCTTCCGATGGCCAGTCTGGTTGCAATGGAAACAAACCATAAATCCCTTGGGGCAATCCCTCGCAATGTGCCCCTCCTTGCCACACTTGTAGCAAGCACCCGATCGACATGCCCCCTCGTGACCCTTGCCGCACTTCCCACAAGTGCGGCTCTTCTGCCCTCCGGATCTCAAATCATCGGACCTGGTCCGCTTGGCTGCCGGCTGCGACTGAGCCGGCCGCCGATCCACCCGTTGAGACTCGACCTCCTCCCTGGCCTGGGTCTCCAACTCGATCTCCCGCTTCCTGGCATTCGCCTGAAGCTCAGCAAAAGTCTGATATGACGAGTTCGATACGAACTCCCGGATGTCTCTCCTCAGCACTCCCAAATACCGGCTCATCCGAGCCTGCTCCGTGGACACCTGCTCGGGGCAGAACATCGCCCGCTCGTGAAACTTCCGCGTGATCACTGTAACCGAATCGTACCTTGCTTGAGGGTCAAGAACTCCTGAACCAATCGTTCCCTCTCTACCGGGGGAACATACTCGTCTCTTAACATAGCAGTAAATCTCTCCCAAGTCATGGCCGAGACCTCCGCAAGAGTGAAATTTGCCATCACGAACTTCCACCAATCCTTTGCTCCCAGGCGGAGCTGGTTCAAGGCGAACCGCACCCTCAGATGCTCCGGACATGAACAAGTATAGAAGCATCCCTCAATATCAACAATCCACCTCATCGCAGCAATCGGATCTTGCATCCCGTCAAACTCTGGTGGTTTCGTGTTGCTGAACTCCCGGAACAGCAACGAGTCACCCCCCTGTGGTCTGGCAGCAGCCACAGCTGCGGTAGCTGCAGCGGCGGCAGCCTCAGACAGCGCGGCGTACCGCTCATCAAATGTCTCCATCAGCGTGGTCTTAATAGACCCAAACATCTCCGGAATCTCGGCCCGGATCGCTGCAGCTACCTCCTCATGAATCATCTGACGAAGCTCCTCGTCAGTCACTCTACTCGTGCCAGGTCTGTGTCGAGGTCCAACCATGATGTCTCTGAAATACAACATAAAAATATCAGAGACTCTATCGGGAAAAATCGCACTCGATAACGCAGTCCTACTCAGTCTCCGATACTCAGGGGTTCTTACTTGGGCTGCCCACTGACCCGGTGTCCTTGGTAGTACGGGCCCAATACTACCAATTATACCGCGTCGGTATTCACCCCAAGTCCTCCTCCCCGAATCCCGAATCCTGAGCACTCTATTCTTATCATACTCTAGTTACTCACTCGCTCTCGAGCACCTCATAGAAGCAAGTTTCTCTAGACTAAGGCATCACAAGATCAGGCCACTCTAGTCCTAATATGTATACCTAGTCTACTAGCATGCGTATCATATCATATCATGTATCGTAACACATATAATAAGAGTATTTTGGGGATTTTTACCGTTCGGGCGCTGGCTGACCGTACACACTTTTTCTTCTTTGGTCGTCTCATTTGCCAAAAAATTTAAATTTTCTCAAATCCCCGGTTTGAGTTCAGTTACGCCCGAAGGTGTACCCGAATCCCTCAAACCAAGGCTCTGATACCAACTTGTAACGTCATAAAATTTCCAACCAAAAATTTTCGTTTTTACAATCATCAAAACATGAGTAATAAGTTTAAATTCCAAAGTAACAATGTAGTCACAACCGATTACATAACAAAAGATAAAATAGTTTTCCCTGAGTGTGTGTACGGTCACGCTGGCGCCTTCCCACAGTCCTCACTCGTACCTGAAACACATAATGCAACATGTCACACCCCAAAACCGATAACGGCGGAATACGTTTCGAGGTGGATGACGTAGTGTACAGTATCATCACAATTGTATAATAGTAAAAGCAAGAAACATACAACCATTTCATTTATATAGTAAGTGTATTTACAAGTGTGTTTTGTAATGTTTGACAAACACCAAAAGTAAACAAAAATAAGAGATGGGTCTTGTATCCTCCATCTTCTCCAAAAATGCTGCTGCTGTACCTGTCTATCTTTGACCTGAAGATACAAGTTATTTTGAAAAGAATATCAGCATAAAGCTGGTGAGTTCATAAGAGTTTTAGTGTGAGTACTTGTATAAAAAGCATTAGAGTCATTATTATGAAAACTGAAGTTTGAAATCATGAATAGTGGTGAAACCTAGAAAATCCCATATTCTCCATAACTGCATAGTAAATGAAAATCCTTAAGAAATCTGTTGTTTCTATCTTTGAATGTCATTTATCATAGAAGTGTAATAGTGACTCACCATTAAGTAATGTAATATAGTGAGTTATTCTTAGAGTATATAATAGTGGTGCAGCATCCTTTAGTATTAGATACTTATTTACTTCGGGATATTACTTCATCTTTCTTTTAGTATTTTAGTGCGGTTATAGTGTCTTTCTAGTATATTCCCAATAGTGTGAGTAATAGCGAACCCCCATGACCTTCCCAGTCATGCATAGTGTAGTAGTGTAAAAGCATCCCTGGGCCTGAGCGGCTCGGACTGAAGTTATCAGTCGGGATGTAATAGCGTCTGCCCCGTATAGATCTATACATATAGTGTCGTCTTCCTATCGGAAAACTTCGGGCATAGTGTATAGCGTATAGAGTATCCCGTAGTGGATTAGTGAGTTGTCTCATGATTAGTGCATTCTCTTGTATTATAGTGTAGTAATCTTTCGTATAACTTGTATTGTATTCTCTTATTAGTGTATTGCTTCAAAATATAGAGAATTATAGTAGTGTAGAGTAATAGTGGAAACAAGGGATAGAGTCCTTAACTATACCCATTATAGTTAATTTAGTGTATGTGGTTCTAATCAAGTAGTGATTCAGGTAATTAATGAATTAAGAAGTACTCATAATCTGTACTAATATATGAGATATATAATTAAGAAATCAATGACAGTCGGATGGATAACTACTACCCTAAGTCCACAATCAAACAAGAAACAGGAAATAAGGCGAGCTATCGGTCCTAAGTCTTTCAAGTCTTACTTATATAAATATATTAGTATGATTACATTCTTATAAAGAGTTTTATTTAACAAAAGTATTGTACGAAAGGAACATTAAAAACTTGTTATTTAATCCAAAGTAGTTTTGAAGACAATTGATTTATTTATAAAGCATAGTGATTAATCACATATGATTTGAACTACAGGTTGTGAATCACATGTGATTAATTCTGAAATCTGAAAAATAGTCTTGTATAACTTTTCATAAACATGTATATTCAACTTGTATCTTCCCCCTAAAACATATAAAACATTTGAAAGGTTCATTTAAGGGGTATGAACTCACCTGAAATCGCGGAAATCGGGTAAATCGGGTAAAAGTGTCGATTGATCGTTTGGTACCCAATAACCTCTTGAGCACCTCCTAGGACCCTAATGTCATATGAAATATGTATTTTACAAGAAGTTAATCATCTTATGCTTTTCATTATAGTATTTGGACATTCTAGCATCGTTTTCGGGGTTTTAAGGCCTAGAAGGGGTTCCCGAGAGTGGTACAAAGTCATGAATGATTTACGGGAGGGTTCACGAGCTCACTCTTTTGGAGTTTATGGCCCAAAAGCCATCCTTTGGGAGTTTACGGCCGTAAACCCCCTAGGTTTAGCCGTAAACTCTTGTGGCACTCCAAAGTGTATGTTTAAGGTCTTATTTCACTTCCTTGATTTTGTGGTATGTGTCTTGGACTATTTTAAGGGATTAAACATCATAATTTGTGACATTTTTGGGGAGTTTACGGCCAAGACTTGTTCTTGGGCCGTAAACTCTTGTAAACCCTTCAAGATGTATGTTTTATTGGTACAACAAAGTCTCATACACCTTAGATAAATCCTAGAAGGCCATATAGTGAGTTTGGGACAATTTGGCATATATTTTTGGGGAGTTTACGGCCCAAGAACACCCTTGGCCGTAAACTCTTCATTTTGTGTCCAAATGTGAAGTTAAATGGTACAACACACTTCCAAAGGCCTTAACTAAATTCCTTACAAGCACTAGGGTAGTTTAGGGACTTGTTTGACACAAATTTTTGGGTGTTTACGGCCCAAGCTTAAGCTAGGCCGTAAACTCCTCATTTTGTCCTCAAATGGAGTTGTTTGATGCATTTAAGTGTTCCTTAGCGTCAAGTCCAATTTACCAAACGTCTTAGAAGAGTTTTTGGGACTTTAAACAAGTGTTTTTGGGGTGTTTGAGGTGTTTACGGCCTAAGCACATGCTTGGGCCGTAAACTCCTTTTTACATGTCTAATCCATGTGTTTTAGTGTCCAAACCCTTCTAGATACATGCCTTAATTAGTATACTAGCTTAACATGAGGAAAAACTTGATCTTTGGCATGATTTTGGGGGTTTACGGCCTAAGGAGCTTCTTAGGCCGTAAACTCCTTTATGGTCCTTGATTCTCATGATTTTGGACTCTAAAAGCAGTAAAGTATGATTAGATTAAGTTAGGGGATGAATCCTTACGTTTGGAAGTCGGAAATTCGCGGATTTGGAGTCGATTTCGGGTCTAGAGAGAGAAAGTAGTGAGAGAGAGGTGTAATTGTGGTAAAAGAGTCCAATTGAAGTGTTCAAGTGTTTTTATATGTCTCGGGTATTGTACCCGATACACGGCTACTCGATGCTAAAGTTTAACGGGGTTAAAACTTTTTACCCGGGTGAAGTGGTTGAAACAGTAATACAACTCTATTAGGTTAAACTAGATTAACACGTATGAGTTATATTACTTATAATGATATTAGGACATGCATATAATTAGATATTCGGATATTAACGATTCCAAATATTACATAAAATAACGTACGTTAACGTATTCCGTTAGTGAAAATGGGATTTGTAACGGGAATAGATTTAGGGTTGTCACACAACAACTGTAAGCATAAAGCTTAGTGAGTTCCCAAAATACAACATACGCACATACGCCTTTCCAGGCCTTGACCTTCCGGTCCATGTGTCTCAGGGGACTTCCGTCCTGACTGGGTAAACCTTCCGGTCCTACCCACGTCCACCCTTACAGTCCATATGACCACGCCTTCCGACCCATATCAAACATATCATACATGACACATATAGCAGATAACTTAACACACATAAGGCATATATTTCATATCATATTCGACCTTCCGGACACATAGTCAAAACCCTTCTGGGTACAGTATAGTGAGAAGACTCACCTCGTATGCCTCGCTCAAGTCGCTAATCGTGAATCCTGGAATCACTCGGGCTCGAACCCTCGAGCTACAATCCTCCTATGATATTACAAATCTATAATTATTACTTGTACCACTAAGGTGGACCATCCATATCAAGTCAACACAGGTTGACTTGGTCAGCAGTCTTTAGACAATTTGGACCAGACTCGGCGAGTCCACAATAGCGACTCAGCGAGTCTACGCGTTTTTACCAACTCTCAAGAATTTTCCCTTTGACTCGTCGAGTACTCCCCCGACTCGACGAGCTCCACCTGGGCCTGAATCACAGGGCCACCGCGACTCAACTCGCCGAGTCGAAGGTCGACTCGGCGAGTCCCAACCTGACTCGGTCCACCTGTCAAAACCTTTCCAACTCTCTGCGACTCACTGAGTCGCCCACAACTCGGTCCGGACTACACACAGGATGGTCTCAAGGACAATCTTCAAGCGACTCGTCAAGTCTGTTCTTCAGACTCGGCGAGTCCATGCCATGCACCAGCTAAAACTGGCTTTTGCGGTCAGATCCGTTCCATACATACATAGATCTGGCCTTCCCAAGCTTATTTGTCACGTAAAGTCTCAGTCTTGGTTGCCATGAAATGCATACAAGGCTTATTTTGAAGAAACAACCACTTATTTGGCAAGTTTAGCTTCTAACTCAAAAGAATGGACATAAAGCTTGTCATGAGGGGTCTCCTGGACCTGCTTAAGTCCAGATCTAGGTTCCATGTCTCCATGGGACCCCTCATACTTCTTATTCAAGCCAAGAAATGCAAGAAGAAACCCTAGATTTGGCCCATCAACACAACACACGAAGATTGGCTCAGAAAATTACCTCAAGAAGACCCCCTTGATGAAATAGCAACAGATCTAAGCTCCCCAACACTTCAAGCTTGCTCCTCTCCCTCCTTTCCTTGCAATATCACACAAAATGATGAACAAAAGGCCTTCAAACACACTCATAAGGGCTTACAGACGTATGGACGCTCTTAGGGTTCAAGGTGGCCGCATATGAGGGCCATAAGGTCCTTTAAATAGGGCTTAGGACCTGGAAATTAGGGTTTCATCAAACAGCGCGGACTCGCCGAGTCCATCCCTTGGACTCGCCGAGTCCGGATGCGAACCCCCGCTTAAAAACGCGACCTGACTCGGCGAGTCGACTACCAACTCGCCGAGTCCCCTCACAGAATGATAAAAATATATGAAATGGAGATACCTGGGGATTCGGGCTGTTACACTTTATATCCACACATAGGTAGCGATGTGATCTACAACTTTCATTTTGACTCTGTTGGCTAATTTTGAGTTTATTTTTAAAGTTATATTTTAACAGGCTTAGACAATTAAAATCCGTTAAAAATTCATAACATTGTCATTCGACGTCCGTTTTCATCTGTATTTATATTGTTAAACTCCTATTAACGAGATCTTAGATTCTCTTTTATATTTTGTCGGCTAAAAATCGATCGATCCAAAATTCGATTTTCGGGCTGCATATTGCTATGTAAAATCTTAGAAAAATCATAACTTCCTCTAACGAAGTCAGATTTGGACGTTCTCTATATGCACACTCTCGGTTTAACGTATATTATGAATTTTGTTTAGATCTCTAAGGCTAAAAGGTATGTTATTGCAAACTCATTTTTTCAACGGGTCATAACTTATTCGTTATAAGTCGGATTTCAGCGTTCTTTTTATCTCCAGAATCCTTGTCATTTGTATCATAATTTCCTCTGATCGTGTTGAAGGCTCAGTTTTAACCGACGAATTTGAAGATGTCGCTTTTCCTTTTGCTTTTTCTTGAGATTTTGCTTTGTCCCTTCCCATGAGAAGAGGATGCGGGCGTATTTTTTCAATGTCGTCATTATCATCGTTAAGATCAATGCCTATGTGACCATCCGATGACATTTATTGTGAGCTTGAATATGAAGATGTTCTGCTTCTTTTTGGCAGATTAGCAATGTCTTCATATGTTGCAAGTTCTTTCCACCTTATACTTTGTCTGACAACTTCCCACACATGAATGAACTTAAAGGCTTTAGCATGTCATCTTGAATCACGTGCATTTTTTTTAACAAACACACCTCATTTTCTCCGCTAGCTCATTGCTTTTTAAAGTTTGTGTAAATTCCGTTCCAATACGTCACGAGTTTGTTTACAAGATGCATTTTTGAGTTACATTGGTCGAGCGTCCGGTAATCTGGATCTCGACCTATACCCAACAAAACCGCTCCGTAACACGTAACCAAAATTGATCAAAAGATTGGTTGTTTCTCATGTTGCTATTTTCGGATATGTCGACTCATGCCTTTGCTAAATCTGTATCTTCTTTTTAACTCCATCTTCTCGGATTGACCTTCCCATTTTTTGTTGACGTTGTTCTTTGTAACATCCCTAAAATCTCGGCTAGAAAAGACCGATTTCATTTATACTTTTTAAAATAATTTCAGAGTAAATCCTTTTGATTTAAAAGAGTTGCGGAATTTGTTCCCAAAAAAATATGCTAAAATAATATTTATCAAAGCATTTCATCAAGAGATTCATTTTCATTATATAATCGAAACTCGGGTATCATGTTCCGATGCAGACCATAAAACATAAACGATAACATTACAAGTCATTTTACAAATATATACATATACGGACTTGTAAACAAAACAACTTGATGATTCATCTATCTTATGCCCTCGCGCCGCTACCTGTAATACGAATAAACTGAGTGGGTCAGGCTTGGGAGCCTGGTGAGCATATAGAGTTTTCAACCCACAATAAATAATTATATTTAATTTCACCAACCAACAATAACCCGATTATGTCCCTACAACAACATCTATCTCAAGGGACCTAATCTAGGATTTTCATCGAGACGAACATTACTGCTAAGGGGTTTCCTCAACAATAGATATCCTAAAGGCAACCATGAGGGGGATAGAGTACACCGGTGAACACATCGTTCACAACACCTACAGGTTATGAACCTGCTAGCGTTCCACTGGACTGTCTAGAAAAGTCCGTGGTCATCATCCATACTCCGCTAGATGACAAGGTCAAAATCAACAACATCGAGGTCTTTCATCTGTTTATCACACATCAACTATCTACACATGTTCTACCCAACATATTAGTAGATAAAAATATATATTTTTATACATAGTTTAAAACCAGTATAGCATGTTCAATCAATACATATTCCATATAACAGATGAGGCACACACACACATAATACGTATTTCATAGAGAATAAATCAGATCTACGAGATAGAAGAAAGTGAATATACATTCACACTTATAACAACAAAATATACACATAACACGTATTTTATATAAAATACCTCATAATTATGCGTTAGAAGAAAGTAACTACACACTCACTTGATCAGAAGATGATCGGACAACACTACGACTTGTAGAAGTAGTATTCTTCGGTAGATCTAGAAGATCTTCACAAAAAAACGTACTTCTCGCGGGCAGAGCTTCGGCTCGGAAATCTCACTTCTCGGGATCTTCGGGGCTTTGGAACTTGCTTTGGGGCTCGGGAATGATACCGGGGCTTCGGGATATTTATTGCACGATAAACGATGCAAAAATTCGAGAGAAAGGGAAGAAATGACCAAAGAAATACGGCAGCCTCGCACCCTTTATATAGGGGCTGGATTCACGATTTACGCTGGGCGTAATGGGGATAAGACCACAGACTCCCCCCCCCCCCCCCCCCCCCCAGCGGATAATATCAGATATTTTTAATTAAATTTAAATAGCGAAATTATTAAATAAACATAAAAAATTCATATCTTCCTCATACGAACTCCGTTTTCGATGTTCTTTATATCCTCGCGTAGGTGAGACTACGTTCTACAACTTTCGTTTAGACTCTGTCGGCTAACTTTTATTTATTTTTATTAATTATTTTTAGTAGGCCGGGATAGGAAAACTCCGTTATAAAATCATAACTTCTTCATCCGACGTCCGTTTTCGCCTATTTTTTCATCGTTTCACTACAATTAACGAGATCTTCAATTCTCGTTTAGATTGTTTCGGCTAAAAACCACTCGGTCTTAAATCAAATATTCGGGTTGCATACTGCTAAGTCGAAACTTAAAAAAATCATAACTTCCTCATATGAAGTCAGATTTGGGCGTTCTTTTTATGCACGCTCTCGGTTTAACGAACTCTACAACATTTGTTTAGATCACTAGGGCTAAATATCGCTCTAACGTAAATTCACTTTTTACGTCATTCAGCGTCGTGCCGATTTTGTTGCGAAACTTCGATAGATCATAACTTCTTCGTTATAACTCGGATTTCGGCATTCTTTATATATTCGGAAACCTCATTTCAACTACTACAACATTATCCATATATATATCGAGCTTATCTAAAATTTCATTTTGACGCTTATTTTTATTCTTAATTCAATTAAGTCACACAGTTAAGCACAAAACACATAATACTCAAATAATACACTTCTATTATTTCAAAATGGATTATAAATGTTAATCTAGACTATTATATCAACATTAATGACAGACCCAGAAACACAGACGTTACATTCTTCGGGTTCGAAATCGGAAAGATTTTCGGTTGAGGGTGTGAAAGGTTGTTGGGATTGAAATTAGAATTGGAGTGGCGTTTGGATTTGACATGTTGTTCAGGGTGGTGGGGATTGGAATTGGAATTGTTGTGATATTTAGCATTGTGAATAATAGCTAGAAACACCACCTACAAACGTTTGGTTTTGAGATAAATTTGATATATCCATTTGTGGCTGGTAAGATGATGGTGATGCCAGATCGTAATCAAAGAGTGGAACTGGATTGGAAGCATTATGGTTTGAAGAGTTTTGGTTGGATAAGTTGGAATTATTGGAAGATATTTTAAATGATTGTGAATTAAAATGAACGGTAAATATGTATATATAATAGTAAATTTGTAATAAAAAAACCATTTGCCAACATTCAACTCTTCCAACGGTTCACAAACATAAAAAAATTTCAAACTTTTACCACCGATAAAAAGCTACCATCGATACGGTGAAAAATGGGATCCGAGGCACTGTTTACTGTCAGTAAATGTGCCACATCAGCTTATCGCCGACAAGCAATCTTTGACACCATATAGCTTTAGAGAACATTTCCCAAAAGATCTCCATTATGATCCTCTGTTTGAGTCAGACTACTTTTTATGAGATCTAAAATCTCCGAAATGTCATTGTTTCCTTTTTCTAAACATATTTGTTCAATTACAAAAAATTGGGTACATTTCATTTTTTCTGAAAACTTAGATAAAATAGACGGATTATGGAGCTCCGATAATTCAAAAAGACATGGGTCGTGGGGCAAAGTTTTATTTGATTCATGAAACCCCGAAATTGCATTATTAAAAACAAAACAAATACACATATACCAACATACACCTGCAATCCAACAATCAGATCCGAATCTTCGAACCCGGGTCCTATTTCACTATCCGGGATTTCAGTGTCTGAAAACTAGATCCGAACCCGAATCCCTGTCCAAATCCAAACCCTACTCCAACCCCACACCCAACCCCAAGCCCAAACGTAATCCTTGCTTGATTCCACGTCGAACCACCAAATCCCGCGCCGGCGACCAATCCTAGCCCCACTCCAACGCCGCATCCGACCCCGGCTCCGGCTCCCGGACCCAGGATGAACTCTTCTTTTCGAGGGACGTTTTCATCGATGAAATCAGCAGCGGATGAGTTGGAGGTGAGCTTTAATCCTTTCCATTTCCACAATGGTGGATTCTGAATGTTGATCTCCATCGTGCGTATGCAATTGATGGAAGTGGAATTTGAATTTGTATTCGGATTCGGATTCTAATGCCTTGTTGTTTTTTTTATTGTAAGAGGAATTGATGTGGTGGTGGATCATTGGAGGAGGGTTAGTTGATATTAGATAAGGTCGTGATCTGTAAGACAAGAAAAGTGCAATTGCAATAAGCCAAAGAAGACGAAAAAGATGTGAGTTTCGATGTCGACGACCCATGGGTTTTGGTTGTAGTTGGATACTTGGATTTATCTTAAATGGATATATATGTTTTAAGTGAATTCATGGGCTTTGATTAATTGGGATTTTACATTTTTTGTATTTTAATTGAAACTTTAGAGATTGTTTAGTTATCTTCAATTCTTGAAATGTAGTTTTCCCTCCAAAGTAAAAAAGAAAGTAACTTTCAATTGCATTTTAAAACGATTTTGTTTTACATAACTATTATATAAAAATGGTAAACCACACCACATACATGTTAATGTAAAATATTTATTTTGAAACAAAAAGTTATTCATTTTATGAAATGTCGGGAGATTGAATGTCATCAAACAATCACATTTTTAATGAATGCTGGAAAATAACCATACAATTAGTGAAAAATGTCTAGTGAATTTATGAGATCATATTTTTAAGCTTCTCTTGTCATAAATGGATTGATATTTATTATATTCGTAAAAATGAATACCACTATATTTATATTGATTTCACTTGCCCACACTATTCTATAAGGCACCATGTTATCTAACCTATGATATTGATGTTAGAGTCTATACAAATTCCACCACTTATGTAAACATACTTTTCTATTTCTTCTTGTTAATTGTTACTAGTTTTTTCTTTGATAGTATCTTGTGTTTTTTTGAAAAGTATCTTCTTGTCCTTTCTGGAATGTAAGTAGTTAGGCTCGTTACATGTTCGCGATATTTTTCAAAATTCATAAGTTATAATTTTTATGCATTTTTGTTTCACAAATTATTTGCGGAATGCACTAATTTTGCAAAGTGTTCTTTGTAGTTATATATTGATAAGTTTCAACCAAATAACAATTAATTTCAATCTCTTCTACTCTTTAAAGCTAATTTATGCGAATCGATGATGAATTTATAAAATAGTAGTATTATAGTACTTATTTGTAGTGGCGAATGTGATAGAATGTTAATGACAATCGTTCACAATCCGGTTAGATATTTTTGTTGAATGGTGGTGAGGTGACTTAGAAAATTTTCAAACAAAAGACAGTAGACTGAAACGTATATATGTTTCATTTATTAATTTGTAATAATTTTTAACTTTAATTAGGTTTCTTTCTTTTTATAATTTGTTTATTTTCTATTTTATTGTAAAAAAACAAGCTCTTTCTTCTATCTTTGCAAAATGGATAGTCATAGTGGGCAGCTACTCAGCTAGGAGCCCATTTTATTTGTTTTGTCGAGTTGAATTTGATGGTTATTGTGAATGTGTGCTAGTAAAGTATGTAGCTTTATAAAATTCTAACTATTTTCACATGATTATCGAGGGTTGCTACTATGTTTAATAGACATAGAGTGAATTATATGAATGGTCCCTTGAGTATCAGTGAACTATATCTTTTGGTCAATAGTTTATTTGTTGTGCATCCTTATCCTCAAAGAGAAAATTAATAACATTTTGGTCCTAAATGTTTTTTTAAATAATTGTTACATAAATTTAATAGAATAATTATCGATATATCTCTCGTAGGTAAATGAGTTCTTCCAGTCGTTATACATATAGTTTTATTGCAAATTAATATTTTTTTTAGATTCCAAATGATTTATATTCCTATTTGAAAGAAAAAACATAAAAGACAAAATTGCAAAAATGGTTATTGTGTATGCATTTTTTTTGGGGTTTTAATCCAAACCACGATTTTTTTAAATTGGTGGTCTTTTTGAGTTAGTTTCCTTGCATTTTTGGTCACTCTCCAAACTAAAAAGACTATTATACCCTTAATGAATTTAATTTTCATTTTTCTTTCACTTTTTAAAAGTATTATTATTATTATTATTAAATATAAAATTGGGCCCACATCTCTCTCTCTCTCTCTCTCTCTCTCTCTCTCTCTCTCCGAAAATCAATTACCCCGCCATTGTCGTTGCTGTACGGTGGCCACCAAACATCGCTAAGGACCACTGCACAACCGTTGTTTCATCAACCAAATCCACCCAAATCTCCTTCATTCTCCGTCTGTTACTACATTTTCCCTTCTTCTTCGCCAACAGATCACCGTCACTATCGGGTTGCTGTTGTTTTTTTTTATCACCATCGACCCACTCCCTCCTATCCCTCTCATTAGTTACTGATAGAAGAGAAACCAGGCAACAAGGTCGCCACCCACTACTACCGTCGGGGCTCTTTCCTCTACAAAAAATGTCGTTGTCACCGCTACTTTTTCCCTCTGCCATACCCATCTCCGTTCGCCTCCATCCTCATCAGACTCGTCAGAACAAGAAATGGAAGCAACGAAGCTCCCATCACTGCCCACTGTCGCTGTTACTGTGGAGCTCCGACACCACGACTACTGTTTTGAATTTAGAACTCCACAACTACCACTCTTGCCGGTACTCTGCCTTCCTTGCTTTCAATCGTTTGTAGCTGTCGAAAACCACCACTACCGTGAGGGTGGTGTTGCTATCGTGACCACCGAGAAACCCTCACCACCACCTGGAACACCCCCAGTCACCCTTAATGCAGGAGGTATTGATCAACCACCACTTTCTTTTGTTGATTGCTTCCCTTGTTCTTATGTCAGTCGAGATCGAAGGAAATGGATCTTGTATCCCATAATCGTGACTTGTAAAATTGGGAGATAGATTGAGAGAGAGAGAAAGAGATAGATAGATAGATAGATAGATAGAGAAAGAGAGAGGTGGGCCCCATAATTTTTATTAAATAAACTTTAAATTAAATAGCAAAAATCATAAAAAATGTATCAGAAGGGCATTTTAGTTTTTTTCAGTTTTTTGAGGGACCAAAAATGCAAGGAAACTAGGTCAAAATGACCACCAATCAAAAAAAGTTATGGTTTAGACTAAACCCCCCCAAAAAATAAGACAAAACTTCAAAAATGGTCCCTATGGTTTTCAAAAATATCAAATTTACTCCCTAAGTTCAAAAAACCTTACAGATGGTCCCTGTGTTTTCAAAACTTTTAATGTTTAGTCATTCCGTCTAACTCCGTCAGTTTTCTACCGTTAAGTGAGGGGCATTTTCATCATTTCAACCCAGGGACCATTTATGAGGTTTTCAAGAAAAAAAATATAATTATTTAATTAAAGGGCCCCACTCACCCACCTCTCTCTCTCTCTCACACACACACACACGATCATCTTCTTCATAAAAACACCCACATACATTTCACACCAACAAACACAGTTTGAACAAAATTGGAATCTCGATAAATGTTGTATAAGGACGCCATAGAATTAGATCGAGATGCTTAATCTCCAATTGGGCATCAGGTAAAAAACATAATCTGATCACCATTCTTTCAAAACCTTATTCAGTCTGTTTCATATATCATCATCTTCATCAAAAACTTTGATGGGTTCACAAGGATTTATCAGGTTAAGACTATCTTCCTTCTTTAACACCACAATAGTATCGAATCGTTTAGGGGATTCCATTTTCCATTTACAATCTTAACTGATGAATCAAAATTACAACCATGAAACGTATTTAACAAACTGTTAATGGATAAACATATGGACTCTGTTTTCAGGTTGAATTATTATCTGCTATGCCTAGAGCTTCAAGAACACAAACCGATAGGAAGGAAACTGATTGAATTTTGAGAACACACATATCCACTAATCATTTCGGTTTTGCGATTCAACAACACTTCTAATCTTGAAATTTCGTTGAGAGATAGGAGTTAGATGTTTGTTCCTCCTGATTCAAACTCCTCTGCCCCATCAGCTTCTTCCTCAGTTTACTTGGCGATATTATCCCAACCTAAATGGATTGAAAACCCACGAAAAAAAAAAGAACCCCCGCAAATGTGGATTGAACAGAAAGACGAACTGATTACACAAAAAACAAAGGATTTGTAAAGGGGAATCCGAGTGATGAACATAAATCAGAAAACAAATTGGAATATAAAAATGAAGAGAGGGAGCTGCTACTGATTTCATTGACTACATTTGTAGCATAGTAAATTAGCGAAAAGAACAAGAAACTTTACCTAAAGCTTGTGAATCCTATTGTACTTTACAATCCCTTGGTTTGCGTTGTCTAAAATGAGATCTAAATGATCAACATCAGTGATGAGCTCCATTTCCACAAACGCAGGTCTTGATACGTCCTAAAAGACTTCGACTTTACAATCCATTTTCACAATTTTCTTAGATTGTTCATTTTTTCTTCAATCGTAGCCAAACCCACAAGTTTTTATCGGATTTGAACAACATCCGTTGCTCCAATTTGGTTGATGCGGCTATTGCCAGTCTCTGTGTGGGATTTATCTGCAGAGAAGATGAAAGAATATTTGGGGATAAAAAAATAATAATTATTATTCAGAGAGAGAGAGAGAGAGAGAGAAAGAGAGAGAGGGGCCCTTTAATTAAATAATTATATATTTTTTTTCATTTTTTTTAAATAAAGAAAACTTCATAAATGGTCCTTAGGTATTGAAATGACAAAAATACCCCTCACTTAACGGTAGAATACTGATGAAGTTAGATGGAAGGAGTAAACATTAAAAGTTTTGAAACCACAGAAATCATATGTAAAGTTTTTTTGAACTTAAGGACTAAACTTAATATTTTCAAAAACCATAGGAACCATTTTAAAGTTTTATCAAAAAATAAATACCACAGGACCATTTTTGCAATTTTATCAACATAAAATTGGTCGGTAATTGTGTCATTTGTTTTCTTATACAAACAATAAATATGTCGATATCTTTTAGATTTTACATTGGTCAGTTTGGGACGACAATTTAAGCATTGATAATGATTAATAATTACAAGTATTTTGTTTCTAAAATTCACATACACTATTAAGCTCAAAGCTTGCAAAACGACGTCACAAAATTGCATCATCATCATCAAATACAAAAATGAAAACACCTTCAACAAATAACAATCAGATCTGAATCACAAGTCTCTTCTTCGAACCCGGTTTCGGTTTCACAACCCGAGATTTCAGGGTTTCCCAACTAGACCCGAACCCGAATCCCTGCCCGAATCCAAACCCAGCTCCAACGCCGCACCCAATCCCAAATCCAAACGCAATCCTTACATGATTCCACGCCGAACTCCCTAATCCCATGCCGCCGACCAATCCTACCCCCACTCCGGCGCCGCATCCGACCCCGGCACCGGCGCCCGGACCCAAAACGGAGTCTTCTACTTTAGGGGCGTATTCATGGAGGTAATCGGCGATGGAGTATGCCTTCTCTGAATCTGTAGTCAGCTTTAGCCCCTTCCATTTCCACAGCGGCGGATCCTGTTTCTTCTTGTTCTTGATGTGTACGCCATTGATGTAAGAGGAGTTTGAATTTGGATTCGAGTGCTTCATGGAGTAGAGGAAGGTTGGTGGATAATGTCTGTGTTTGACTTGTTATTGCCAATTATTGAAATGTGGGGCAACAATGGCCCATGGACTTTAACCAAGTTAATTTGGATACATAGGATTTTATATTTTTTCCCATATGGGCCAAACTAGTTTAATTTGGATTTTAATCTTATTTAGAGGTAATATGTATTGGGCCTAATAATATATAATGGTATAATAAATAAGGTAAGCAATTTTGGTTCTAAAGTTATATAATAAGTGTAATTGTACTTTTAATGGTTCTCATGTAATTAGTCTTGTAATTTTACCTTAATCGGGTCACAAGTAACCGATCCTGGTACCAAAAATATGGGATCGGTGTAATTGAGCTTCAACTAAAATGTTTTAGTCATAATATAACCAGTGTAATCAGGGTCATTGGGTAAATGGTCTTGTAATCTAAGGTCGAGCCATATGTATATTTCCTTGTGTTATAATTATATAACTGACAGTATAATCATGTTTTAATGAGTCATATGTACATTTCTTGGTGTTATAATTATATAATTGATGGTATAATCAAGTTTTAATGAGCCATATGTACATTTCCTAGTGTTATAATTATATAACTGAGGGTATAATCAAGTTTTAATGAGCCATATCTACATTTCCTGGTGTTATAATTATATAACTGAGGGTATAATCAAGTTTTAATGGGGCCTCAAGTAAGGGATTTTGGTCCTAAGATATATTAGCTAGTGCAATTAGATTTTAAATGATCTTCAGGGTCGTCTAGTTAGGTGTTAACTGAGCATAAAGTAACTCGTTTAATTTTATGAACTTATTAAAGTGATGTTTTGTATAATTATTTTTGAAAATAATGAGACCAATGATTAGAAATGAGAAGTGATTTGTATACATTTTTATTTTTTATTTTTTACCAATATATAACAATTTGTGTTTTATATTAATAATAA
Source organism: Lactuca saligna (assembly GCF_052625555.1). NCBI lineage: Eukaryota > Viridiplantae > Streptophyta > Magnoliopsida > Asterales > Asteraceae > Lactuca > Lactuca saligna. Next base: position 81,765,613 of record NC_136419.1, read on the forward strand.
AAACTGTCGTGTACAAATTAAAAAAAAATTTGCGATACAATTTTAATTGTAGGTAAATAAATAGATCACGGCTACCAAAGTGATGGAGAAAGGTGGCATGGTATTAACGTTTTGTTTAAAATTGCTGCATTAAATGAATTAAAAACTAATCTTTGGCATTTTGCGTTTGTTTTTATTTTTCTTTGATAAAATATTCGATTTGTTTGTTTATGTCGTACCATGTTTACATTTTAATATTAGTAAAATATTTATTTACTTATCGTTTATTTAGGATAATGTACAGTTATGTATCTTAACCTAAAACTATAATGCATTATTCCTTCTAAAAAAATCCAGTCACTATAATTTGAACCTATTATTAGTTTATTACTAGTTTGTTCTAACTTTTTTTCTTCAAATATTTAAACACCACATGTGCTCCAAACATGAAATATCACATTTTGTTTAGTTAATGGGTATATGCTAATCTCCTCTCCTATGCTAATAAAACAATATAAATTTGCCACGTGGCAGTCATTCAGCCTCCCATCGATTTCTCTCGCTCTTAAGACTAAATGAATTCCCGAAAATGGCCTTTTGATCCATTAAACTCCCAACTCAGCAAAATCCGGAAAATAATATGCTTTCCAATTTAAACTCAATTAAAATAAATCAAACTCAAATTCCGAATATCCTTTCACGTTTTTTCTTTACATTTAAAAAACCAATAAATCAGGGACGTCAAATCAAAGATTCTGTTTTTCCTTTGAATACGTATTTAAAATCCTGAAAATTAGGAATTTAAATTAGACACCATTATGATATCCAATAAAATCGAAACAAAGTTAATGTTGTTATTTGAATTTCAGCAATATATGGCAATAAATTAGGCTATGTTATGTTATCTTATCTTAAAAAAATATAAGAACGTCCACCCAATTTCTTTATTTTATATACAACAACAATTCAATTGTTTTACCATTGTTCATGCATCGGTAAAGTAGCAGACACTAAAGTTCTCATATCGGTTTGATTCCATTTTCTTCTGCAAACTTTGTAGCTATTTATGCAATCAGGTAATTTCTAAACATCCTTTCCAGTCCTTGCCTTAGAATCAAAACTTTTTTGCTGTACTCATCCCATGTATACATGAATATGATATCTCAAATCAAAGAAATACAGAAACAAAGAAAAAGAATAAAAAAAAGCTGAAAATCAGAACAGAAAATAAATCAAAATTGTGCATTTTTTTTTGTTATGAACTAATAAAGAATCAGAAAACGTAAAAATCGTCTTTCAGGGTTTAAAGCACACTGAATTTTGATGTTCCTAATATATTAATATAAGTACAATGCTATAATTGTGATTTTTTTTTTTAACTTCATAGCCCAACACTATTTTTGCTCTGTCAACGGTTTTCTATTTGAGAACTTTTGAAAACGAAAATGTGGTGTGCAATAATGTAATTACATATTTGGCAACAAAGATGAAGATTTAAGGTTCTCATGACACTATTTGTTTTTCATTCCTTCTGTAACCTTTTATACATTGACTATATTTGACAACATAGACTAACTTTCGAAATTGTTTGTATAAGAAGATTTATATTTTTTTGGCGGTCACTCTGAAAGGACCGATGTACCGGGGGCCAAGCTTGCCCCATTTCCTGAATCGTATCACCCATTTCCAAGGGGATACCTTCAGGAGTACGAAGTCTTTGACCTGAAACTCTAGCTCGGATCGTCGCATGTCCGCATTACTCTTTTGGTTACTTTGTGTCGTCAATAATCTCTGTCTGACCTGCTGACTCTGCTCGGTCGTCTTCAGCACTATCTCGGTGCACCCATCACTCTCTGTGCCACTTTTCCCCAGTAAATGGGAGTCCGACACCTTCTCTCGTAAAGAACTCATAGGAAGGCATACCAATGCTCGAATGGTGGCTGTTGTTGTAGGAAAACTCAGCTAGTGGTATGTAGGTGTCCCAACTTCCTCTGAAGTCCATGACACACGCACACAACATGTCCTCAAGTCTCTGTATTGTCCGCTCACTCTACCCATCTGTGTGCGGGTGATATGCAGTGCTGAAATGTAGATGCGTGCCCAACTCCTCATGAAATTTCTTCAAAAAACTGGAAGTAAATCGCACGTCTCGATCCGACACTATTGAGATCAGCACTTCGTGCCATGCTACCACCTCTCTCACATAAATATCAACCAACCTCTTTGCAAAAGAGCTCTCACTAATAGCAAGGAAGTGATCACTCTTCGTCAGTCGGTCCACAATCACTTAGATCGCGTCAACACCACGCATCATCCTCGGTAGTTTGGTTATAAAATCCATGGAAATCTGTTCCCACTTTCACTGGGAAATCTCTAACAGCTGCAAAGGACCATGCGGTCGCTGATGTTCAGTCTTGACCCGACGGTAGGCCAAACACCACTCAACTACCCATGCAATATCTCTCTTCATACAGGGCAACCAGTAGTCCCTCTTCAAGTTCAAGTACATCTTCGTGGCCCCGGGGTGGATCGAGAATCTCGATATGTGCGCCTCCTCCATCAGTATACCTCGAGCTCTACCTGTATAGGGCACCCAAATACGTCCTCGAAATGTCATAAACCCTTGACTATCGATCACAAACTCTGGAACTTGTCCAATCACCAGCTCCCTCTTGTGGTTCTCCGGCTTCACAGCCTCCGCCTGAGTCTCCCAGATGGTATCCAAAACCAGAGTCATTACTATCATCCTCATGCATATGTCTCGAACCGGGGAACTCTCCGCCCGACGACTCAGGGCGTCGGCTACCACATTAGCCTTGCCCGGATGATACAGGATCTTGCAGTCACAATCCTTCACCATGTCCAACCACTTCTTCTAGCACATATTTAGGTTGGGCTGATCCATGAGATACTTCAGGCTCTTGTGGTCCGTGTATATGGTACACCGAACCCTATATAAGTAGTGGCGCTAGATCTTGAGGGCGAACACCACCGCCCGACTCTAAATCGTGGGTGGGATACCTCGTCTCATGCGGCTTCAGCTGCCTCGATGCATATGCTATCACCTGCACTCTGCATAATCACCGCACCCAACTCGAATATAGATGCATCGTAGTAAACCACAAAGTCCTCCATTCCCTTGGGAAGGGCTAACACTGGGGCTTCACATAATCTCTGGCGAAGAGTCTCAAACAAGGTCTACTGATCGGGACCCCTAGTAAAAGTAATGCTTTTCCGGGTCAACCTGGTGAGAGGAATGACAATTTTGGAGAAATCCATAATAAATATCCGATAGTAGTCGGTCAATCCCAGAAAACTCCTGATCTCGGTGGGGAACCTCGACACCTCCCATCTCATAACTGCCTCTATCTTGGCCGGGTTGACCAAAATCCCATTCTGGTTAACGAGGTGTCCCAAGAACTGAACCTCTCCTAAACAGAAATCACACTTGGAGAATTTGGCATAAAGCCTCTCCGATTTGAATACACCCAAAATCTCTCTCAAATGCTCCTCATGTTGCTATCTAGATCTCAAATACACCAAGATATCATCGATTAACATGATCACCGATCGATCCAACATAGGCCTGCACACCCGGTTCATGAGATCTATGAACGCTGCCAGTGCGTTGGTGAGCCCAAAAGGCATCACCACAAACTCGTAATGCCCGTAACGAGTCCTAAAGGCCGTCTTCTGGATATCATCCTCACAAACCCTCATATGATGATATCCCGACATCAAGTCGATCTTGGAAAACCAAGACACACCCTGCAACTGATCGAATAAATCATTGATCCTCGGTAACGGATAACGGTTCTTGACCGTCAGCTTGTTTAACTCCCGATAATCAATGCACATCCGGTGTGAACCATCCTTTTTCTTGACAAAAGGATTGGATCTCCCCACGACGAGCTACTTGGTCGGATAAAACCCTTCCCCAACAGCTCCTGAAGCTGCGAGGATAACACCTGCATCTCAGGCGGCGCAAGGCGATAAGGTGCCTTGGAAATAGGCGCCGCTCCCGGAACTAAATCGATCCGAAAATTCACTCACTATCGGAACCTCCACGACATAACTCGATCTCTCGGCAGTCACCCGCGTATCCATCACATACGCTTCAAAACCCCTGCAACCCTGTTGAAGACTCTGTCTCGCTCTGGCAGCCGAACAAAATGATGACCCAGGTCTGGTACCCTCTCCATATACAGTAAGCACTCCCCAACTGGGGTCTCGTATCGTCACCATCTGACGCTCGTAGTCGATAATAGCTCTGAATTGACTCAACCAGTCCATACCCACAATAACACAAACATCACCCATCGCGATCGGTACCAGATCTATCGGAAACTCAACTCCAAAAATCTCAAGCACACATCCCCGGATCACATCAGTCGCAAACACCGTATGCTCATCGGCTATGGAGACTCTTAGAGGTCGTCTCAACGCCTCTCGTCAGATACTGATATGATGACTAAATGCTAAAGAAACGAAGGATCGACTCACACCCGAGTCAAATAACACCAAGGCAGATACAAAATTCACAAGAAAAGTACCTACACATATCACAGTATAAGCACAAAATAACTCAAATAAAATAAGTAAGAGATCACATACCATCCACTACATCGGGTGTTGTGCGCACCTCTTCCGCTGTCAGCTGAAAGGCTCTCCCGCGAGCCTTCGGTACCTTGGTCTTCGCTGGCCGACTCTTAGTAGCTTGAATAGCAGTACGTGCAGACCCCTGCGCTGATCCTTATAACAGCTGCGGACACTCAGCCTTTCGATGACCAGTTTGGTTATAGTGAAAACAAACTACAAACCCCTTGGGGCAATCCATAGCAATATGCCCCTCCCTACCCCACTATTAGCATACCCTTCTCTGCACACTCCGTCATGACTCTTACCGCACTTCCCACAAGTGCGGCCCTTTTGGCCCCCAAATCTCGAATCAGTGGGCTTTGCCCGCTTGGCTACCGACTAAGACTGTACCGGCCACCGATCCTTCCCCTGAGACCCCGCCTCCTCCATGGCCTGAGTCTCCAACTCAATCTCCCTCTTCCGGGTATTTGCCTAGAGCTCAGCAAATGTTCACCACGAACTCACGTATGTCCCTCCTCAGTATGCTCAAATATTGGCTCATCTGTGCCTGCTCGGTAGACACGTGCTCAGGGCAGAACATCGCCCTCTCATGGAACATCCTCGTAATCACTATCCTAGACTCTGTATAACTCAAGCAAGCACATAAGACCCTCCGATCACACATAGTTACCACTCTAGGTAAAGTATAGTGAAAAGACTCACCTCGTAGCTAGTAGGTAATAGACAAGCACTTGGAAATCCTGAACTAGCCTCCGCCTAACACATTAGACAAGCATCTCAATTATTATCCCTCTTTTACTCATTTACACCTAAAGTCCTCTTATTCTCTTTCCAACCCTTGGAATGGGTAAAAGACCATTTTACCACTCCATAGTCCCAAATGCTCCCAATTGACCCACTCACGAAGTCAATATAAGTCAACAGTCAAACTGACCTGACTCGCCGAGTGCACCCATGTGACTCGCCCAATCCACTCGTATCTCAGAGTTCTTCCTAGCGTTTACTCAGCTCATTGAGTTGACCCCTAACTTAACGAGTTATTATTGGGTCAAGGGTACTGAGTCAAACCCGATCCGACTCATTGAGTCATCCCATAGACTCGACGATTTGACTCGAATGGATCTCTCATTTGATCGACTAAGGTCAGATATGCAACTCTAGCTCATAGATCTAACCTCCTAGTACCCAAAAGTCACGTAAAGGCCTGATCTTGGTGTCCATGCATGGTATATATTGCTCCATATGCCATCAAAACTCCATTAATGCTTCCTAGCTTCAAAACTCTATGGTTTCTCAACCATGACTTCACACTTTCAGACTCTTGGGACCTCACAAGGTCCAGATCTGTAGCACAAGCTCACAAGGGGGTTTGATGCACCCAAAACCCCATCAAGAAGGTAATACAAGCCCTAAAACTCAAAATCATGGGATCTAGACCATCAACAAGGAAGATAAGAGCTTTTTACCTAGATCTGAAGCTTGAGGAGAAGAAGAATCGAATCCACTAGCCTTTCCTCCTTCATCCTTCAAGAACCTTGCTCTTTCTTAAAGAAAATGACTCCAAAATAAGCTTCCTTCTCTCTATTGCTCACTATGGATGTTAGGGTTTCTCTCAGGGGGTGTATGGGCAATAGTGGTATGGGGGGGGGGGGGGGATATGGAGGCTACAAATGCCTTTAAATAGGCCACATGCCCGAGAAATTAGGGTTTCCTTCAGCAACGCTGACTCGACGAGTCAGCTCTCAGACTCATCGAGTCCATTCATTAATCCATGTCACCAGTCGCGACCCCACTCGACGAGTTGATGCACCAACTCGTCGAGTCACTCAATTTAAATAAATTAAAATAATATACCTGAAGGCCCGGGGTGTTACATTATGATGGGTAACAAACCGATCATAAGAGTAAAATGTGAACATTTTTAATAGTTCAGTAGCAAATAGATAACGAAAAAAAAAAATTTAGTGACTAAATGTGAACACAGTTGAAAGTTTGTTTCCCTCTCAAATTATCCTAATATTATATCCCGAAAAAGATATAAAAAAAATAAAACGAAACCAATAGTGTATATATATATATATATATATATATATATATATATATATATATATATATATATATATATATATATATATATATATATATATATGTTTTATGTTATAAAACAATGCAATATTATATGTATACAAATTATCCTAATATTAAATGTATCAATTTTGTGTAATAAAATTATGCAACATATAAAATGACATACATTAAACAATATACGTTATTTATAAAAGAATACATAAATATATTGATACATTATATATGTTGTTATACTCAATGTATTGACAATTTAACATACATCAAATTAACATATTTACTATTAAAAATGATATTGAAAATTTCATATTACACACAAAATACATTTTGAAGTATTTTTAATATTATTATTCTTTTTAATTTTTCTTATGTACTTTACGTTAACATATATATATAAAATTGAAAACATACATACGGTCAAACACATACATTATTTTTTTTAATTTTTCTTATGTAAGTTACATTAACATATACGTACATATAGTTGAAAACATACATACGATCAAACACATAATATGTTAACATATATATATATATATATAGTTGAAAACATACATATCGTCACATATATGTCCAAAGATATACATATAGCCTGATAAGTTACATTAATAAACTTTATATTAATTGTTCAAATATTAATATAACCTTTTTTTTAATAATTATTATATATGTATTTTCAATTAATATAAAATTTATTAAAAATTGAAAAGTAGAAATAATTCGGTTGATGTGGTGGTGTCAGGGATATACATGATAGCCTCATAAAATAAATACTATAGTTATGAATTTTAATATTTGAACAATTAATTCTAATTTTTTCTGGACAAGCTCTTTTTGTTTATTTGCAATACAATTTAATTTCAGACTTTGAATTTTACATCAAAAAACTTTAAAACTATTTTGATTATTTACGATACATATGACAAAATCTTATAAAAAATAAATAAGAAAAAATGCTTAGATTTGATTAGACGCAATGAACTTATTATTAAAGAACAGAGTAATAAAACGAATAAAGAGGATTTATCAATATTTGTTTCTAGTATCTATGTTACTTACATATCAAACATATATGCTTATATGTGTAGTTGTGTTCCTAAAGTATGCAAGTCTATTTTGTACAATACATCATATCATTATCAAGGATAATTTGTTTATTTAAAAAACTTCAACTTCAAATACATCATTTTTTTTTGTGGGAACTTTGTGTTAGTATTCTTTTCGTGAAAGAGTTTTAAGAGTGACATAATAATTTTCGATAGAAACCATACGTTTGACCTTTGTTTGAATTCCTCCTTCGATGAATCACGCTGTAAATTATTATTATTATTATTATTATTATTATTATTATTATTATTATTATTATTATTATTATTTGCAGTTAATTAAATGTGTTTGACAATCAACTCTATAGCCGTAAATAGATATTATGTTAACAAGAAAAACTAAACAAGAAGACTTTGTGTGCATCATCTAGAAGCCATGACCACCGCCACACTAAATGGAAAAATAAGTCTTACCTTTAATATCACTTACTTTAAAAAAAAAGTTAAACCGTTCTAAGTGGTTCACGTTAATTCATCCCCGGTTCTAAGTGGAAGGACAATTATGAAATATCAGCAAAATTTTGGATGTGTTAACACAACAAGAAAAGTCACCATTTGGGACGACAAAAAGTGTCGTAATACTCAACAAAAAGCGTCCCTACTAGTGTCATCCCTAATAGCCGTCGACACTAATAAATATTCCGGCAACTAGTTACCCGGAAGTACCTGTTGTCGTAAAAGGTGTTGTCCCTATAATGTTTTAATAAAATTTATATATTGTATTAGTTTATGTTATAAAAATGCATAGTATAAAAATGCAAAATGTGCAAACCTTACATAAACAATCTAATAAACATGAAATAGTAGTCGATTTAGTCCATAGTCTAATAAATCAATAATAACATCATCCATAATGTCTCCAATTGCCGCCACAAATGCCAAGTTTTGAATAAAAGCATTAACATCCACATTCTATAAAGTAAGAATATAAGTTAAAATATAAAAACAAATTATTATTACTTAACAATTAAGTCACAAACACATTAAATCGTTAACAATTTAACAAACTACCAAATTCATAATAATTTAACAAACTAACAAGCTACCAAACTACCAAACTATCAAATTCATAACAAATTAGTAAGTACCTGTGTTGGTTGCGGTGTTTGTGACTGTGACTGCCACTGGGAGGGAGCACTTGTACCCGCAACGGAAGGTGTGACAACCCGGAATTTTCTTTTGTACGAACTCTGCAGTCAAACACTTCAATTAAAAGTCAAATTCATTTCTGCTAATTTTAGCTTGGTTTAAAGTCCGTTTGGTTATTTTAAATATTTATTCTTCGAAAGAATAAACGAAAGAAAGTGTACTTTAGGATTATTTTGTGCATCATTTGAGTCGCAAAACTCCAAGAGTTTGGAGTTTTCGGCCCAAAATAGTGTTAGGGCCGAAAACCCTAAAGGGTATATAAATGACACTTAGTCATTTATATCATTTTTACCATTTCCAAGTCAAGAACAATTCTCTCTCAAGTATCATCCAAAGATTTTTCGAGATCTTCAGGATTGTAAGTGTTTCCTTCCTTGTTTAGTTGATCTCTTCCTTTATCTAGTGATATTACATGATTTCATCCATGAAATCATTCCGTTTTCTTAGATCTTCAAGTGTTCACCAAGAACACCAAGAGCACACACTAGTGTTTTGGGCCGAAAACACCTTTCCTTGCTTCCATATTGTAAGTATCTATCCCTTATAATTATTATCTAGTAAGGATACTGGATTTAGAGCCTTGAAATCGTCATTTTTCCAAGAACAAAAGGGGTTTTCGGTTAGTGCATCTCCTTAAACCGAAAACCCTAAAGAAAGGTACCTTAAAGACCTTAAGCCTTTCCTAATGCTTAGTATTGAGTCTAGAACACTTCTTTACTTGTTTAAAACCCCTTGGAAATCACCTTATGCATCAAAGATCATGAGTTTTCGGCCAACCATTTGGACCGAAAACCTCTTGGACCGAAAACCATATGGATCGAAAACCACAAGAAACATACAACTTGGACCGAAAACTCCCTTAAGTGGCTATACAACCCTTAGATGCAACCCTTGGTACTTCTAGCACTTGAATCAAAGTGTTTTTCCATGTCCTAGGGTGTCTTAACTTGGTTAATTAATTGTTAAATGACTAATTGGATACATATATGTGTTATTATATGATAAATAGGATCCGTGTGTGTGCTCAAGTCTTCACTTAACTTTTAGCATCCTTTACCATCCGTTCATCCAAACCACTCACTACAGGTGAGTTCATACCCCTTAATCAACCTTTTAAATGATTTTAAATGCTTTTATAGGGGGGGGGGGGGGGGATACAAGTTGAATATCATAGTTATTATATCAATCACATGTGATTAATAACTATCAAACATATGAATTTACTATACTTTCAAACTGTTTTTCTAAACAAATGACTTCAAACTGCTTATCAAACTATTTTACATGTTAAACTTCTTATCAAACTCACTTTTATGTATCAAACCTTTTCTATTACAGCTTTAAAACTTATATATTGTTAAAACCATGTCTATTACATATATAGTTACATAACTATTTGATTCCTTTTCTAAGATATTTCGGTCTAGGGAAGGAAACAGGCAAGGATAGTTGACTTTGTGACATGATGTACCATCCTATTTCACATGCAGTTGATTAATCAATGTATACCCAAGCTTATAACCATCATATTTCCATGCAAATATCAAATCATTCATACTCCTTTCATTTAAACGAGATCATCACCACCAAACCCCCTATTTCTTCATTCCATCTCCGGTTAACCTCTCTTTTCTCTCACGAATTAAATCCAAGCTATAAAGGAGCTTAAATCTTCAAGTTCGTTCCTAGAGTTTGGTAAGCATTTCCGTCATCCATTAAGTGTTCCTATACATATTTATGTTAGTTTCATATCATTTACACATATTATTATGTGTTAAACACTTAGGATAATACTCTTTCCAAGGAAGTTCAACAATCTCATCCAAGAGTATACGCTTGAAATCTTCACTTCATCACTTCAAACAACCCAAAAATCCACTCAAGGTGAGTTCATACCCCCAGATTTTAAAGATTTTTCATGTTTTAGGGGGGGGGGGGATACAAGTAAAACTTTGTTTATCACACACATATTTACATATTTTCATCTTTATGTTAGAGATAAGATATTATTTGCATAATCTATTTTATAAAACCATAAGAAATTTATGACTTGTAAAACTACATGATTTTTGAAGCTTTTACCAAAATATAACGTTCATAACAAAGGGAGTACATTCTATATAGTTACTACTTTGAGGGTTACAAACCAAAACATAATGTTTTGACCTTATATTTTGAAATTAGACAAGATAATCAATACATATTTATATAAATGTACTTAACAAATAAACATGTTAAACTGTAATATGTATAGTTTAGGGAACATTCACATTATTTTTACTCCTTTGGGTCAAAGAAATGATTATATAAAATTATGATTATTTTATAGATTGTAAACACTATAAAAGGATAATAAATACAATAACAATGAAAAGGAAACTTCAACACACTATATAAACTAGTTAATATAGGATTGTGAGCCACTCCTTCGTTGTACCAAACAAGGTACCCATTAAAATCCTGAATTATAAACAGAGTCTATTGGAGGAAGAGCGTGAGTTTGTGTATAGATCTATAGGAGACTGACATTACTACGTCCTGAGTGTTAGCTATAGTTGGAACAGAAGTTCTGGGATGACAAATGTCATAACTTTCCGACGCCTGAAGAACGTCGTGCATGCCATTAGTCATATTAGAATGGATATAATGAACACTCACAATAAGCATTACCTAAAGCAGTTGGTTTACGGGACAAACATAACTTCAATGGTTTTATTTTATTAATAAAACTGTATTACACTATTTTTAAGTACAATATTCATACACATCGGTTTAGGACAACAAAGAATCATATTTTCATCTATGTTTTGTTAGTCTATATGCTAGGGTTATATAAAATTAAGACCCGATCGACTTAGAATTGGTGGGTCTGCCTTATATTATGTTCCTTGTTTGGTTTTGGGCTTAGGGCAGACCCATTATATTCGATGACAAATTGAATCTTGATTTTATATAACTTGTATACACTAAGGGATCATAGAAGAAAGCTATGGGATTTCTAGAACTACACACGGTTACACTAAAAGCAATACATTATATTACTTACGAATACGATACGTTTAGCATTTCATGAAAACATATATTAAGGATCCTTATTGCTAAATCTATGATCAATTAGTGTATATGTTAGAGTTATATACAAAGAAGATCTGATTGGCAGTGTGTGACATCCCCAAAATCTCGGCCAGAAAAGACCGATTTCATTTATGCTTTTTAAAATAATTTTCAGAGTAAATCCTTTTAATTTTAAAAGAGATGCGGAATTTGTTCCCAAAAACAAAACATGATAAAATAGATATTTATCAAAACATTTCATAAAGAAATATGATTTCATTTCATAATCAAAAGTCGGGATGTCATGTTCCGATACAGGTCATAAAGCATAAACGATAACATTACAAGTCATTCAACAAATATATACATATACAGACTTGTAAACAAAACAACTTGATGTTCGCCCATCTTAAGCTCTTGCGCCACTTCCTGTAAAATAAATCAACTGAGTGGGTCAGGCTTGGGAGCCTGGTGAGCATATAGGGTTTTCAACCCACAATAATTATATTTAATTTCAACAATCAACAATAAACCCGATTACCCATTCCCGTTATCCTCACCTTACGTTCCTAAAAATAACGTCTATTATAAGGAACCTATTTCAGGATTTTTCATCGGGACGGACATCACTGCAGAGGGGCTTCCTCAACAATAAGTGTCCTAAAGGCAACCATGTGGGGGATAGAGTACACCGGTGAACACGTCGTTCACAACACCTACAGGTAATGAGCCTGCTAGTGTTCCACAGGACAGTCTAGAATAGTCCGTGGTCGTCATCCATACTCTGCTGAATGATTAGAATAACACCAATAACACCAATAACACCGAGGCCTCTCATCTGTTTATTACACACCAATTACCTACCCATGTTCTACCCAACATATTAGTAGATAAAAATATACGTTTTTATACATAGTTTAAAAACCTGTATAACATGTTTTAATCAACACCTATTCCACATAACAGATGAGGCATACACACATAACACGTATTTCATAGAGAATACATCAGATCTGTAAGATAGAAGAGAGTGAATATACACTCACACGTATAACAACCAAATATATACACATAACACGTATTTTATAGAAAATACTTCATAATATTGTGTTGGAATGAAAATAACTACACACTCACTTGATCAAAAGATGATCGGGCAGCACTACGGCTTGCAGAAGAGGTGTTTCTCCGTAGATCTGGAAGATCTTCACAAAACCGGGCTCCTCGCGGGCAACGTTTTGGCTCGGGAATAACGCTCTTCGGGATCCTCGGGGCTTCGGATCTTACTTCGGGGCTCGGGAATATTACCGGGGCTTTGGGGTATGATTGGCACGCAAATCGAGGCAAAACTTTGAGAGAGAGAAGAGTTTGAACAAGAGAAAATGGCTGAATTCGAGTTCTATTTATAGGCTGCTGGGTCTGGGATTACGCGGGGCGTACTCAAATTACGCGGGGCGTACTCAGTACGCGGGGCGTACTCGGGTTACGCGAGGCGTACTTTGACGTCACTGCGTGCGTCGACTGGTGGCACTCGAGTATTGGTCAGACAAGTTGCATCCGACTGAGTACGCGGGGCGTACACAAATTACGCGGGGCGTAATTGACTTGTCAAACTTCTAAATTGCGTAACTTTCGCATACGAGCTCCGTTTTCGACGTTCTTTATATCCACGCGAAGGTCAGACCATACTCTACAACTTTCATTTAGACTCCGTCGGCTAATTTTGACTTTTATTTTTATTATTTATTTTTAGAAGGCCAGGACAGAAAAACTTTGTTATAAATTCATAGCTTCTTCGTCTGACGTCCGTTCTCGCCTAACTTTTCATTGCTTCGCTACTAACAACAAGATCTTCGATTCTCATTTAGATTGTTTCGGCTAAAAACCGCTCGATCTCAAATCGAGTATTCGGGCTGTATAATGCTAAGTCGAAACTTCATAAAATCATAACTTCCTCATACGAAGTCAGATTTGGGCGTTCCTTTTATGCACGCTCTCGGTTTAACGAAATCTACGAATTTCGTTTAATTCACTAAGGCTAAATATCGCTCTATCTTAACTTCATATTTTACGTCACTCGGCGTCATGTCGGTTCTGTCGCGAAACTTCGACAGGTCATAACTTCTTCGTTATAACTCGGATTTTGGCATTCCTTATATCTCCGGAATCCTTGTTTCGACCACTACAACTTTATGCAAAGATGTCAGGCTTATCTCACACTTAAATTTTGACGCTTATTTTATTCTTAATTCATTAAATTATAATAATTAAGAAAATAAACACATAAATCACATAATTCACAAATAATACATTCTCATTATTTCAAGTTGAGTTACAAGGTTAACATAGACTATTACATTGCTAAAAATGGCAAGCCTAGAAACACGGGCGTTACAATTCTCTCCACCTTAGAATGATTCCGTCCCCGGAATCACACACCAACAAACAAATGCGGATAGCGACTCATCATGTCACTCTCCGTCTCCCAGGTGAGATTTGGCCCATTCGTGTGTTTCCATCGGACAAGCACTAACTCCACCATCTTACGTCGCAATTTCTTAGTCTTTCGGTCAACAATTGCCTCCGGTTCCTCAATCAACCTTTTGTTCTCATCGATCCTCAACTCTGAAAGTGGAATTATGTCGGGAACTTCTCCCGTGAACTTCCTCAAATAACACACATGGAAAGTGTTATGAATTCCATTCAGTTCTTCTGGTAGTTCGAGCTTGTAAGCTTGGTTCCCAATCCTCTGAAGAACTTTAAACGGTCCAATAAACCTTGGACTTAACTTTCCCCTTTTTCCAAATCTTATAATTCCCTTCCACGGCGAGACTTTAAGCAAAACCGAATCTCCAACTTCAAAAGTCATCGGTCTTCGCTTTTTGTCAGCATAACTCTTTTGACGATCCTGAGCTGCTAACATTCTCTCCCTAATTATTTTCAACTTTTCAGCAGTTTGATGGACTATCTCCGGCCCCATAAACTGCTTTTCCCCAGCCTCAAGCCAACAAGACGGCGTACGACACTTCTGTCCATACAAGGCTTGATAAGGTGCCATCTTTATGCTCGAGTGAAAACTATTATTATAGGAAAATTCTACCAAAGGTAAATGTTCATCCCAATTACCTAGGAATTCCAAGGTACACGCTCTCAACATATCTTCAAGTGTTTGTATCGTCCGTTCGCTCTGACCATCAGTCTGCGGATGGTAAGCTGTACTTAAACACAACTTGGTACCCAATTCCTCTTGTAGACTTTTCCAAAATCTTGAGGTGAAACGACTATCACGATCCGACACAATTGTTAACGGAACACCGTGAAGTCTCACAATTTCCTTCACATAAGAATTCGCAAGCTTTTCCATAGATCATTTCTCATTGGCTGCTATGAAATGCGCACTCTTAGTGAATCGATCGACGACCACCCAAATCATGTCGTGACCATTCTTTGTTCTGGGCAGTTTAGTGACAAAATCCATAGTAATGTCTTCCCACTTACCCATAGGCACAGGCAATGGTTCTAAACTCCCGTACGGTTTCTGATGTTGTGCCTTGACTCTTGCACAAGTCACACACTCGGCCACATACTTCGCAATGTCGAGCTTCATCGTCGGCCACCAATAATAGGGTTTCAGGTCCCTATACATTTTAGTGCTACCGGGATGAATTGAGTACATGGTCTTGTGAGCTTCTTCCATCAGAAGATCTATGACTCCTCCTGTCTTAGGTATCCAAATCCGATCTTGGAACACCTTCAGTCCGTGTCTGTTTACACCGAACACCAACGTTTTGCCCAAACGTTCTTCCTTCCGGTCATTCTTCTCCGAAGCTTCCTCTTGAGCTTTCTTTATACTTTCTAAAATGGTTGAGACAACTTCAATTCTCAACGCTCTTGGCCTTCTCCTTTCAAGATTGACTTTCCGACTGAGAGCATCAGCAACAACATTGGCTTTACCGGGGTGGTAAAGTATCTCACAGTCGTAGTCTTTAAGTAGTTCCAGCCAGCGTCGTTGCCTCATATTCAATTCTTTCTGACTAAAGAGATATTGGAGACTCTTATGATCAGTGAAAAGTTTGCACTTTGTGCCATAGAGGTAATGCCTCCATATTTTCAGAGCGAAAACTACCGCTGCCAACTCCAAATCATGAGTCGGGTAGTTCTTTTCATGCTCTTTCAGCTGTCGAGATGCATACGCAATCACCTTATCTCTTTGGGTCAAAACACAACCCAATCCAACACCAGACGCATCGCTATAAACAGCGAAGTCTTCAACTCCATCGGGTAGAGAAAGTATCGGTGCCTCGCATAGTTTCTTCTTTAGCTTCTCGAATGCTTCTTTATGCTTATCACTCCAAGCATAAGTAGCTCCTTTGTGGGTCAAAGCTGTTAATGGACTAGCAATCGAAGAAAAGCCTTGGATAAACCTTCGGTAATATCCGGCTAATCCTAAAAAGCTTCGAATCTCCGTGGGACTTTTTGGTTGTTCCCACTTCATTACAGCTTCAATCTTTGCTGGATCAACCATTATACCTTCTTGGTTGACCACGTGACCCAAGAATTGGACTTCTCGAATCCAAAAATCACATTTGGAGAACTTCGCATACAGCTTCTCCTTCTTCAAGACTTCCAAAACTTCTCGCAAGTGTCTGCCATGCTCTTCTTGGCTTTTTGAATAAATCAGAATGTCATCAATGAACACTATCACAGATTTATCAAGGAACGGATTACAAACCCTGTTCATTAAATCCATGAATGCTGCTGGAGCATTGGTTAGTCCAAACGACATAACCAAAAACTCATAGTGTCCATATCGGGTTCTGAATGCGGTCTTCTCTATATCCTGCTCTCTTACTTTTAGCTGATGATATCCTGACCTCAAGTCGATCTTTGAGAAATAACTTGAACCTTGTAGCTGATCGAATAGGTCATCAATCCTCGGCAACGGATATCTATTCTTTATTGTTGCCTTATTCAGCTCTCGGTAATCAATGCACATCCTCATGCTTCCATCTTTCTTCTTTACGAATAACACCGGAGCTCCCCAGGGTGATGAACTAGGTCTAATGAAACCTTTGTCCAATAACTCCTGAAGTTGCATCATTAGCTCCTTCATCTCCGTTGGTGCTAATCGATAAGGTGTTTTTGCAATTGGCGTTGTTCCGGGCAACAAGTCAATACGAAATTCTACTTGTCGATCGGGCGGTAATCCAGGAAGATCTTCGGGAAATAATTCCGGATAATCACACACAACAGGAATATTTTGCATCACCTTCTTTTCCTTCTTAGCATCGATCACGAATGCTAAATATGAGGTACATCCCTTGGTCAAACACTTTCTGGCTTTCATTAGGGAAATGATTCCAGAATTTACTCTGCGTTTATCTCCATACACGATAAACGATTCCTTTCCAGGTGAATTCACTTTCACTATTTTCTTCTTGCATAAAATTTCGGCATCATTGGCACTAAGCCAATCCATTCCCAAAACGATGTCGAAACCATTAAGTTCTATAGGTAATAATTCCTCGTGGAACTTATTCCCATTCAAATCAATTAAAATGTTTTTCATACGATGGCTAACAGGTACAATCTTGCCACTAGCAACTTCGACTAATAAAGCATTATCTAGTCTCACAATAGGCAAAGCTAGTTTTCTACCAAATTCATGCGATATAAAGGAGTAGTTGGCTCCAGAATCAAATAAAATTTGGGCAGGCAATTTGTTAACAAGAAAGGTACCTGAAGCGACATCAGCTTCATCTTTAGCAGCTTCCAGTGTCATCTGGAATGCTCTCGCCTTTGGCTTTGGCGGAATGTTGGGTCTTGCTGCCTCCTTCTTCTTCGGACAATCCCTTGAGATGTGCCCCTCCTCACCACAACCATAACAAACATTCTTGGTGAAGGTGCATTCGTTGGCATAATGCCCTGGCTTTCCACATTTGTAGCATGTGGTTTCCCCGCCACACTTCCCATGATGCTTCTTCTTGCACTTGTCGCACCATTTCGCCTCTACCTTTCCTCCACTTCCTCTCGAACTAGACTTCGAGAATTTACTTTTCTTGCTGGACCCTGAAAATCCATCGATTTTCCTTTTCTCACCAACCTCTGACCTTTCTAGACCTTTTTCCCTGATCTGGGTCTCAACATTTCTAGCAGCCCAGATGGCGGCTTTCAATGTGGTTGCTTGCTTAACCATTGGACCATAGTCCGCTGGTAGTCCAAGGGCAAACTTATTGATCTTAGAGAGTTCTGTAGGCACCAAATATGGGATAAACTTCATCTTTTCTGTGAAACTTGTAGCGTATTCAGTAACACTCAATTTCCCTTTCTTCAAATTCTGAAACTCATTACTGATTTCCAGAAGGTCCTGCTCGGAGCAGTATTGCAGTTTTAGTTGTTCCAGAAAGTCTTCCCAAGACATTTTGCTTGCTTCTCCCTTGGGCATAGAGTCAGCTAACAGCTTCCACCAACTTAACACGCCAGATTTTAGCAGAGGGATCGCAAGAGCGGTCTTCTACCTGTTGCTGCATTCGCAACTTTCAAACATAGTCTCCATTTCAGAGACCCAGTCCATAACTTGTACCGGCGTCGGGCTTCCGGATAGGCATGGTGGTTTGGATGCCATGAAATCCTTATACTTGCACCCACGACCATCATTTCCTCCATACTGGTTATTGCGTCTAACCACTGGTTGTTCGTCTTGACCAATGATCCCACTAAAGTTTTCTCCTTCAGACTGCCCTCCATTCTCCTCGGGCTCTTCCGCTTGAATTGACGGTTCTTCACGATTCTGCCTAAGCAGGCGTCTTGTTTCTTCCATTTGACGATCCAACATCATTTGAATCATCATTTGTACACCAGCCATTGTTATCGGCTCAGGTGCAGCAGCTACGACAGGTACTTGCTCGATTACAGGCGGTTGATTCCTGTTTTCATTAGCATTTCCAACTCCGCTTCTTGTTCTCACCATTTTGATCTATACACCGAATAATTTCACCTTATTACTCCAAACGATTACATGCTAGTTCTAATATCGTACATATACGCTTAGAATCCTAAACACATAAACCTTCAGATCCGGTTGGCAACAAACCATAGATCCGAACAAATAATATCATATATGGCAACATATAACATTTAGCACATAAAAGCATTTTAGGCAACTTTCCTAAAATAAACTAGTGCTCGTATCTAAAATCCAACAGACACACACCTCGCAATATCCACTTAGAATCCTAAGTTTAAGTTTAGAAATCCTACAAATTCCTAATTCGCTTAAACTAATGCTCTGATACCAACTGTGACATCCCCAAAATCTCGGCCAGAAAAGACCGATTTCATTTATGCTTTTTAAAATAATTTTCAGAGTAAATCCTTTTAATTTTAAAAGAGATGCGGAATTTGTTCCCAAAAACAAAACATGATAAAATAGATATTTATCAAAACATTTCATAAAGAAATATGATTTCATTTCATAATCAAAAGTCGGGATGTCATGTTCCGATACAGGTCATAAAGCATAAACGATAACATTACAAGTCATTCAACAAATATATACATATACAGACTTGTAAACAAAACAACTTGATGTTCGCCCATCTTAAGCTCTTGCGCCACTTCCTGTAAAATAAATCAACTGAGTGGGTCAGGCTTGGGAGCCTGGTGAGCATATAGGGTTTTCAACCCACAATAATTATATTTAATTTCAACAATCAACAATAAACCCGATTACCCATTCCCGTTATCCTCACCTTACGTTCCTAAAAATAACGTCTATTATAAGGAACCTATTTCAGGATTTTTCATCGGGACGGACATCACTGCAGAGGGGCTTCCTCAACAATAAGTGTCCTAAAGGCAACCATGTGGGGGATAGAGTACACCGGTGAACACGTCGTTCACAACACCTACAGGTAATGAGCCTGCTAGTGTTCCACAGGACAGTCTAGAATAGTCCGTGGTCGTCATCCATACTCTGCTGAATGACTAGAATAACACCAATAACACCAATAACACCGAGGCCTCTCATCTGTTTATTACACACCAATTACCTACCCATGTTCTACCCAACATATTAGTAGATAAAAATATACGTTTTTATACATAGTTTAAAAACCTGTATAACATGTTTTAATCAACACCTATTCCACATAACAGATGAGGCATACACACATAACACGTATTTCATAGAGAATACATCAGATCTGTAAGATAGAAGAGAGTGAATATACACTCACACGTATAACAACCAAATATATACACATAACACGTATTTTATAGAAAATACTTCATAATATTGTGTTGGAATGAAAATAACTACACACTCACTTGATCAAAAGATGATCGGGCAGCACTACGGCTTGCAGAAGAGGTGTTTCTCCGTAGATCTGGAAGATCTTCACAAAACCGGGCTCCTCGCGGGCATCGTTTCGGCTCGGGAATAACGCTCTTCGGGATCCTCGGGGCTAAAAACCGCTCGATCTCAAATCGAGTATTCGGGCTGTATACTGCTAAGTCGAAACTTCATAAAATCATAACTTCCTCATACGAAGTCAGATTTGGGCGTTCCTTTTATGCACGCTCTCGGTTTAACGAAATCTACGACTTTCGTTTAGTTCACTAAGGCTAAATATCGCTCTATCTTAAATTCATATTTTACGTCACTCGGCGTCATGTCGGTTCTGTCGCGAAACTTCGACAGGTCATAACTTCTTCGTTATAACTCGGATTTTGGCATTCCTTATATCTCCGGAATCCTTGTTTCGACCACTACAACTTTATGCAAAGATGTCAGGCTTATCTCACACTTAAATTTTGACGCTTATTTTATTCTTAATTCATTAAATTATAATAATTAAGAAAATAAACACATAAATCACATAATTCACAAATAATACATTCTCATTATTTCAAGTTGAGTTACAAGGTTAACCTAGACTATTACATTGCTAAAAATGGCAAGCCTAGAAACACGGGCGTTACAATTCTCTGCACCTTAGAATGATTCCGTCCCCGGAATCACACACCAACAAAAAAATGCGGATAGCGACTCATCATGTCACTCTCCGTCTCCCAGGTGAGATTTGGCCCATTCGTGTGTTTCCATCGGACAAGCACTAACTCCACCATCTTACGTCGCAATTTCTTAGTCTTTCGGTCAACAATTGCCTCCGGTTCCTCAATCAACCTTTTGTTCTCATCGATCCTCAACTCTGAAAGTGGAATTATGTCGGGAACTTCTCCCGTGAACTTCCTCAAATAACACACATGGAAAGTGTTATGAATTCCATTCAGTTCTTCTGGTAGTTCGAGCTTGTAAGCTTGGTTCCCAATCCTCTGAAGAACTTTAAACGGTCCAATAAACCTTGGACTTAACTTTCCCCTTTTTCCAAATCTTATAATTCCCTTCCACGGCGAGACTTTAAGCAAAACCGAATCTCCAACTTCAAAAGTCATCGGTCTTCGCTTTTTGTCAGCATAACTCTTTTGACGATCCTGAGCTGCTAACATTCTCTCCCTAATTATTTTCAACTTTTCAGCAGTTTGATGGACTATCTCCGGCCCCATAAACTGCTTTTCCCCAGCCTCAAGCCAACAAGACGGCGTACGACACTTCTGTCCATACAAGGCTTGATAAGGTGCCATCTTTATGCTCGAGTGAAAACTATTATTATAGGAAAATTCTACCAAAGGTAAATGTTCATCCCAATTACCTAGGAATTCCAAGGTACACGCTCTCAACATATCTTCAAGTGTTTGTATCGTCCGTTCGCTCTGACCATCAGTCTGCGGATGGTAAGCTGTACTTAAACACAACTTGGTACCCAATTCCTCTTGTAGACTTTTCCAAAATCTTGAGGTGAAACGACTATCACGATCCGACACAATTGTTAACGGAACACCGTGAAGTCTCACAATTTCCTTCACATAAGAATTCGCAAGCTTTTCCATAGACCATTTCTCACGGCAGGTATTCACAACATTTTAAGGCCCGACGTCGTTGCATTATGTTTTCCACGTTTTTTATTCGTATTTAACTTTAGAGCAAAACAAAGTTGTAAACAATGTAAACTTGTATTATTAATGTATGAATGTTTGTGTTGCTATGTTTCATTACTATTCAATTGTTATGATATTGTACATGACCTCATCTGACTCCAAACGTTTCTATCGTTCCGGTTTGGGGGTGTGACATGACCGTACACATCCTTTTTTTTTTTTTTTTTTTTTTTTTTTTTAAAATACCAATTAGATCTTAGGAGACTCTGACTTTAAATAATGTTTTGGAAACAATGGTTTCGTACCAGTTATATTAGAAAAAGGTTTGTTTTGAAAAGTTTTAAATTTGCTGAATTTTTGGGATGTTACATAAAGAATCTTCTATGAAAAAGTCATTTTAAACCATTATTATCTCTAAATTCACTAGCCCGGATCTGCGGACGTTACAAACATACTTTGAAAAATCGCAATGCATCGAAAGAAGACATGTGACGTGTTGAAATTACCTTACAAAGAATATGTTGTCATTAAGTAAAACACGATGCGTCCAGTCTGTAGACGCTGCACATCTTCACGTCAGACTATAACATATTAATATCCATTAAGTCGGTCATTTGGTCATTACACTCGAGTCGTGCCGGTTCTAGAAGTTCTTAATAGGAAAATTCAGGGTGCCAATAGATCCAACAAGCTTCAAGGTATCCTCTCTCCTCTGTACATGATCACTAAGGTTGTTTATGGTAGAATTCAAGAGGGTATATCGAATTGGATTGTTATGCCTTGAAAAGTTTGTATAGTGTAATTAAAAACATTAGGGTTTGAAGAGATGAAACCTTGTGAAATTGAAAAGTGAGATTAGGACTTAATTAATTAAGTAATTTAGATGAGAAACATGTGAAGTATAATTAGTTTTGTTGATAAAACTTGTATTTGAAAGTTAGATGATCACATAAGTGATTATATAAGGATAACAGGAAAAATCAAGTTTTTAATGGAATAAGTCATACTAATTAGAGTTTATACACGCCTCTAAATTGGAATTCAAGGCATTATTGGAATTGAAGGTATTCTCACCCAAAGGAACATGTGAAGGATAAGGGAATTGGTTAGTCTTCGCTAACCAGTAAAGGTAAGTACATACTGAAAATTCGTGAGTACATAGCAAAATATGTTAATGTATGTGAAAAATGCTTGTATACTTGATTAATTGCTAGATTGGTGAAAAGGTATTAGATTGCATAATTTTATTAATATTATTGGCACAGTTCAGTTTGTAAGTTTAGTTTTAGATGTAAATCATAACCATATACATTCGGTTAATCGAAATTAGAAACCACACCATCCCTTTTAGTAATGGTTCAGTTATATCCGTTAATTCAGTTTTTGTTTGGTTTTTTAGTTAATAATAATATGCTCACCCCTAGTTACAATGGAACTAAGATTTATACATTATAAATTTTGATATATAATGTTTGTTTATAAAGAACAAAAATTTATAACTAATCCTTACAAATAAGTAAAATAAAAACAAAAAACATATAGTGGTCGTAATAGACTTTTTTTTTTTTTTTTTTTGGTAAATGTAAGTCCTTTTTATAACCTTGAAAACGAGCAACAAACAGTACTAGTGAGCTCGATTGATTATAGGTGAGATTTAGGAAAAAAAATAAAAATAAAAAATAGAGATGGTTAAACTAGATATTGGCCAAATGAACCGACTTAATAGATATTAATATGTTATAGCAAAATATGATTTTTGAAGCTTTTACTAAAATATAACGTTCATAACAAAAGGAGTACATTCTAGATAGTTACTACTTTGAGGGTTACAACCCAAAACATAATGTTTTGATCTTACATTTTGAAATTAGACAAGATAATCACTACATATTTATATAAATGTACTTAACAAATAAACATGTTAAACTATAATATGTATAGTTTAGGGAACATTCACATTATTTTTACACCTTTAGGTCAAAGAAATGATTATATAAAATTATGATTATTTTATAGATTGTAAACACTATAAAAGGATAATAAATACAATAACAATGAAAAGGAAACTTCAACACACTATATAAACTAGTTAATATAGGATTGTGAGCCACTCCTTCGTTGTACCAAACAAGGTACCCATTAAAATCCTGAATTATAACCAGAGTCCCCTGGAGGAAGAGTGTGAGTTTATGTATAGATCTATACGAGACTGACATTCGTACGTCCTGAGTGTTAGCTATAGTTGGAACAGAAATTCTGGGATGACAAATGTCATAACTTTCCGACGCCTGAAGAACGTCGTGCATGCCATTAGTCATATTAGAAGGGATATAATGAACACTCACAATAAGCATTAACTAAAGCATTTGGTTTACAGGACAAACATAACTTCAATGGTTTTATTTTATTAATAAAACTGTATTACACTATTTTTAAGTATAGTATTCATACACATCGGTTTAGGACAACAAAGAATCATATTTTCGTCTATGTTTTGTTAGTCTATATGCTAGGGTTATATAAAATTAAGACCCGATCGACTTAGAATTGGTGGGTCTGCCTTATATTCTGTTCCTTGTTTGGTTGTGGGCTTAGGGCAGACCTATTATATTCGACGACCAATTGAATCTTGATTTTATATAACTTGTATACACTAAGGGATCATAGAAGAAAGCTATGGGATTTCTAGAACTACACACGGTTACACTAAAAGCAATACATTATATTACTTACGAATACGGTACGTTTAGCATTTCATGAAAACATATATTAAGGATCCTTATTGCTAAATCTATGATCAATTAGTGTATATGTTAGAGTTATATACAAAGAAGATCTGATTGGCGGTGGAATGTGTGATCTCCGCCTTACTTTCTGTTCATTGTTTGGTTGCGGGCTTAGAGCAGAATCACCCATTCGACTGTCTGTTCGATCTTGATTATATATAATTTGTATACACTAAGAAATCATAGGAGGTAACAGTATGGGTCACAACGTTCACATAAATTAGAACTTCGCAGTACAAATTTTAAGCATAAAAACTTATACTTCTTGGTCTTAAGGTACTAAGACTACAACTCATTTACAAAGAAAATATTAGATTTTCTGGAAGAACACATCAACGTTTTCAATAACAATGAACATACATTTTCACATAAAATACTTATGAACTCACCAACTTAAATGTTGACACTTTTCAAAACTACTTGTATTCTCAAGAAATAAGTAGGCAGGTATTCACAACATTTTAAGGCCCGACATCGTTGCATTATGTTTTCCACTTTTTTTATTCGTATTTAACTTTTGAGCAAAATAAAGTTGTAAACAATGTAAACTTGTATTATTAATGTATGAATGTTTGTGTTGCTATGTCTCATTACTATTCAATTGTTATGATACTGTACATGACGTCATCCGACTCCGAACGTTTCTATCGTTCCGGTTTGGGGGTGTGACATGACCGTACACATCCAGTTTTTTTTTATTTTTTTTATTTTTTTATTTTATTTATTTATTTTACCAATTAGATCTTAGGAGACTCTGACTTAAATAATGTTTTGGAAACAATGGTTTCGTACCAGTTATATTAGAAAAAGGGTTGTTTTGAAAAGTTTTAAATTTGCTGAATTTTTGGGATGTTACATAAAGAATCTTCTATCAAAAAGTCATTTTAAACCATTATTATCTCTAAATTCACTAGCCCGGATCTGCGAACGTTACAAACCTACTTTGAAAAATCGCAATGCATCGAAAGAAGACACGTGACGTGTTGAAAGTACCTTACAAGGAATATGTTGTCATTAAGTAAAACACGATGCATCAAGTCTGTAGACGTTGCACATCTTCACGCCAAGACTATAACATATTAATATCTATTAAGTCGGTCATTTGGTCATTTCACTTTTAAAGTGGATTTCGAGAAGGCCTTCGATAGTCTGAGTTGGGGATATCTTGACTCAGTCATGCAACAAATGCAGTTTGGATCTAAATGGCGAAACTGGATCCAAGGATGTTTATCGTTAGCTAGGGTGTCGGTGCTTCTCAATGGCTCGACAACTTCAGAATTTTGTATGGAGCGAGGGGTAAGGCAGGGCGATCCCTTATCCCCTTTTCTATTTATCATTGCAGCCGAAGGCCTACATATTGCAATGGAATCGGCAAAAGAAAATGGTGTTTTCGAAGGAATTCAATTACCCCGTCACGGTCCAGTCATTTATCATTTGCAGTACGCGGACGACGTAGTATTCATGGGTATGTGGGTACCGGAGAATTTAAAGAATCTGAACAGAATTTTAAGATGTTTCGAATTGGCATCAGGTTTGAAGATAAATATGTCTAAATGTAAATTGTACGGGTTTGGTATTCACAACTGTGAGCTGGAGATGGTGGCTCGAAGTTTCAGTTGTTCGATTGGCTCCCTACCTTTCACCTACTTAGGCCTCCCGATAGGCGTATCTATGGCAAGAATAACACATTGGAGACAAATCATCGAAAGATTTCAGACGAGGCTTACAAGATGGAAAGCTTCCACTTTGTCCTTTGGGGGGCGTCTGACTCTTTGCAAAGCAGTGTTGAGTAGTCTTGGTTCCTTCTATTTCTCGATTTACAAGGCGCCCATGAAGGTAATAAAGTAACTTGAACAAATCCGTATGAAGTTCTTTTGGGGTGGTTCCATTGAAACAAAGAAAATGGCATGGATAGCTTGGGAAAAAAAATCCTTGCATCAAAAGATAGAGGTGGGCTCGGAATTGGTAGTTTAAAGTCGCAAAACATAGCATTGCTAGGGAAATGGTGGTGGAGATTCAAGAAATTCCCTGACAGCAATTGGGCGACAGTGATTAAGGCAATACATGGCCCCGATGGTGGCATGGCTAGGCCGTCGGCAGCAAAAAGGCGAAGTAGCTACTGGGGTACTATAGTCAATATCCAAAACTCACTCGATAAAGATCAGGTGTCTTTCTCGAACAATTTTCAACAGGTTTCAAACGAGGACGGCTCACAAAAATGGACCTGGACACTTGGACCTACTGGGGTATTCACTGTTTCATCGCTGAGATCCCATATTGACAATATTACCCTTCCTTGTAGCGATGGAACTTGGATGTGGAATTCACTTGTACCAGGGAAGGTAAACATTCTTGCATGGAGAGCTGGGAAGGCTAGACTTCCATCGATGGATAATCTTTTCAAATATGGTATCAGCTCTTCAAACTGGTGTAAAATGTGTAACGCGGCTCCAGAATCTGCGGATCATATTTTTGTGGGTTGTCTGGTCGCAAAGGAAGTATGGCTGCAAGTATGTAAATGGCAGCGACTAATGAATTGCTCTTACAACTCATGTCGTGAATTGCTAGACTGTAAATTAAAGATTGGTGGACACCAAAGGCTGCTGTTGATTCATGAAGCTATAATGCTAGTATTCATGTGGGTAATCTGGAGATACATGAATGTTAAGGCTCATGGATCTAATGCAAAATCACTCACGATGTTGGCATGTGAGGTTCAAGTTCTGTCTCATCTATGGATAAATACTCGAAAAAAAAAAAAAAAAAGCCTTCATAATATTTTTCGTATCTTTGTTTTTTTGGATAACCAAGAAAACCTAATAAAAACCAACTTTATTGGTCCACAAAAACCAAAAAATTAAGACATTACCAAAAAGTTAAACTTTTACTTGTTATGTATTTCAGTATTTATGATGAAGAAATTTCAGAAAAGTTTAATAAAATAGTACCCAAATTTAATTTCTTTACCAAAATCAAATCATTTGCAGATCTCAATAAAAAAGCTGGACACTTTATAATACCCACTGATGAAATCAAAGTAAATATATTATAAAAAAAAAACCATTCATGAAATTAAATTTAATAAACTAAACACATCAACTTTAGGTGATAAAGAATGTGTAAAATTAAAATACCATAAAGCAAAATATTTGATGATAGAAATGATGAAAAACTTTCTTATTTCAACAAATAACAACAAATTAATCAATTATACATAGAAGATAACTCATGAGAAGCTGACATATTCTTATAAATTTCAAGCATCAACCTACTCTCGAACTTATCTTTAGACTCTGCAATCTTCGATTGATGAGGTTTTGATTTACTTTTCTTGCCACCCTCCGCCACCTCATCTACGTGATCATGTTCATCGGAGCCTCCATCCAAGTGGAACAACTTCTTGATCTTCCATAACCGACCATGGCGGCTTTCTCCAAACTTAACAGTTTTCATGTCTTTCCGGTGATCAGGACTTCCATCAATTTTCCCGTCGTAGATCTTCCTCCTCCAAGCCTTATTGATATCAACAGTTGATGTCGAAAAGCTTCTTGTTAATCTCTCCATTTCCCTGAACTTGTGTTTGTTGTAATTTGTAAAGAGAAAAAGAGAGAGAGAGGTATGGAATGAGAGAGAAAGGTTATTTCGGCGAAACCATTTTGATAATTATATAGAGATTCGAAGGTGTGCCACCTTTAAAATGGGCTTTTGAAAATAGTCATGTATAGATTTTAAAACTAAGGTATTTTTTAGATTAAAAAACTAGTAATTTAGATTATTATTGACAAATAGGACCTAAGAATAAAGTTAAATAATTAAAGTTCTGAATTTGAGTTTACTTTTTATAGGTTTGCTGTATATAAGACTATAAGTTAGTCCATTGAGGCTGAAGGACTAAAGGTTATTAAGTTTGATATTAAAATATTGAAATTTAATAATTATATATGGATATATTAAAAGTAAAGAGGTTGAGCATGTCATCCAAATCTATTTGTATAGTATTATTGACAATTTTATATGGTGGTTATGCAGGAATGTCATTTTTTTTAAAAGCAAATTTCGACTTAGTTGAAAAATGAAGTTGGGAAGTCGTTGTCCATTAATATAATATCATTAAAGGCGCACCGTTATTTTGACTGTTTATCATGTTTAAATAAATTAATAATTAATATCACTTTAGATGTTGCCACGAGTACATTTATGATCTAATTACATATGTATGTATAACTAACAATCTAGAACAACCGTAGAATATATATATATATATATATATATATATATATATATATATATATATATATATATATATATATATATATATATATATATATAAATAAAAGAAAAATAAATATACCTTTAAGGGTATATAAGCTTAGGTACCCAAACCCATAATAATATATCGTTTTGTTTGATATATTCATTATAATGTTCTTAACCTTCAACATTTAACTTGATTTACTTTCAAAATTTCACTATTATCTTCCTATTATAACACATCTTTATGCCGAACACATACAAAGCTATATATATTATAGTTGAAAATAAAAATTATGTAAGAGAAAGATAAATATAAAATTTATAAAAATCTTAGAATTAAATCAAGTTAAAAGTTGAATTAGAAGAACATCGGACAAGTACGATGTGTATATATGATACAAAACGACGTAATATGATAAGTTTGAGTACATAAGCTTATATATCCTTAAGGGTATACTCACTTTTCCCTATATATATATATATATATATATATATATATATATATATATATATATATATATATATATATATATATATAGAGAGAGAGAGAGAGAGAGAGAGATAGACAGAGAGAGAGATAGACAGAGAGAGAGAAAAGTAAATATACCCTTAAGGTATATAAGCTTACATACCCAAACACACCATAATATGCCGTTTTATTTAATATATTCATTATAATGTTCTTAAACTTCAACTCTTAGCTTGATTTGTTTTCAAAATTTTTGAAATTTTACTATTATATTTCTCTTACATCGCATATTTTTTCTGAACACCTACTAGGCTATATATATTATAGTTGAAAATAAAAATTATGTAACAGGAAGATAAATGTGTAATTTATAAAAATCATGGAAGTAATTAAGTTAGAAGTTAAATTATAAGAACATTGGACAATTAGGATGTATTATATGATACAAAACGACGTAGTATAGTGAGTTTGGGTACGTAAGCTTATATACCCTTAAGGTATATTCACTTTTCTCATATATATATATATATATATATATATATATATATATATATATATATATATATATATATATATATATATATATATATATATATATATATATATATATATATATATATATATATATATATATATATATATATATATGAAAGTTAGGAATAATAAACTAGCTAAATGTTTGGCAAGATTGGTCCCTAAGGCTATGTTTGTTCCTCTTTTTTTGTCAATTTTCTTTGTCACTTTTGGTCCTCCAACTTATGTTGGTTTTAAAAAACTATTTACAACCTTCACCTTTATGCTTTCGTTCACAAACATCCCTTTCACCTTTGTTTTGAATATTTCATAACTCTCGCCTTTTATTACATAGTATTAGTATTTAGTCTTTTGATATAAATGGTCCCTCATTATTATTATTATTATTGTTAGACAAAATTACACAATTGGTCCCTGTGGTTTACCAGATTTAACACATTAAGGACAACGATGGAAACCGAAATCACTCTTTTACTCGTAATCTGATTTTTTTATTAATTTATATTTCTTTTTTTGGTTTTAAATTAATGTTTTATTTATCATAAAACACCCACCCAATACCATAAAGCCACCCACCAATTGCCATCACCACCACCACCACATCGCCAAAATTACATAAATGGTCCATATGATTTACCTGTAGTCACAAATTCAGTCCCTACTACCTTAAAAGACCAAATTACCCTCACATTAATGGACAAAAAACAATGGTCTATATTTTCCGGATTGGTTTTCCGGCCGCTACCATACATAGCAATAAAGTTCAATTTCTGAGACCATTTCTTTATTTTCCTTATTTATTGCAAAAAATAATTATTTAGATTTCTTTAATTATGTAATTAGATGATATTGTTTATCTTTTTTACTACATTATTTCAATGCAATTCAAGATGTTACTTTACTTTACAAAGTAATACCTTTCGACCCGGCAACGCCGAAGAATCTTTTCTAGTTATAATAATAATTTTTTTATAGGAAGTGATACTTATATTAATTTTTCTCCACTACATGATAATATATATTTTCTAAATTTATATAATATAATATTTTAAAAAATAAATTATTAACTACAAATTCAGTCTTCTTTTATATAACCATATAATATTTTAAGAATTCTAGGTAATATAGATAATGATACTAAACGTCCTACACAATTGATTTTTGATTCAAATGATTCAATGTTTTATGTATGATTAATTTTATAAATGACCTTATATTTTTATGTTTTTTTTTTCTCGACTAAACTTTATATTTATTTTTTTTTTATTTGAAAAAGACCTTATATTTTTTTTTTGGTTTGATCATGTTTTCTCGATATAACCTTTTTTTTTTAGAGTTATACAAATCTTAAATCCCCCTTTATTTTCTTTTATTACAATATGAGATTTTCACTCTTTTTTATTAAGGCATTGTATTTTCAAATAAAACTAGTTAATGCTAGAAGATGTTTTACGATTGTTTTCTATTGTCGGCCTTATATTAATCTTCACATGTAAATATATATATATATATATATATATATATATATATATATATATATATATATATATATATATGTATTAATATAGTTGATGATTTTTCTAAGTGGAAGATAGTTGAAAAATAGTGTCAAAAGTAATTAACTATTGATAATATTTCTAATAATATCATAATCTTTTTCAGTTGCCCTCATGATACATTTGAACATTTAAAAGACAAAAAAAAAAAGAGAAATTATCTTATTAATTTGTGATGTTTTGATAGATTAATTAGAAACTATTTAGAAATTAATTTGGATTAAATTAAATGGGGTGGATTGTTAATTAATTAAAAGTTAATTAAGTGGAACATTCCAAAACCTTAAGGGATAACATGGACTGTTTTGGATAAGGCTTATCCAATGTATTTGATATGCTTAAGGGTTAAGAAACCAAAACCTATGCATATAAAACTTAGGATCAAACCCTTCTAATCATAAGAAAAATTTGATCCTCTCTAACTCTCTCGCTCTCTCTCCCTCAAAGTTAAATTTCTTAACCATATATAGGGTTTGTAGCATTTTGATCCTAGCCTCCCCTCTTTTAGGGTTTTTTCATTTTGCTATTTGGTGTTCTTAGGTGTGAGCCATTAGATAGATTCTAGTTTGGGTCCTTTCATCCAAAGCAAAGTGGTAAGAACAAGATCACAAACAAGAAGATCTCTAACTGTAAAAGTGGTATGTGTCTGATTTCTTATCTCTCTAGTAGTTGTAGATAGTATTATGTAACTTAGATCATAATAGGTTGTAATAAATCATGTATTTCAGAAGCCCTATTACACAATATAAACTTGTAATAAATCACCAATGTATTACTACTTCACCATTGAAATGGTTGAATTTATATTTAATGATGGAAATAGGGAACTAGAACCATAATTTATGTTATAGGGATCAAAAGGGCAGCGGAGATGAGTCGTGATTCTGGCCAAATCAACGAGCTTGTTAACCCAAATTTGATTGAAGAACAAAGGAGGATCAAGCAAGTAGCACGTGCTAATCAAAGGCTGTATCTGTTCTTTCGAAAACTTACTTGATTGATACATTTTTCCCTTTCCTTCCAACCAATGATCAATATTTCTTTTAGTAGTTATACCTTTCGCATTTGAGATTTTGTCAGCTTTCTTCTTCGGAAAATTATAACATTTTGTTGAACTTGGAATATATTCCACTTTTGGTTTCGATAGATAAGACTCATGATAAGAAGTATTCATTTGTGATTTTGAAATATGTTTTTCAACCTTTTTCTTAAAACTTTTTCTTGGAAGTTTTGTTTTTGTTCCATTTGAAACGTTTGTTTTAATATTTAAAAATGAAGCATTTTTCTTTTCAAAAATTTGAGTCTTGGATCTTCTTCTAAAAACTGTTCCTTCTTTTGAAAAATTTATTGATGTCATATTTAATGACTCAATAGTTTACCAAAAAATTGTTTTTCTTGCCTGACGTTTTGAAATATTATTTTCCTTTGAAAATTTTTCAACTTGAGCTTTAAACTCTTTTGAATTCAATTTTATTGCTTTGTTGACTGCTTTAATCTCTGTTTTAACACCTTCTTGCTTCGTGAACACATTTGCAGTTGTGTTAACTATCTTCTTTTCAACTTTCGACTTTTCAACCCATATTCTTTTTGGTTTTTGACGTTGAAATATATATGAATTCTTTGTGAGATTGCTTTCAACTGTGTTTTGATTCGAAAAGAAACCTTCATTTGAAGTTTGCTTATTGTCTTCCTCAACCAACTTTTTGAATTCAGGCTTTATATTTTCAACATTGTCTGTTGTTACGAAGACTTGGTTTGGAAACACAATATCATCAGTGCATTTGAAGATTGGATAAACAACAGTATTCGATTCAAGATAATGAGCACCTTTTTCACTAAGAATTTTCTCAAATTCTTGTGTATCCAAATAAACTTAATCAACAACCACTCGAGGAATTTTAATTTCTTTCGAACTTTGAATTGACTTCGAATTTGTGTTTTCTTCCTCATTATCACTATCATCGGTTTGACTATCATGTATTTCCACAAACTCCATATTACAAACTTTCGAAGTTGAAGGTTCATCAGTGTCAATTTTTGTGAATAAATCTTCACATTTTTCTTTCCCTTTAAATGAATTTGCTACATTTATGACAAACAATTGAGAACAATCTACATCCTCTAAATCACTAATTTCACTAATATTATCAGAATTATCTTCAATATCAGCAAAATTAGTTTGACAATTAGATGTAGAATTCTCAGTCTTTTTCAAAATTCGATGTTGTTCTGATTTAGTTAAGGTCTCATTTACAATTTTTACTAAATCATTAGTATCAAGATAATCTTCGACTTTAGCAATTCCATATCTATACCTATCATCTGGAACTTTGTTAAAATCATAAATTTCTTTTTCATAATCATATGAAACACTATCTACCTTAGTTCTATCATATGCTAAAAATGGTAGCAATTTTCTATGTCGTTCCTTACTTATCTCACTCGAATGATGTCGTCCCTTTGAATTTGATGACTTGTTCTTTGGATTAAAAGGTTTCTTAAAAAATTTCTTTACTCGATTGTTTGAGTAAAATGCAACAGCCTCATCATCAGAATTCATCAGAAAACCTTCTTCTTCATCAGACTTCGATTTTTCATTCTCTCTTTCTGAAACCTTCGAAACGAGTGCCAATGGTCCACCAAGACTTGCTATCGCTTCCTCAGCTATTTCATTAACCTCATTTTCATGAGATTTCAATTGATTGTACAAGTCATTCAAATTCGAAGTATCAAAACTCTGTTGGTTTTTCACCATCATACTCACACTCCTCCACTCCTTTAGAAGTCCCATTACAAATATCAAATTGTACTCCATTGATGACCTTGTAATACCATAACGATTACAACGATAGATTAACTCGTTGAACCGATCATAGTATCCTTCAATGGATTAAGATTCTTTCTATTTGAAATCTTTGAGTTCCACTAGGCATTGTTTCACCGATGTGATTTTCGTCTTTTAACTTCCTTGAAATTTGTCTTTGAGATTGTTCCAGATTTCTTTAGTTGTTGTGCATGTTCTGATATAATTGTACACAACAGGAGGCAAGGCACCTCTTAATTCCCTCATGCATTTCTTCTCCAGTTGTTTTAAACGATTGGATTGATTGTCAACTTCCGAACTGCTAGAAGACACACCGATTGGCTGAACTGTTGCAGGTTGATTGATTTCTCCTGAAATGCACTTCCATAATTCTTCATCTAATCCGTTCAAGTAATCTTGCATACGATCTGCCTACTGATCGTAATATTCTGGAATAAGCATTGAAATTTTTGTGGATGAACCAAGCAAATGAGAAAATGATGTCATGGAATTCAGATTTAATGACGCTATTGTTGTACAGACAAAAACTTCAAGATGATACGTAAACTTTGAGAATTTTGAAATCAAATTGTATATTTCAAATCAGAATCACACAACGAACACTCAATTCACAAATATGTTCGCAGAATCAAATCCTAGATTTAGATCAAGAATAATTTTTCACACTAAAAAAGAACGGAAACTTTTTGAATCAAACAGTAGATTCAAAAATCTTTTTGAACGTATGAAAATCAGATCATAGAAAGGATTCCTGCTCTGATACCAATTAATGAGATTTGTAATACGAGCTGAACAAATATTCTATTTACTCTCGTATTGATCGTTATTATTCTTCCTGAATTCTTACTTGAATTTGATTCAAACTCGATTACAAATCTCATCAAGAGAGCTTTACTAGATATCCAATGCCATCACTGTCAATGTCCATAAAGTTTTAGGAAGTTGATCTTAGCAAATAGATAAGATCATTAAGGGTCTTGTCATAGTCTGTTTCATAGGTGGTCCAAAAGAACTCAATATGTGACTTAGAAAGTAGTTGAACCACCAAATTTTTCAAGACTTTGACACCCAACTCTCCCGCCTCGTCAATATGTGACTACATCTCCAAGATATGATCATACCTAGACCTTGCCTTGCCAATAGGGCTTGAGTGACCTTGAATTTGTGGGTTAGGGAGAATAGTTTGAGGAGGTTAAAGAAGTATGATTTCCAAAGGACATCATCTTCATTTAGGAAAGCTTGTTTCAAGAGATTTAGGAAGATCATAGATGTCTAGACCAGACATCTTTTGGGAGATATTCAAGATAGTTGATCTAAAGTCCTTAATATGAAACCCAATATGAAATATTAAGGCTAGGACTCAACAAACTATTTTATAACTTAGAATAGGGATGCCGTAATCCAAGCTATAAAATATTTGAAGGTAGGTGAATGACGATTCACCAATTTCCACCATGATAAACGAAATGTATGATTAGGTTTTTTAATTGGATTTGAAACTCCCAGATCTTTTGAGATTCATTGAACTATTCAATGGCATGTTTCAATCTCGAGTGTGCCCTTCAGGTTTCGTGACTGGGATGCCGAGGATCACAAAACAAGGTGTGAAGTAACCATGCAAATTACTTGGTTCCCTTAAGTGTTTACCCCTCAATCGATGTGCCGGTTAACCACACACGCTCCATCGATACTATGATAAACATTAAGTTACCCTTTGCCTACCTTGTTAAATACGAGTTAGTGTGTCGGTTAACCACACACGCTCCACTAACCGACTTAAACAAAGTGCAAAGTGTAATTTCATGGATTAGCACCTTATTCACATTTTCCTAAGTAACTAAGATTGGTTATTATTAAGAGTTTAGTTACTTAGTATTTATCATTAATACTTTTAATGAAAGGAGAATTATAGTCCTGTCAAACCCTTTCGGCTAACGACCCTTCACCGGTCAAGGAAGTGGTGGGTGAGAGTGGACACCCATTAAACTGTCATTTTATAGGCAGTAACCTTATACCCCCCCCCTTATAGACCGACTTCGTGAATGAGGCCTACTAACGGTAAGACTGACTTTACTCTTATACATATATTTAAATATTATTAACTTATAATATTATAAAGTATAAGGGTTGCATTTTAACTTTTAAAATTCTAAGGGCTAACTTGGAATTAAAGTATTCATAAGAGAACACTTTTCAAATTCCAAAACTTGAGGGCAAGTTTTGAAATTATTCAAAACTAATTAATTCCATAACTTATGAGTTTAAAGTATTTTTAATTAAAAAACTCTTCAAGTTCCATAACTTGAGGACAAGTTATGAAAGACTTTATACTAATAAAAGAATTAACTTTTCTTTATTTTATAACTTATGGAAGTAATTAAGGTTACACCTTTTTATTTATTTATTATTTAATGAATAGACTCTTGGTCCTCCATAACTTGAGGACAAGTTATGGAGTCATAAAACCATTTAATTAGAACTACACTCTTCATTTTTGTAACCTTTGCCAACATTTATGACTTTTATGATTCTTAAATGTGACTTTTCATATAACTTGAGGACAAGTTACAAAAACACACTTTGGAATCAACTCTTAGATTAAAATGGATTGAAATCAACTATTTCACACAAATTTACTATTAATCTAAGCAACTCATAACAACAAGATAATTTAAATCAAACTTTTTCATGTAATTAGTCTAAACTTTAAACTAATACAAAAAATGAATCTATTGACAATTATCTTTGAAATTGGATTAGCATGAACATTACCACATCACAATCAAGTTTCTAAGTCCAAAAACATCTTAGGGTAATATTCCTAGTCCAATTCCAGCCAAAAAAGTCGAATTTATGCTGTTTGGGGGTCCAACTCGTCGAGTGCATGAACCAACTCGGAGAGTTGGATCGATTTGATCACTTTTTAGGCATGGAGTCGCTGAGTCTCCTGATGGACTCGCCGAGTCTGATGATCAGACAACAACAACTTCGATTTTTAAGCAGAACAAGCCTAGGCTCTGATACCACTGTTGGGTTTTGAGCATTCTAACACTCCTATCGTGTACATGCAACCCTATAAACCTTGGATCTATGTTTTCTCTATTATACATGCAAATAAGAAGTTTCCAAGGGTTTAATCCTAACTATCATATTATGAAGTTCTTATACTACAAAGTACTAATTATATGACATACCTTTTTGATGTAGCTTGATGTCTTCAAGCTTTAAGAGCTTAGCCCCAAAAGTGTGGAAGCCTCAAGTGGAATCACAAATCACCAAAACACCTTGGAAGACTTTAGAGAATATGGATACTTGGTTCTCTATAGTGAAATCGGCTAGCCCTTCATAGTGTACCACACCAGTGCCAATTTCACCAACCAATGACATCTTTATATAGTATAGAGACTAGGGTTAAACCCATGACCTTTCATTTCATATGATCTATGGGTTAAACACTCCATGGACAATCCATGAGAGCTTAGCCCAACCTAAATGAACTTGGCCCATTCCATATATATAAGAGTCCATATTTAATTAGTTCATTTTGATCACTTAATTAATTCTAAATTAATTCTTCATCAATACTAATTGAATAATATGATTCCATATTAATATATTAGAACTTATAATATATTAATATTAATCATAAATATACTATTATTAAAATACTATCCATATAAATTGTGTTGGTGAAGTGCAACCCAAATGGACCATGTCGGGTCGGGTCAAGTACATACCAAATATAGTTATGGACTTAGACATTAATCCAACACCTAGATCATCCAAGCAAGTTCCTAGTCCATAAGTCATGCTAGATAGGGAGTTGGGTCATCAAAAAACTCTTTTTGGGGTGTTTATGGTTTCTGAATGGTTCTTGGGAGTTTACTACCGTAAACTCATGGCTATTCCATCCATTTCGTGATTTGGGGTCCTTAAGTCACTTATGCAAGTTTCTAGGTCAATATCCAAGCATTGGGAGGGTTTGGGGCATCAAAACCCCTTTGTTGGGTGTTTACGGTTCATGAATGTTCATGGACCATAAACTCATGTTTACCCCCCTAAAGGCACGATTTTGGGCTTCTAATTTCATGTATGCAAGATCCCAAGTCATATAAAAGCATTAGAAGGGTTTTGGTGGGATTTTGGGGCCTTAAAACCCCTTTATGGGAGTTTACGGTTTTGGGAGGTGTTCCCCAACCGTAAACTCTAGTTTTTGGGGTATTTGGGTGATTAAATCCCTAATTTGCATAAATACAAAGCAAAACAACAACCTAGAAATGATTACTTACGGGTTTGGATCTTGAATGAGGTGTTTCTTGGCCAAAACCCACTTGTAGAGAGAGAGAGAAAGAGAGAGAGAGAGAGAGAGAGAGTAGAGAGAGAGTGACTAGAGTGGTAAAAAAAAGTCTAAGTTGGTGACCACTCAACCCTTATATAGGGTTTGAGTTTGTGGCCAAGTGGAAGTCTACCCGATACCGACGTTAAACGGGGCTTATGGTTGTACCCGGCTTAGTCGTAAACTAAAATTTTTCCATAATTAAATTCGAGGGTGTTACACGTGTATGTATTTCGTTTCAACCCTTATGAAATAAATAAAAACATCAATTTATTTGTCTAACCCCAAAATCTTAACGAAAATAATAATAAAATATTTTTATTAACGGAAATGGGTTACGGCGACGGAATAAATTTCAGGTTGTCACAATTAATTTCACAACTCACATTTTGCTAGGAAATTCTATTCTCAAGTAAACATCATCTACTGTAAAAACTTGTACTCTAAGTGAATATCATACTCTAAGCTCACTCAAATACATCTCACATGGATTAAAAACTCTAGAAATCCTGGATCAAGTTCATTATAGACTATGATTCTTTTATTGGGCCTGATAGACCAATAAATCTTCAACTTGACTATTGTGGGCCTAAAAATCCTAATTTGGTTCTAAATGGACCCACATTCATAAAACTTAACATATTAGGCCATGTGTACCTAAAATAATTCATGTTATCCCTATTGGGCCAAGTTAGGCCATAAACTCCGTTTCCTTTTACCATTTTGGGCCGTGAACCTTCTTAAGGGCCTAATGGGCCAAAAATCTATTATTAGGCTTCATAAATTCAATCAAGTTAAGAGAAGGCCCAAATTCCCTCAATTCCTTTCTCTTAAGCCCAAATTCTCGGCCCATATTTCTTATTAGATAAAAAAAGAGAAAAATAGGAAATAACTTGCACTTGACACATCATCTTTGCATGGTGGTTCTCCATGCAACCATCACTTCAAAAACCCTCTCTCTCTTCTCTTATTATCAGCCAAGAGCAAGCCCAAACATATACATCTTCAATTTTTCCTTCAAACACTCTCAAAATCATCTCAAGAACTCTCCTTTTCTCCTCAAAAATTCCGCGAGTTGTGGGTGTATTTCAAAGAGCTTTCATAAAATCCTTCACACTCTTGGTAAGTTACCATCTCCTAATAGTTGTTACCTTCCATTTTAATGCTAAAATTTCTTCTTTACATAGCATCATTCCATGTTCTAACTCCCTAGAACCATCTAAG
This sequence comes from Lactuca saligna, assembly GCF_052625555.1. NCBI lineage: Eukaryota > Viridiplantae > Streptophyta > Magnoliopsida > Asterales > Asteraceae > Lactuca > Lactuca saligna. The sequence continues at coordinate 81,805,567 of NC_136419.1, forward strand.
TTCGAAACCCTCCTCATGAAGCTTCCTTGGGCCGAGATCTACTCAATTTATCACCAAGAACCAAAAACATCAAAGCAATGTGAGTTCATACCCCTTATTTTCGATTTTTACTTTGTTTTGGGGGAGAATACAAGTTGTGTTGTGTCGATCTATGTGTGTATGCATGAATATGTGTGTTTTTCATGACTTATTTGGTGGTTATGTGTTATTTACTTCATAAATCTAAAAAAATATGTTAAGAATATTAAGTTTATCACTTGGATCTACATGAAAACGTTGAGAAAATTATGTTTCATCACATATAATACATGTGAACTAGTAGATCTGGAATTTATACACTTAAAATAGTAAAAATGAGTGTTGTGTTCCAAGATCTATAAACTAAACTCAAAAATCAGCTATTCACAGAAAAGTTTTGGTCTAATCTCAAACTGTTTTTACCACCTAAATGATAATATTTTTCAAAAATATTTTACATGAAAAAACTTCAGGTCTATACCTTTAATATGATTACTCTCACATTTTCATACGATTTTTCTAAAATTTTTGGCGAATTTTACAAAACTGCCTATCAAATTTGAAGTAATTTCGGACCAGCCTGTGAAGGAGAGAAATTTCACACTTTTTAGAAGCCATTAAAGTTTATGAGAAATATTGAGAACAAAGTAAACAAAATTTCCAAACTTCCAGAATTTACGGATCCAAATTTCAACTTACGATGATTTTTCTACAAATTTTTCAACAACTAGGTCAAAAAAGCCCAAAACCAGAAAAATGTGTGTTTTCACAAAAATCAAGCCAAAATTGATATTTTTGACAAAAATGGGTTTAAAATGTTACTTTTACCACAAACTAGTCATCAACACAAGTTTTGATCAAAATGGAGACTAAAGTGTCATTCTAACCAAAACTGGGCCTTATTTGTAAATTTTTGGCTTATTGGGCCAATAACATCATTTTTACAAAAAGTTGGCTTTTATGCTATTTTAGTGAATACTTGCACCAAAACCAACGATAAACTAACAAACGGATTTATTTGATCATTTTCTAGGTTATTGGGCCTTAGTGGCCCATTTATATGTTTGATAGGTCTTGTATACTATTTATATGTTTATTGGGCCTTATTGACCCATTAACATGTGCGATGGACCTTGGATACTATTGTGTGCTATTTGGGCCTGTAAATACCTTACATGTGAAATGGGCCTTAGTTTTCCTTTCATATATATTTCGGGCCCATGTTATATAATCCCATTCCTATTGGGCTTGAAATGACTTACATGTTTAGCGATGCCTTAGTGGTTCACTTACATAGTTTATTGGGCCTGGAATGAGTTTATACCTTTTCTTCCCGTAAATTCGATTGAGGATCTAGTGAGTTTTATCGGTTGACACCTATTAAGTGTATGATCGTAGCTTGTAGTTATAACCAGAGTCTCTTGGAGGGAGAGCGGGGATTTGTGTATAGATCTTTACGAGGATGACACCCCACACCTGAGTTGTTCGCTAAAGTTAGACTAAACCAGTCTAGGGTGAAAAAAACCTTATTCTATTTTTCCGTCGGCATCCAACAATGCCAAGACATGCAAAATTATCATTATTTAGTATGGTTATGACACCTCACTTAGAGAAATTAACGATATAAAATTACGGGAACATACTCTCACTAGTACTCAACCTCGGGGTTGGTATGACATCATTTTCTTTTACGGATAACATCGGGTTGTCATGAGGCATTCTCTTTACATTCTCACTGGTACTCAACCCCGGGGGTTGGTATGGAAGCATTTTCTTTTACGGATAACATTGGGTTTTCCGGAGGCATTCTCTTTACATTCTCACTGGTACTCAACCTCGGGGGTTGGTATGGCATCATTCTCTTTTACAGACAACATCGGGTTGTCTGGAGACATTATCTTTACATTATCTTTATCCTTTTATTCTAATAAACAATAACATACATGCATTACCATAAGATCTGACACAAGCATACCAAACAGTTTTCGGAAAATATAGGGTTTTCTAGTGGTTTGAAAGTTATACAAATCATTTTCACAAACATTCTTATGAACTCACCAACATTTTTATGTTGACCTTTTTAAATTAACTTGTATTCTTAGGAAACCGTTGAAGCAGGTTGAGCTAAACAAACTAGTGGGTGTTTAAGTTATATTTTGTCTCATCATACTTTAACTATTTGGCATGTAATATTCAATTACAATACTCAATGTAAAGTATGAATATTGTTATATTACATGTGTGATGATGATGATGTTATGTTTCAATTATAGACTCTGTAATGATACTTAAATGTTGAAAGTCACACCAAGCCCCCAAACGTTTCTACCGTCTGGTTTGGGGGTGTGACAATTAAGCCCTTCTTATGGCCTCTTTTGAGCTTTTGTGCTTCTTCTAGCCTTGCATGTGAGTAAAGTTGGAAACTTTACGTGACCTTTCAGTCTTTAAGGTCCAGATCTTCATCCATAAGCTTTCTCTTGATAATTACAATTGTGTTCAACACAGTTAATAGACACCAAAAGTATAACAAAAATAAAAGATGAGACTTGTTTATGCTCCATCTTCTCCAAAAGCTGTCCCAGTACCTGTCTATCTTTGACCTGAGGATACAAGTTATTTTGAAAACGAGTATCAGCATAAAGCTGGTGAGTTCATAAGAGTTTAGTGTCGTTGTAGTATAAAAGTGTTTGCAAACTTATAGTATAATAGCTAAAATTTGTATTTATGAGTAGTAGAAATCCCAAGAAAATCCTATATTTTCCAGAAAAGTACATTTGTAAATCAATCCTTTAACTTTGTAAAAGTATTATCTTTGAAACCATCAATTGTATAAGTGTAGTAATAGTCCTCAAGTGAGTAATATGGCTGAAGAAATGTTATGCCAACTAACAGTAGTAGTGTTGTAACTTTAGTTAGTAATAGATCTTTAATTACTTCGGGATATTAGTTTAGACTTTAAGTCTTAGTGTATTTATTTGGATATAAGTGTAACTTCTCATGTGACCAACTGTAAAGTAGTAGAGTGCCCGATGACATTCCCAGTCATACGTAGTGAAGTAATGTAGTGCCACCCCTGGGCCTAGTCGGCTCAGACTGTAGTTAACAATCGAGAAGTAATAGTGTTAGTTCCGTATAGATCTATACATATAGTGTTGCTTTCCTTTCGCGAAGCCCTGGTCACATGGTGTAAGTGCAGTAGAGTGCCTTATAGAGAGATAGTGTGTTATACTTGATATTAGTGGATTCTCTTATGCTTTGGTATGGTAGACTTTTAGTATAGTAAGTAGAGTGTTCTCTTATACTTGCATTAGCTTGTAATATTAACAGTTATAGTGAGTATAGTAGTAGTAGAGGTAACGAGTAGTAGCCTTCACTATACCTATTATAGTTAGATAGAGTATGTGAATTCCTGCTTTTGATCAACAAAAGTAATGAATAAGATGAAAACACTCATATCTAACAAAAATATATATGATATATAATTAAGAATTCAATGACAGTCGGACGGACAACCAATACCCTAAGACCACATCAAACAAGAACAGGAAATAAGGCGAGCTATCGGTCCTAAGTCCTTCAAGTCTTACTTATATAAATATATTAGTGTAGATATATTTTAAAAAGGAAAGTAGTTGAAACATAGTTTTGAAAATAGTTTAACAACAATTTAACCTTAAAAGTGCATTTGATAAATAGTTAAAACAGTTTTATTGATAAGTATCTAAAAGTGTAGAGAAATCTCTTTTTGATGATATGTTGTAAATCACATATGATTTTCTAATAAAAACTTGTAGTTTATACTTGTATCCCCCCCCCCCCTAAAACATGTAAAACCATTTAAAAGGTTCATTAAGGGATATGAACTCACCGGACTAGAAATGTGTCGACTAGGATGTTTAACGTCGGATCGAGGCTTCAGAACGTGCAAGGTTCCTATGTAATATTAAATGATACACAATTGTATCTAATTAGATTTAAATCACTAATTAATAGAGGATATACACTTCTAGTCGCGAAAACACTTCAATTCAAGTGTTTGGAGTGACCCGGGTGACATTTATGGGCATGTATGGCTTGGATAAGGAGTTTACTCTTCAAGAGTAAACTCTTAGGAGAGTTTTCAGCCCTAAACACCTCATCCCCATGAGTTTACAGTCGTAAACTCATGGATGAGGTTCTTAAGTGCTAAATGGCCTTTTTCCAATTGAGAGATGATGCTAGGTTTTGTTCTAGGGCATTAGAAAGGGACTACATCAAACATATGGACCATTTGATGAGTTTACGGTAGTAAAATATGAGTTTATAGCCGTAAATTCTCACCCACTCATTTCTTATGTGTTTTGAAGGTCATAGATTAATCCCAAGTGATTCTACTCATTTTTACATGCCAAGGGGTGAATTTAGGGCACCATTTAACCCCTTTATAGGAGTTTACGACCCAGGAACCCATTCTTGAGGGGTTTACGGTTGTGAACTCCTTATGGAGTTGTTTTAATCGAGTGTAAGGTCCCTAACTTGTTGGTGGTTGCTTCGAGAATTTATTCCAAGGCTTATGAGGTGTGTAAGTGGCATTCTAACACCCAAATATGAGTTTACTCTCCATGAAGGTGAGTTTACAGCCCAAGCATGCTCTTGGGTAGTAAACTCATGTTTACTCCCCAAAAACTCATTTCAAGGTGTTCTAAGTCCAGTACATTAAGTCATATAGCCATATCTAAGCTCCAAAGGTCGATTGGAAGGGTTTAAAGGCTCAAAAACCCCTTTTATGTGTGTTTACGGCCCAAGCATGTTCCAGGCCCGTAAACACATGAAAATGGTCCTAAATGATTGTTTAACCACGAATTTGAAGGTCTAAGATGCTAATCTATGAGTTAGGGAAGTTACCTTGGTGATTTGAAGCTTGATAAGAGTGATTTTTGCACCTAGACCTTGGATTGAAGAGAGAGGTTAGAGAGAGAGTGAAAAAGTGTTCAAATGAGGCTTAAACCACGTTAAATATGGTTTGGATTTGAGACACAGTGAAATTGTACCCGATACTGATGTTAACCGAGGCTTTTGGTCGCACCCGATTAAGTCGTCGTCACCCAATATGGTCAAAACTAAAGTTATTTTTTTTTTTATTTTTTTTATTTTTTTTTTTTTTTTTTTCAAATTATTAGTTTGAGATGTTTTCTTGTGTTTCTAACATGTTTGGATACTTACAAGGTCAAAATAAAAGTATTAATTTAATTGAACTAATCCAAAACCGAAAACGGAATCATTCGCTTATGAAGAGTTTTTCGGACGGAACGGGTTGTAGCGATGGAACAACTCCAGGTTGTCACATTATCCCCCCGTTAGAGGGAATTTCGTCCCGAAATTCGAGTTCAAACAATAATTTTATTACAAGATAATTAAGCAAAAAGATGGGGATACTTAAGCTTCATTTGATCCTCACGTTCCCAAGTGAATTCTGGCCCTCGCTTGGCGTTACATCAAACTTTCACAATCGGAATACGGCTTAGTTTCGTTCGTTTGATCTCCCGATCCATGATTTCCACAGGTCCTTCTACAAAGTTTAGGCTTTTGTTGATCTCGATCTTTTCTAGTGGGATCACCAGGGTTTCGTCAGATAAGCACTTTTTCAGGTTCGAGACGTGGAAAGTAGAGTGTATGTTACTTAACTCGTGGGGTAGGTTGAGTTTGTAAGCTACGAGGCCAATTCTAGCGAGAATCTCGAAAGTCCCTATGTACCTTGGGTTAGATTTCCACGCTTTCCAAAGCGTATCATGCCCTTCCAGGGTGAGACCTTCAACAGGACTCGGTCTCCAACCTGGAATTCCAAAGGTTTTCTTCGTTTGTCTGCGTAGCTTTTCTGTCGGTCCCTAGTGGCTTTTAATCATTCGCGAATCTGTACAATCTTTTCGGTCGTTTCTCGGATGATCTTCGGACCCGTGAGAGCGCTGTTAGGAAATTATCGTTTAGCTAATTGAGTGTCACCCACCTCAGCCCAGCACAAAGAGGATCTGCACTTCCGACCGTAAAGGGCTTCAAATGGAGCTACCTTGATGCTCGTATGATAATTGTTGTTGTAGGAAAACTCCACAAGGGGTAGGTGGGTATCCAATGCCTTACCAAAGTCAATCACACAGGCCCGCAGCATGTCCTCCAGGGTTTGTATGGTCCTTTCACTTTGTCCATCAGTCTGCGGATGGTAGGTTGTACTCATGTCTAGCCTCGTCCCTAATGCTTTTTGCAGTGATTGCCAACATCTCGTGTAACAACGTGAATTTTCAAAACAAAATTTTCATTTCTTAAAACATGTTTTCATCCAAATCAAGTCATAAAATCAAATGTATCATAAAATAATACAAATCATGTAAATCCCAAGATCATAAATAAATCCTTCGATATTGTGTACAGGTCATGCCGGGCCTTCCCACAGTCCTCGCTAGTACCTGAAACACGTAACACAACAACTGTAAGCATAAATGCTTAGTGAATTCCGTAAAATACTACTTACGCACATACGCCCTTCCAGGCCATGACCTTCCGGTCCATGTGTCTCAAGGGACTTCCGTCCCGACCCGGTAAACCTTCCGGTCCTACCCGCGTCGACCTTACGGTGCACATCACAATGCCTTTCGGCCCATAACATATATGCCTTCCGGCCCATAACATAATGCCTTCCGGCCCATATCAAGCATAGCATACATAGCACATACAAACGGTTAACGTATCATATACAATGCATACAACTCATATCAAGCATAGCATACATAGCACAATAATACCCTTTCGGGTACAGTATAGTGAGAAAACTCACCTCGTAGAAAGTCTAGAATCTCACGTGCTCGCTATCTCTGAATCTCGAAACGAAGACCCATCCCCGCCTAATCATAACGAAATAGCATTCTAATTAATATAGACTTCTAAGACTAGGCTTCACCCTTATTATTCCTCATAGGGGTAAAAGACCATTTTACCCTTCCGTGACTCAAATTCCACATGCTAACCAAAACCCTAAAACTCAACGAAAGTCACCATATCACAGTACGCGGGGCGTACCGACTTATGTACGCGGAGCGTACGGCACTGATCCACAATCGGGGTCTCAACCCCGTACGCTGCGCGTACTAGGAGTTACACCCAGCGTAACACTCAGATTCAGCCACACTTTATTTCTGGTCTTAAATGGTTAAGACACTTCTTCAACTTCTAGATCCGGCTATCTTTAAGCCTCCTTACCCATAAATTCGAAACCCTTAAGCCTTGGCATGGCTGTAAAGGCTCCTACACTCCCTTAATACCTTTCCTTTTCAACTCAAAAGATCTAGATCTCATGCATGGCTAATCATTCACGTCCAAGATTACATTTTTATGAACATACAACTCAAATGGACCAGAAATATGATAGATCTAAGCCAATGGAGACTACTTGCTCATAAAGTCTCCATCTTTGGGACCAAAACCCTAGAAATTGGTCCATGAAGCATACCATAAGAACTACAAGGCAAGATCTGAACTTTTTACCTTAGTAAGAAGCTCCAACCTTTGCTATTAAGTAATCTACACTTGTACACCAACTTCTAGCCTCCACAATGGACTTCTCTTCTCTTTTGCTACCTAGAAATAATACCTCAAAGCTTAGAAAACTCACAAACAAGCTATGAATGAAGGAACAACTCTCTTAGGGTTTCTTTCTGAAGGATGGTGGCTGAGGAACCAAGCCATCTCATTCCTTTTGTAGCCAACAACCCAAATTAGGGTTTTGGGTTTGGACCGGTTACGCCTGGCGTAACCTTGGGTACGCCCAGCGTACCCGGGTGATGACGTGTTTAAATGAGGTGCGCGAGTACGCGCAGCGTCCTCCTTGTACGCCCAGCGTACTCGCCCAACACAAAGGCCCAAAATGACAAATAATAAAAGATGAAGGGCTAATTAATGGTACCTACATTTCGGGTTGTTACAATTCTCCCCCACTAGAACCAGACTTCGTCCTCGAAGTCTTATACCGAAAACAATTCCGTATGCTGCTCCCACATCTCCGACTCGGACTCCCACGTCAACTCGGACCCCTTCCGATGTTGCCACTGCACTTGCAATAAGGGTACTTCATTGTTCCTCAGAACCTTAACCTTTAGATCCCTAATTGACACTGGTCTCTCAACATAGTTCAGGCTTGTATCCACCTGAATATCCTCTAATGGTACCACTACCGACTCGTCGGCAATACATTTCCTCAACTTTGACACATGAAAGGTGTCATGAATCTGACCCAGCTCTGCAGATAGATCTAAACGGTAGGCTACCCTGCCTACCCTTGCGATTACCCTGAAAGGTCCAATATATCGAGGTCCTAACTTGCCCTTTTTCCTAAATCGAATCACTCCTTTCCAAGGAGAGACCTTTAAGAGTACAAGGTCACCAACCTGAAACTCGAGCTCGGACCGACGCCTGTCCGCATAACTCTTCTGGAGACTCTGAGCGGTCAACAATCTCTGCCTGACCTACTGTATCTGCTCGGTCGTATGATTCACTATCTCCGTAGTACCCATTACCCGTTGCCCCACCTCCCCCCAGTAGATGGGTGTTCGACACCTCCTCCCATACAACAGCTCAAAGGGTGGCATACCAATGCTCGAATGATGGCTGTTGTTGTACGAAAACTCTGCTAAGGGTAAATAGGTGTCCCAACTCCCTCGAAAATCCAAAACACACGCTCATAGCATATCCTCGGGCGTCTGAATCGTCCGTTCGCTCTATCCGTCCGTCTGCAGGTGGTATGTGGTACTGAAGTGCAGCCTCGTACCCAACTCCTCGTGAAACTTCCTCCAAAACCTGTACATAAATCGTACGTCCTGGTCTGAAATGATCAAAATTGGAACCCCGTGCCGCGATACCACCTCCCTCACATATAACTTTGCCAACCTCTCCGCAGAAGAGCTCTCACTGATAGCAAGAAAATGAGCGCTCTTCGTCAATATATCCACAATCACCCAAATTGCATCGACCCCTCTCACAGTCCTTGTCAATTTGGTGATAAAATCAATGGTAATCTATTCCCACTTCCACTCGGGAATCTCCAGCGGCTGCAACTTACCATGCGGACGTTGGTGCTCGGCCATAACCTGACGACAAGTCAGGCACCTCTCGACGAACCATGCAACATCCCTCTTCATACAGGGCCACCAATACTCCTTCTTTAGGTCCAAATACATCTTAGTAGCCCCAGGATGGATCGAGAACTTCGATCGATGCGCTTCTTCCATCAAAATGGTACGCGTCCCGCCCACAAACGGTACCCAAATTCAACCCTGAAATGTCATAAGTCCGCGACCATCGATAACGAATTCCGATACCTGCCCGACAACCCACTCCCTCTTTCGGTTTTCTGGTCTCGCAGCCTCAGCCTGGGCCCCTCGGATGGTGTCCAATATCAGAGTCATCACCGTCAAACTCATACAAACGTCTCGGATCGGGGCGCTCTCCGCGCTACGGCTCAACGCATCGGCTACGACATTAGCCTTTCCCGGGTGGTATAGAATCTCACAATTATAATCCTTCACCACTTCCAACCATCTCCTCTGGCACATATTCAGGTTTGGCTGATCCATCAAGTACTTCAGACTCTTGTGGTCCGTGTATATGGTACACCGAACCCCATATAGATAGTGTCGCCAGATCTTGAGGGCAAACACTACAGCCCCTAGTTCCAGGTCGTGGGTGGGATATCTCGACTCATGAGTCTTCAGCTGCCTCGATGCATACACTATAACGTGCCCCTTCTGCATAAGCACTACCCCTAACCCAGATATGGATGCATCACAATATTCCACAAAATCCTCCATCCCTTCCGGGAGTGCGAGCACCGGGGCCTCGCACAACTTTTGACGAAGGGTCTTAAATGAGAACTACTACTCCGGACCCCATGAAAATGCAACACCCTTCCGGGTCATCTTGGTAAGTGGCACGGCGATCTTGGAGAAATCCCTAATAAACCTCCGATAATAGTCGGCCAATCCTAGAAAGCTCTTGATCTCAGTGGGTGATCTCGGCACTTCCCATCTCATCACCGCCTTGATCTTGGCCGGATCGACCAATATCCCTTTCTGGTTAACAAGGTGCCCTAGGAACTGGACCTTTCATAACCAGAAATCACACTTGGAGAATTTGGCATACAACCTCTCCGATCTCAGAACTCCAAGAATCTCCCTCAAATGTTCCTCATGCTGCTCTATAGACCTCGAATATACCAAAATATCATCAATGAATACGATCACCGACCGATCCAGCATCGGCCTGCACACGCTGTTCATAAGATCCATGAACGCAACTGGGGCATTGGTGAGCCCAAAAGGCATCACCACAAACTCGTAATGTCCATAACGAGTTCTAAATCCAGTCTTCTGGATATCTTCATCCCGAACCCTCATCTGATGATAACCTGACCACAAGTCTATCTTAGAGAACCACCCTTGCAACTGATCGAACAGATCATCGATCCTAGGTAACGGATATCGGTTCTTGACCGTCAAGTTGTTCAACTGCCGGTAATCGATACACATCCAGTGTGAACCATCCTTTTTCTTGAGAAAAAGAATTGGCGCTCCCCAAGGTGAGCTACTCGGTCGAATAAACCCCTTTCCCAACAGCTCCTGAAGCTGCAAGGATAACTCATGCATTTCTGGTTGAGCGAGGTGATAAGGCGCCTTGGCGATGGGTGCCGCTCCCGGAACCAGATCGATACGGAACTCCACTTTCCTTTTCCGGAGGCACGCCCGACAGTTCCTCAGGAAACACATCCGAAAACTCGCACACTACTGGAACCTCGTAAATCGAATTTAGCCTCCCCGCGGCCACTCGTGTGTCCACATAGGCTATGAATCCACTGCAGCCCTGCTGTAAACTCTGTCTCGCCCTGGCAGCCGAACAAAACGTTGACCCACACCGAGTCCCCTCGCCATACACAGTAAGCACTCCCCCACTAGGGTCACGTATGGTCACCAGCTATCTCTCGCAGTCAATGACCGCTCCAAACATACTCAACCAGTCCATGCCCACGATGACACAGACATCTCCCATCGCTATAGGAACCATATCTATAGGGAACTTGACACCAAAAATCTCGAGCACACATCCTCAAATCATGTCGGCAGCGTAAACCGCTTTCTCATCAGCTATGGAAACCCTCAGGGGTCGACTCATCACCCCCCGATCAATACCGATGTGCTGACTAAAAGCCAAAGATACAAAAGACCGACTCGCACCATAGTCAAATAATACCAAGGCAGGTACAGAATTCACAAGAAAAGTACCTACGCATAACATAATATAAGCACAATATCTCAGCATGAAAGTAAATACACGAAAGAATACATACCAGCCACGACATCGGGTGCCACGCGGACCTCCTCCGCAGTCAACTGAAAAGCTCTCCCACGAGCCTTCGGAGCCTCGACCTTCGCCGGACGAGTCTCGGTAACCCTAGCAGTAGGCGCAGATCCCTGTGCTGATCCCCGGTGAAGCTGAGGACACTCGGCCTTCCGATGGCCGGTCTGGTTGCAATGGAAGCAATCCATAAATCCCTTGGGGGCAATCCCTAGCGATGTGCCCTTCCTTGCCACATTTGTAGCAAGCACTTGATCGATAGGCCCCCTCATGACCCTTGATGCACTTTCCGCAAGTTCGGCCCTTCTGTCCTCCCGTCCTCGAATCAACGGACTTGGTCCGCTTGGCTGTCGGCTGGGACTGAGCCGGCAGCCGCTCCACCCGCTGAGACTCGGCCTCCTCCCTGTCATGACTCTCCAACTCGATCTCCCTCTTCCGGGCATTTTCCAGGAGCTCAGCAAATGTACGGTACGTCGAGTTCGATACGAACTCCCGAATGTCCCTCCTCAGAATACCTAAATATCGGCTCATCCATGCCTGCTCGGTGGAAACCTGCTCAGGGCAGAACATCGCCCTCTCATGAAACTTCCGGGTGACCACAACAACTAAATCGTTACCCTGCTTAAGGGTCAAGAACTCCTGAATCAACCGTTCCCTCTCTAGCGGGGGAACATACTCATCTCTGAACATAGTAGTGAATCTCTCCCAAGTCACGGCTGAAATCTCCGCAAGAGTGAAGTTCGTCGTCATGAACTTCCACCAATCCTTTGCTCCTAGGCGGAGCTGGTTCAAAGCGAACCGTACCCTCAGATGCTCCGGAATTGAACATGTGTAGAAGCATCCCTCAATGTCAACAATCCATCTCATCGCAGCGATCGGATCCTGCATCCCATCAAACTCGGGTGGCTTCGTGTTGCTGAACTCCTGGAATAGCAACGAGTCACCTCCCTGAGGTCTGGCAGCAGCCACAACTATTGTAGCTGCAGCGGCTACGGCCTCAGTCACCGCGGTGTACCGCTCATCAAAAGTCTCCAACAACGTGGTCTTGATAGACCCAAACATCTCTGGAATCTCGGCCCGGATTGCCACAGCCACCTCATCGTGGATCATCTGACGAAGCTCCTCATCACTCACACCGCTCGTCCCATGTCTGTGGCGTGTCCCAACCATAATGCCTCTGAAATACAACATAAAAATATCAGAGACATAATCGAGCATACTCGCACTCGATAACGCAACCCTACTCGGCCTCCGATACCCAAAGGATTCTTACTTGGGTTGCCCACTGATCTGGTGTCTTCACTAATACGGGCCATATACTACCGACTACACCGCATCAGCATTCACCCCAAGTCCTCCTCCTTGGACCCCGGATCACGAGTACTCTATTCTTGCTGTGCACTGGCTACCTACTCGCTCTCAAGGCATCTCATAGCAGTAGGTTCCCCTAGATTAAGGCATCACAAATCAGGCCACTCTAGTCCTAATATGAATACCTAGTCTACTCTAGTGTACATAACATATAATAACATATCTCATAACACATATTGTAAGGGTATTTTGGGGACTTTACCATTCGGGCGCTAGCAGACTGTACACACTGCTTCTCCTTTGGTTAATAGAAAATATCTTATAAAATTTTATGCCTTTATTATTGAATTTTTTTCTCAAATCCTCGGTTTGAGTTCAGTTACGCCCGAAGGTGCATCCGAATCCCTCAAACCAAGGCTCTGATACCGACTTGTAACAACGTGAATTTTCAAAACAATATTTTCATTTCTTAAAACATGTTTTCATACAAATGAAATCATAAAATCCAATGTATCATAACATAATACAACTCATGTAAATCCCAAGATCATAAATAAATCCTCCGATAGTGTGTACAGATCACGATGACGCCTTCCCACGGTCCGCGCTAGTACCTGAAACACGTAACACAAAAACTTTAAGCATAAATGCTTAGTGAATTCCCCAAAATACTACTTACACACATACGCCCTTCCAAGCTATGACCTTCCGGTCCATGTGTCTCAGGGGACTTCCGTCCCGACCCGATAAACCTTCTGGTCCTACCCGTGTCGACCTTACAGTCCACATCACAATGCCTTACGTCCCATAACATAATGCCTTTCAGCCCATATCAAGCATAGCATACATAGCACATACAAATGGTTAACGTTTCATATACAATGCATACAACTCATAACATGTCCGACCTTTCGGTCACACAATAATACCCTTCCGGGTATAGTATAGTGAGAAAACTCACCTCGTGGAAAGTCTAGAATCTCACGTGCTCGCTATCTCCGAATCTCGAAATGAAGACCCAACCCCGCCTAATCATAACGAAATACCATTCTAATTAATATAGACTTCTAAGACTAGGCTTCACCCTTGTTATTCCTCAGAGGGGTAAAAGACCATTTTACCCTTCCTTGACTCAAAGTCCACATGTTGACCAAAACCCTAAAAGTCAATGAAAGTCAACATATCACAGTACGCGGGGCGTACAACACTGATCCACAATCGGGGTCTCAACCCGTACGCTGCGCATACTGAGAGTTACGCCCAGCGTAACACCCAGATTCAGCCACGCTTTATTTCTGGTATTAAATGGTTATGACACTTCTTCAACTTCTAGATCAGGCTCTCTTTAAGCCTCGTTACCCATAAAGTTGAAACCTTTAAACCTTGGCATGGTTGTAAAGGCTCCTACACTCCCTAATACCTTTCCTTTTCAACTCAAAAGATCTAGATCTCATGCATGGCTAATCATTCACGTCCAAAATTACATCTTCATGAACATACAACTCAAATGGACCAGAAATATGATAGATCTAAGCCAATGGAGACTAGTTGCTCATAAAGTCTCCATCTTTGGGACCAAAACCCTAGAAATTGGTCCATGAAGCATACCACAAGAACTACAAGGCGAGATCTGAACTTTTTACCTTGAGAAGAAGCTCCAACCTTTGCTATTCACGGATCTACACTTGTACACCAACTTCTAGCCTCCACAATGGACTCCTCTTCTCTTTTGCTACCTTGAAATAACACCTCAAAGCTTAGAAAACTCACAAACAAGCTATGAACGAAGGAACAAGTCTCTTAGGGTTTCTTTCTGAAGGATGGTGGCTGAGGAACCAAGCCATCTCATTCCTTTTATAGCCAACAACCTAAATTAGGGTTTTAGGTATGGACCGGTTACACCCGGCGTAACCTTGGGTACGCCCAACGTACCCGGGTTATGACGTGTTTAAATGAGGCGCGCGAGTACGCGCAGCGTACTCCTTGTACGCCGAGCGTAGTCGCCTAACACAAAGGCCCAAAATGACAAATAATAAAAGATAAAGGGCTAATTAGTGGTACCTGCATTTTGGGCTGTTACATCTCGAAGTTAACCTACTATCTCTATCCAAGATAATAGATACAGGGACACCATGCAGTCGAACTATCTCCTTAATGTATGTTCTTGTGAGTTTCTCCATCTTGTCTGTTTCTTTGATGGGTAGGAAGTGTGCGGACTTGGTCAATCTGTCGACGATGACCCATATGGTATCCAACCTGCCGGTTGTCTTGGGTAGCTTAGTTATGAAATCCATAGTGATCCGCTCCTACTTCCACTCTAGTATCTCTGGTTGCTGTAGAATACCAGATGGCTTCTGGTATTCGACCTTGACCTTTGCGCAAGTAAGGCACTTACTCACAAAGGTAGCAATCTCTGCTTTCATGTTAGGCCACCAGTATAGCTTTTTGAGATCCAGATACATCTTATCTGAACCTGGGTGAACAGAACATCGAGTGTTGTGTGCTTCCTTCATGACCAAGTATCTGAAACCACCGTGGCACGGGGTCCAGATTCGGTCCATGAGATAATAGGCTCCATCAACCTTGACCTCCAAGTTCTTATCCATTCCACGTAGGGATTGTCCCGCCACATTCTCAGGTTTTATGGCTTCGAGCTGAGCCTCCTTAATTTGTGCAGATAGATGTGAATGGATAGTCAGTGTTAATGACTTGACTCTTCGACTAGAATACTCTTTTCTACTCAGCGCATCTGCTACTACATTGGCTTTTCATGGGTGATAGCGAATCTCGCAGTCGTAATCATTGAGTAGTTCGACCCACCATCGTTGCCTCATACTGAGCTCCTTTTGGTTCAGTATATGTTGGAGGCTTTTGTGGTCAGTGTATATTGTGCTCTTTGTCCCATACATGTAATGTCTCCAGATCTTTAAAGCGAATACAACCACCCCTAACTCGAGGTCGTGCATGGCGTAGTTGATCTCATGTGTCTTCAGCTGTCTTAAGGCATAGGCGATGACCTTACCTCGTTGCATCAAGACACAACCGAGCCCTTGGTTCGATGCGTCACAGTATACCACAAAATCTTATGTTCCTTCGGGAATGGATAACACCGGTGCGGTGCATAGGGCTCGCTTCAGGGTTTGGAATGCCTTCTCCTGTTTCTCTTCCCAGTCCAATGGTACGCCTTTTTGTGTTAACGTAGTGAGAGGTTTCGCAATCCAAGAGATGTTCTGAATGAATCTGCGATAGTAGCTAGTGAGACCTAGAAATTTATGAATTTTTGTAGGCGTCTTTGGTGCTGACTAGTTATCGATAGCTTTAATCATGGATGGGTCCACGTGGATTCCTTGCTCACTAACCACGTGTCCTAGGAATTCAACTCTTCGGATCCAAAATTCGCACTTAGAGAACTTTGCGTATAACTTCTCTGATTGCAAGGTTTCCAAGACTCGTCGTAGATGGTTCCTGTGCTCTTCCTCACTCCGAGAGTAGACGAGTATATCATCAATAAAGACGATGACGAACTGATCTAAGTATGGACGACACACCCTATTCATCAAGTCCATGAACATTGCGGGTGCGTTAGTCAGCCCGAAGGGCATCACTACGAATTTGTAGTGCCCGTAACAAGTTCGGAAGGTTGTCTTCGGAACATCCTCCTCAAGGACTCGTAGATGGTGATACCCGGAACTAAGATCAATCTTGGAAAAGCAACTCACCCCTTGTAGTTGGTCAAATAGGTCGTCTATACGAGGAAGAGGGTAGCGGTTTTTGAATGTGAGTTTGTTGAGCTCCGTATAATCGATGCACATACGGAACGATCCGTCTTTCTTCTTCACGAACAAGACCGAAGCTCCCCAGGGTGAGAAGCTCGGTCTTATAAATCCCTTGCTGAGTAGCTCGTTAACTTGACCGGATAGTTCTTGCATCTCGGCAGGCGCTAAACGATAACGCGACTTAGCTACGGGGCTAGCTCCTGGGACTAGGTCGATTCTGAACTCAACCTGATGTTTGGGAGGTAAACCTGGAAGATCTTCTGGAAAGACATCTGGGAAATCGCATACAACAGGGATGTATTTTGGATCTCTCGTCTTCTGGCTGGTATCGACGACGTGTGCAAGGAAGGCGTGATATTCCTTGCGCAAGTACTTTTGGGCTTGAATACTTGAGATGATACGAAGGCTCATACCGGGTTTGTCTCCGTAGATTAACAGAGTTTCACGATTCAGTGGATTTAGGCAGATGGCTTTGTCGAAGCATAGAATATCAGCACCATGTAGACTCAACCAGTCCATGCCAACAATGACATCGAAACTCTTGATCGAGACTGGTATGAGATCGATTGGAAATGAATGATCGTCTAACATGAGGGTACAACCTATGTAAATTTCATTAGAGCTTTCGGTCTTTCCGTTATCCATTTCTACGACGAATGTTTCTTTTAGTGGTTGCGGGGATCATTTAAGTAAGTGTTTAAAGTTTTGGTTTATGAAGCTTCTTTCTGCACCACTATCGAATAAGACACAGGCATCAGAGTTGTTGAGAAGGAACGTACCCGTGACTACTGTGGGGTCCGCTACTGCTTTATTGTGCCCAATAGCAAGTAGTCTTCCGGTTCCTCCCGTATTCCCGACCTTCGGACAGTTTTTCTTGAAATGGCCAACTTCACCATAGCCATAGTAGGCCTGGCTCACTCCCGAGCTGGAAACTTAAGAAATAGGTTTGGGTTGGGATTTGCAAAACCAGATGGTATGGACCTTCCGGCCGCAGTTGGTGCATTGCAATTCACACCAGGGGCCGTTGTGATGGAAGGGGCACATGGGGCACTTGGGCAGATTGCCAACATAAGTTTTGGCTGGTGCAGGGGTAGCAGGAGTGGTGGCAGCATGGGCAACCACGATTTTTTGGTCTTTGGAGGAGGTTTGAGTTTTCTTGCCTTTTTTCTGATCCCAACGCTTCCTTTTTTTGTCAGGTGATTTGGGTGGTGCAGTGGTAGTTGTAGTTGTTGTTGCTGGGGTAGAAGGAGTTTCATGATCGATCAACCTGTGGGCCAACTCCTTGGCGCTGTCAAAGGTTGCAGGATGAGAGGATATAACATTTCCTTGATACGGGGGCACTAAACCCCAGATGTATCGTTCGATTTTCTTGCTTTCAGAAGGGATCATGTTAGGGCACATAGCCACCAGGTCGCAGAACCTGGCCGTATAAGACACTATATCTTTTCCCTTCATCTTGAGGTTCCAGAGTTCCTCTTCAAGCTTTTGAACCTCACCTCTAAGGCAGAACTCCTTTCTCTGTAGTTCCTTTAGTGTGTCCTAGCCCATGGCATTATCTGTTACTAGGGAGAGTGCATTGACATGGCCATTCCACCATGTCAAGGCCCTTTCAGTGAAGGTGGCAGCAGCGAACTTGATTTTGCTCTCTTCGGGGCATGAGCACATTTCGAAAACAGCTTCGGCTCTTTCGATCCATTGGGACAGAGCAAGGATTCCTCCGGTCCCATTGAAGAATGTTGGTTTACAGCTCATGAAATCTTTATAAGTACACCCTGTGCACGAGGGGGATTTTCACCATGTCTGGAGTTGGTACCCATTCCGGATCCACTAGCATTGCCGGAGTTTATTTGGGTCAAAGCGGCCATTACAGCTGCGGTTGCAGCCATTTGGAATACCACAGGATCAATCTGTGGAGGAGGGGGTGGTGGATGTAGAGTTTGAGCTGTCAGTCTGCCTCTGGTCGGGCGCTTGCGGGGAGGCATCTTTTACTAAAAGTTCATAGAGATAGTGACAATAGTAAGAGTCTATCGCAAGTATGATAAGAGTGTTTTATGGACTAAATCAACATAGTCCATATTCAGATAGAGAGTCATAGCAATAACATAGTTAACCGCCAACATTACTGATATTAATGATGTAATATAAGTTCGGGAGTAGTGACCTAACAGTAGGTCTTACATCAAATCATAAGGAAAATTTTGGCAGCCTAGAGGTCTAGTTAGAGTACTTTCAAAGTCAGTAACGTTTACAAACAATTGCTCTACCGAGCATAGAAAGAGAAAGGGTATTCCTTAAACAAAAGGGAAAGACAAGTAGACATCTTCTACTGACGACGGGTATTCGTTGGGCGAACCCTAAGATCATCTAATAGGCGAACCACTTCCTGAAGCTGTCTCTCCTAAACCCTCTGATGTGCTCGGATTTCTCTAACTTCGGCTCGAGATGAAGCTAGCTGTTGCTGCAGAGCCTCGTTGGTCCTCCTTGTCCTATCCATAGCTTCTTCCAGTTGGCGAATGCGAGCAGTGTGGAGGTTAGAGTTGGCATCAACCTCTACAACTCGTCCAATTGCTGCTTGACCTTGCTCGACATTCCTGGCAATCCTTCGGACCATAATGGACAAGACTCGATCTGCTGATCATCCTTCGTTTATGTTGTAGAATCGTCGGTCTCCATCGTAAGGTACCGGCTGACCCTGCTGATTGCTCCATCGGTTCAGGGATATTGCTCACATGGGAGTGGGACCTTGAAATGCTGGATGGGGTTTAGGGTTTGGAGCTACTAGGGGCAGGTTGTTGACTTCTAGCTCGGAGTCGGAGTCATCCGAGAAGCCTTCAACGCGGTGATCATCCAAAGGGATCGTGTGATCACCTTCTGGCTCCTCGTCGAGCCATCCTCCATTGCCCTGGTTTGGATAATACGGATCGCCAGGATGGTGGAAGCCAGCCATGCTATCTGTGCAACAAAGGGGGGAAGAAAGGTTAATAGACGTACTAATCTAGGATACTTATAAGATGGATCGGTATTAGTTGACCCAATACTTGCGTAGCGCATACCAATTACATGTAACCGAAGCAAGATAGTCCTTCGAATAAGCAACCCTAACTTCAGATCCCCAATCAAACAAGAACAGGAAATGAAGCAAAGGCCACAGATGTAGTCTATAATGCCTTAGTCACATGTAACCGTGATGTATTCACTTAGCAACTATTGTCCTACCAGTAACGACCCTTTTAGTTATTACATATGTAGTTAATAGAGTGCAGAATACTTCTATAGTATTCTTGTTCTAATGAGCTTGAGGTAGTGTTGGTAAGTTTTTACACTTGTTGCAACACCACAATCATTCTTAGGCACATGCTAGTCACTCCTAGAGATGTAGTTGATCAGGCTACATCCACCCATATGTGACTATATGTTTCTAAGCTTAATTGTGCTGTTCAACAATCTTTAATACTTATGTTCTATTCTAGAATGATACTGACCCCTTTGTATTGGTGAATGTATACGTATATAGTTAATTAAATATTTTAGTATTTAAAAGTATATATTCTTGGTTAGAGTGTTTTAGTCCCAAAGTGTTTATAGTTCGTATATCTTTTATGGGTTGATATACTTGATTCACTATAAACAATGCCCTGATAGCAATCTGTCACACCCCAAAACCGAGAACGGCGGAATACGTTCTGGGGTGGAGGACGTCATCTAAAGTATCATTACAATTGCATAATAGTAAAAACAAGAAACAGCAACCATTTCATATATATTGTGATAATAACCACAATTGTGTTCTGCACAGTTAATAGACACCAAAAGTATAACAAAAATAAAAGATGAGACTTGTATATGCTCCATCCTCTCCAAAAGTTGTCCCAGTACCTGTCTATCTTTGACCTGAGGATACAAGTTATTTTGAAAACGAGTATCAGCATAAAGCTGGTGAGTTCATAAGAGTTTAGTGTCGTTGTAGTATAAAAGTGTTTGCAAACTTATAGTATAAGAGCTAAAATTTGTATTTATGAGTAGTAGAAATCCCTAGAAAATCCTATATTTTCCAGAAAAGTACATTTGTAAGTCAATTCTTTAAGTGTGTAAAAGTATTATCTTTGAAACCATCAATTGTATAAGTGTAGTAATAGTCCTCAAGTGAGTAATATGGCTGAAGAAATGTTATGCATGCTAACAGTAGCAGTGTTGTAACTTTAGTTAGTAATAGATCTTTAATTACTTCGGGATATTAGTTTATACTTTAAGTCTTAGTGTATTTATTTGGATATAAGTGTAACTTCTCATGTGACCAACTGTAAAGTAGTAGAGTGCCCGATGACATTCCCAGTCATACGTAGTGAAGTAATGTAGTGCCACCCCTGGGCCTAGTCGGCTCGGACTGTAGTTAACAGTCGGGATGTAATAGTGTCAGTTTTGTATAGATCTATACATATAGTGTTGCTTTCCTTTCGGGAAGCCCTGGTCACATGGTGTAAGTGCAGTAGAGTGCCTTATAGAGAGATAGTGTGTTATACTTGAAATTAGTGGATTCTCTTATGCTTTGGTATGGTAGACTTTTAGTATAGTAAGTAGAGTGTTCTCTTATACTTGCATTGGCTTGTAATATTAACAGTTATAGTGAGTATAGTAGTAGTAGAGGTAACGAGTAGTAGCCTTAACTATACCTATTATAGTTAAATAGAGTATGCGAATTCATGCTTCTGATCAACAAAAGTAATGAATAAGATGAAAACATTCATATCTAACACAAATATATATGATATATAATTAAGAATTCAACGACAGTCGGATGGACAACCAATACCCTAAGACCACATCAAACAATAACAGGAAATAAGGCGAACTATCTGTCCTAAGTCCTTCAAGTCTTACTTGTGTAAATATATTAGTGTAGATATATTTTAAAAAGGAAAGTAGTTGAAACATAGTTTTGAAAATAGTTTAACAACAATTTAACCTTAAAAGCGCATTTGATAATTAGTTAAAACAGTTTTATTGATAATTATCTAAAAGTGTAGAGAAATCTCTTTTTGATGATATATTGTAAATCACATATGATTTTCTAATAAAAACTTGTAGTATTATACTTGTATCCCCCCCCCCTCCCTAAAACATGTAAAAACATTTAAAAGGTTCATTAAGGGGTATGAACTCACCGGACTAGAAATGTGTCGACTAGGATGTTTAAACGTCGGATCGAGGCTTGAGAACGTGCGATGTTCCTATATAATATTAAATGATACATAATTGTATCTAATTAGATTTAAATCACTAATTAATAGAGGATATACACTTCTAGTCGCGAAAACACTTCAATTCAAGTGTTTGGAGTGACCCGGATGACATTTATGGGCATGTATGGCTTGGATAAGGAGTTTACTCTTCAAGAGTAAACTATTAGGAGAGTTTTCGGCCCTAAAAACCTCATCCCCATGAGTTTACGGCCGTAAACTCATGGATGATGTTTTTAAGTGCTAAATGGCCTTTTTCCAATTGAGGGATGATGCTAGGTTTTGTTCTAGGGCATTAGAAAGGGACTAAATCAAACATATGGATAATTTGATGAGTTTACGGCAGTAAACTATGAGTTTATGGCCATAAACTCTCACCCACTCATTTCTTATGTGTTTTGAAGGTCATAGATTAATCCCAAGTGATTCTACTCATTTTTACAAGCCAAGGGGTGAATTTAGGGCACCATTTAACCCCTTTATAGGAGTTTACGGCCCAGGAAGCCATTCTTGAGGGGTTTACAGCCGTGAACTCCTTATGGAGTTGTTTTAATCGAGTTTAAGGTCCCTAACTTGTTGGTGGTTGCTTCTAGAATTTATTCCAAGGCTTAAGAGGTGTGTATGTGGCATTTTAACACCCAAATATGAGTTTACTCTCCATGAAGGTGACTTTACGGCCCAAGCATTTTCTTGGGCAGTAAACTCATGTTTACTCCCCAAAAGCTCGTTTCAAGGTGTTCTAAGTCCAGTACATTAAGTCATATAACCATATCTAAGCTCCAGAGGTCGATTGGAAGGGTTTAAAGGCTCAAAAACCCCTTTTATGTGTGTTTACGGCCCAAGCATGTTCCAGGGCCGTAAACACATGAAAATGGTCCTAAATGATTGTTTAACCACGAATTTGAAGGTCTAAGATGCTAATATATGAGTTAGGGAAGTTACCTTGGTGATTTGAAGCTTGAAAAGAGTGATTTTTGGACCTAGACCTTGGATTGAAGAGATAGGTTAGATAGAGAGTGAATAAGTGTTCAAATGAGGCTTAAAACACTTTAAATATGGTTTAGATTTGAGACACGGTGGAATTTTATCCGATACTGATGTTAACCGAGGCTTTTGGTCGCACCCGATTAAGTCGTCGTCACCCGATATGGTAAAAACTAAAGTTTTTTTCAAATTATTAGTTTGAGATGTTTTCTTGTGTTTCTAACATGTTTGGATACTTACAAGGTGAAAATAAAAATCTTAATTTAATTGACCTAATCCAAAAACGAAAACAAAATAATTCGCTTAGGATGGAAGAAACTCCAGGTTGTCACAGACACGTACCAGCTATTTTATATTTTCAGGGTTATGAGGATGAAGGTATCAATACTGGAGATGGTGACTGCATGGTGTATTTTAGTGTCAGTCCCCATTACATGGGTTCAAGAACGTATTTTAGGATTAGGAGTGGGTGATGTTTTGAGGCTGCATATGATGGAGTGGCCATGCAAGGCGAGTGTTGATGGTGGCAAAGTGAACAACTGCATATGGAGCAATATTTTTAGGGGCTCAATTTCTTTTTTTAAATATTAAATTCAAGCCCAATAATATGTGATAATTTCGACTCCAAATCTGCTAATCGTCGAGACTCCAGATCTACTAATTAACCAAACTCCAGATCTTCTATATGACGTTATTAAAAAACTTTAGTTTATATAATTTAATTTGTTACATGTTAGGGCCTAAGTGACTTTTTTTCGGGTTCGTCCTGGATATTTGGATTTTTTTAATAGGTAAAGGTATTGCATTTTATTTAGAATATGTAAATGTATTAGATTTGCATTTTTATAGGTTATTGTATTGCATTTGTATTATTATAAGTGTAATGTACTGGGCGTATATTTTTATAGGTTAATACATTGGATTTGTATTATTATAAATGTAATGTATTGGGTTTATTTTTTACAAGTTAATATAGTTAATTTTATTATTATAAGTTCAATGTATTTATAAAAACCTGAATTTTCTTTAATTAAATAGAATATTTTGTTGGAAATATTCCGATGGAAATAAGTTGTAAACATGATATGCCGGTATTGCGTTGGAAATATTATGTTAGGAAACCTAGTTGGTATTTTGTTGGAAATTTCCAACGAAATATTTTGTAGGAAATATGTTAGACACTACATCAGAATTTTGTTGTTAGTGTGTTTCCGACAACCTTTTTTTCTAACAAACCAATTTTGTTGGAAGCGTGTTAGTAAATATTGTTTCCAACAAATTACCAACACAATAGCTTGTAGGTACTCCTACAATTCTCTAGTAGTGTGATTTCCCTTATTTAAAGGGATAGTAATTTTTTTTAATTATTTACCATAATTAGATGTAGTTAATATTACTATTATTACCTTATATTATTTATTAATGATTTGTTTATTCTTTTATTCTTATTGGTCCTACGTCCATATAATATGTCTATCCACACATAAACATAGCTATATATATATATATATATATATATATATATATATATATATATATATATATATATATATATATATATATATATATATATATATCGGCATTGTGAGCATTGGCATGCCAAGCCTATCATCGATCATCTTGTAGTATGTATTTTCAGTGTAGATCTAAGTCTTTAGCACTTAATGTATAGTGGTATTTTCTCCTAATTCATAACAACAGTTAAAGTTGTATGTTTGCTAATATTTGATTTCACGTAATATATTGCTAATGTATTATTTAAAAACAAATCAGGTATTTTTGCATACCCGAATTTTTTTACTCCTACCCGATACCCGAACTAACTAAATATTGGGCTTACCGTTTACGCGAATTTTCATACCCGATACCCGATCTATTCTACGTGAATTTGAAACGGTTAGGACGGATAGTTCAAGTTTCAGTTATTTTTGACATGCCTAATTTGGCTCTCCATTTTATTAATCCATTTTAGGTATCTATGGGTCTTAAAAACCAAGTTATTGTCGTTACTACATGTTTTAGTTGCAAGGTTATGGTTATGTTAATTGTACAAGTCTAATGTACGTTGCATATAGATTGATTGATAGAACTTGTGAATTAGATATTGATAAAATGTGAGGAATAAAACATCCCTAGAAACATTTGCTGACGGAAAAATAAACACCTACTAATGTCATCAACAAAGTTTTTGTTTATGTAATATCAAGCAACAACATCAAAAAACATGACACACATTTTAAGACCATTGTGTTATAAACATTGCATGTGGATCAGCCCCACCTTGATATGGATCCCCAGATACATAGAATCCATTAGGTGATACCAGTGGTGGAGCCAGCTAGTAACAAGAGGGGTCCAAGCACCCCACTTGGAAGATGATTACAAACATATTATTACCAAATATACCCTTAAAAAATTTTCTTTTACTAAGAAACCCCCTTCATGGCACCCACTCTTACAAGAAAAGTCCCTCTTTTACAAATTTTTGGCTGAAAAAAACTAAAAATATACTAAAATTTCAAAGTGTTGAATTCTTTTTATATAATGGATCCCGGTTAACTTCCATCCTGGATCTGCCACTGGGTTTTACTAACAAATAACCATGTGCTTTAGCCGATTCTTCTCGATAACATATGTCACGAATGCGATTGTTATACAAAGCTAAGCTTTGAAATCTTGAACCCCACCAAAAATAGTCATAATAAAGATTGACACCATCTATCCTACGAAATAGATTGTAGAAAATATGATAGACATTTGGTTGGAATTTTGTTGTTCCTATGTTTCCCACAACCTTTTTTCCAACAAACCAATTTTGTAGAAAGTGTGTTCGTAAACCCTGTTTCCAATAAATTATCAACGCAATAGCTTATAGGTACTCCTATATTTCTCTAGTAGTGTGATTTCCTTTATTTAAAGGGATAATAATTTTTATTTATTTATCATAATCAGATGTAGTTAATATTACTATTATACCCTTTTATTATTTATTAATGATTTTTTTTCTTTTTTCTTATTGGTCCATACAATATATGTCTATCCACATATAAACTTATATATATATATATATATATATATATATATATATATATATATATATATATATATATATATATATATATATATATATATATATATATAGGATTAGGATCAAATGTGAATCATAAGTATTGTGTGAATGTGTGACCAAATTCTAATCGTTGGATTAAAAAATGAATGGATATGATCTTAAGGTACATGTTATTAACACGGACTACCATGTACCATATAATTTCTGTTATTAATTAAAAAAGGCAACTAAAGTGAGAGAATTGAAAATTATCTATATTTTAGGCAACTAAATGAAATTCAATAATAAAATCAAATCTCACATTCTATTCAACACATTTAAATTAAAACTTATTTTTTGAGAATACGTATTCATTTAACACGTATGAAGACGTATTTGATTCATTTATTCTTAAAGAATATGAGTTCATTCAATTGTTTTTTATTGTTTCATTTTAGAAGAATGTAATTTTTTGAGATGTAACATTCTCAAAAGATACACATCAGGCAATAACATATCATTCTTTAATATAATCAATAATATGTACTTTATAAAAAAGACCAATTCTTATAACATATATTACAATTTTTTTTATCATCTTTGTTCATCTTCGACGAGCCAACACCATCTGCAACATTGTTGAACCATCATTCCTCTTCTTTTAGCCTTTAATTCTTAACGAATACACCACTTTTAGTATTCCATTCTTAAAGAATACCCTACATTACAACAAACATCTTTTTTTCTTGTTTTTATCATGTACAGAAGTGAAATAAAAAAAAGATACATAAATATCTAAAGATTCAATTGCATGGTACTTAAATGTCAATGAAAACGAAGCTCAAATAACATAATAAAGCAAAATACTTAGTAGATTCGGTTTAGAAACAATGCCTCTAATTATCAAAAATCTATTAGGAGAAAAAATAACAAAAACCGATCAAAGGTAAACCATGAATGGAAAAAATTGAAAAAGCAGCAAATGAACTTGTAAAAATGCTTAAGAAACATCAAGGGAAAAATGTCAACATATGTTCCTCCCTTGAAATAGTGTGAGATATAAAACCATAAGAAATAGAGTGTAAAGAGGGCATCAACAAGCAAACAAAAATAGTAAGGGAGCAGCACCAAAAAACAAAGATTTGAAGCTAGATGAGCAGTTATTATAACCTGCAACATAGATATGATGTATCAACACTTCTGCCCCATATTTACCACCAGTTTCCTTCAGACTGAATCAATGGCAACTACAGAACTGTGAAATTAGTTAATCTTAAACAATCACAACAACCTTATTCTTAAAGATTTTTGCTTGGATTAATTGGCGTTTTTTATAATTAGTGAGATGTGTTAAGCAAACACATAGGACAAGAAGATCAACAATAGTGCATCACCAACAAACATACAACTACAGTTATTTTACAATATAATAGAAACTTACTAAAAATTTGAACAACACTAATAAAGAATGAGATATTACGTAGTATCTGTTTTAAAGAATATATCCACCTAATTCTTATAAAATCGAAAACATTCTTAAAGAATATTCTTAATTCAATTGATTTTGACGACTTTATTCTTAACGAATAAAGCCGTTCAAATTCTCCACATTTCAGGTTTTAAAAATCATAATTACGAAAGAATGAGATCCTATCCTTGAAGTTTATTAAAAAACAAATTAATATTCAATTGAAAATAAGAAAAATCCTAGTAGATTATGTGAGTCATAATTGCATTCTTCAAGAATAAGAGAAAAATAAACCTTCTAGAAAATCAATAAATCATCATCGTTTGGTGTTACGACGAATCTACAATGTTTTTTTTTTATTTTATTTTATTTATATATATATATATATATATATATATATAGATATATATATATATATATATATATATATATATATATATATATATATATATATTTAAACCTTTTCACGGTTCTCTAAACCCTAATCTAAATAATCAATCAAAAAAAAAAAAAAACACAAACACACGAATCTATCAATTAAGTTGCAGGTCAAGTGGATCAATAACCTTTTAAAAAATCGAGAATCGGCCAATTTGCAGGTCTCAATCAAGACCCATCCCGTGAGTTCGATTCTTTTTTCTTTGAAATCAAAATGGAAGAAGGAAGAATGGAGAGACCACCCCTAAGAGTATCGATTATATACAACGCTTTCTCCATTGTCAATATCGTTACAAGTTAAATCGAGGGTAAGATGTTCGTCTGATGATAATGTTGGTTGTGATGTAGATCTATCGGTAAAGGTACAGAAGGTAGCAATGGGTGACAGGAAAGGTTTGGCCGATGTGTAGGTTTTTTAGCACCGTAAGTATAGGCAATTAACAATCACTTACCATAATACTAAGGAATTTATATTGGATAGTAATTAATTTAAATAATAAAAGTATAAAATTATCCTTAAAAAATGATTGATCCACAATTAACCATACATTCACACAATAATTAAAGGTTATATATGATTGTAACTCTCTCTCTCTATCTCTCTCTCTCTATATATATATATATATATATATATATATAACCTTAATTTTTTTTTGTACAAAAACAATATTTGTAATAAAGCTTTAATAACTAAACATCATCAATATATATATATATATATATATATATATATATATATATATATATATATATATATATATATATATATATATATATATATATATATATATATATCGGCATCGTGAGCATTGGCATGCCAAGCCTATCTTCGATCATCTTGTAGTATGTATTTTTATTTTAGATCTAAGTTTTTAGCATTTAATTTATAGTGGTATTTGCTACCGAATGAATTTAAGAACTATTAAGAAAAGTTAAAGCTGTATCTTTGCTAATATTTGATTTAACGTAATATATTGCTAATGTATTATTTAAAAAACAAATCGGGTATTTTCGTATACCCGAATTTTTTTACGCCTACCCGTTACCCGAACTATCTAAATATTGGGCTTACTGTATACCCGAATTTTCGTACCCGATACCCGGTCTATTCTACATGAATTTGAAATGGTTAGGACGGGTAGTTCAAATTTCGGTTATTTTTGACATGCCTAACTTGGATCTCCATTTTATTCATCCATTTTAGATATCCATGGGTCTTAAAAACTAAGTTATTGTTGACCAATGGATTTTGATCTCTTAAGATACCAATGCGACATGTCGTTACATGTTTTTAGTTGCAATGTTATGCTTATGTTAATTGTACAAGGCTAATGTATGTTGCATATAGATCGATTGGTAGAACTTCTGAATTTCATATTGATAAAATGTGAGGAATAAAACATCCATAGAAACATTTGCTGACTGGAAAAATAAACACCTATTAATGTCATCAACCAAGTTTTTGTTTATGCAATATCAAGCTACAAAAGCAAAAGACATGACACATATTTTAAGACCATTGTTTTATAAACACTACATGTGGATCAGCCCCACCTTGATATGGTTCCCCAGATACATAGAATTCATCTGGTGTTACTAACCAATAACAATGCCCGGTACCCGATTCTTGAAATCTTGAACATATGTCACGAATGCGAGTGTCATACAAAGCTAAGGTTTGAAATCTTGAACCCCACAAAAAGTAGCCATAATAAAGAGGGGCACCATCTATCCTGGCACAAAAAGACCATGTGTAATTTATGTTGGTGCAGGCCCCTGTTACTGATCAAAAGAGTATGCCCAAATAAAGCAAACAACAGAGTTGTAGGGAAAGATTCCCACTTTTCTTCTTATTCAATTTCGGATAATAAAACAAGAGACTTACAAGGCTTTAAATAATAAGCAAAGGAAAAACTGCTAAGCTAAAAAAAACTGAAAAACGTGGGCTCCTAACTAGGTGGCAACTAAGTCACTTATTCCTATTGACAATGTCAATAAAAGACCAGGTCAGAATTACTTTTTCCTCCACATACTTCCCCTTAATTCTGAACATTTTCCTCAAGTCTTACGACTCCCAAAAGGTTTCTCATCTCTAAGAACTTGAGTCTTGGCAAAGCTTTTGTCAAGGGATCTGCTCTTTGTTCTTCACCACTTATGTGTTTCACATCAATTTGTTTCCTTTCAATACAACCCCGTATGAAATGGAACTTGGTGTCAATGTGCTTACTCCTCACATGGAAAACAGGATTCTGCAAAGAGCTATGGCTAACTTGTTGTCTACATACATCCTGACACATTCTTCCTTCCAACCGGTCAATTCTTTGAGGAGACTCCTTAGCCAAAGTGCTTGGCATGCTGTTGCAGTTGCTACCATAAACTCTGCTTCACAGGAAGATAGGGCCACAGTGTGTTGTTTCTAGGATGACCATGTAATTGGATTACCAGATAGATAGAAAATCATTCCTGTTGTACCCTTTCTGCCATCGATATCCATTCCATGACTACTATCACTGAATCCAATAAGGCTTTTATCACCACCTTTCTTGTACATTAGACCAAAATTTGTTGTCCCCTTTATGTACCTCAAAATGTGTTTGACTGCTTTGAGGTGGCTCTGCTTTGGTGATTCCATGTATCTACTTACTAATCCAACTGAGTAGCTCAAATTAGGTCTTGAGTGGATGAGATAGCGAAGACTTCCAATGAGGCGTCGATACTCGATGGCATTGACTGGTATTCCATCTTCGTCTTTTTTCAATCCCAGTCGGGGTTCCATTGGATATTGAGATGGGTTTCACTCTCCCATGCCTGCTATTTGCAAAATCTTCTTAGCATAACCTGCTTGACCGATTTGATGCCATCCTTGTCTTGGTGAACTTCTATCCCTAGGTAGTAAGATAAGGTTCCTAAGTCACTCATATCAAAAAACTTCAACATCCTTCTTTTAAACTCATCAACTAATTCTTCACTTGAACGTGTCACAATCAGGTCGTCCACCCCGACAATCAATAACCTGTTCACCTTTTGGAGTTTATACACAGCATATTCCTGTGGACATCTCTGGAATCCCATTTCTTTCATTGTTTTATCAAGCCTATCGTTCCATGCCCTTGGATCCTGACGTAGGCCATAAAGAGCCTTGTTCAACCTGTACACCATGTTCTCCTTTCCTACGATAACAAAACTCGTTGGTTGTGTGACATATACTTCTTCTTGTAGAATCCCATTTAAGAATGCTGATTTTACATCCAAATGATGAACCTTCCATCCTTCACTTGCAGCTAAAGCCAACAAGGTCCGTATTGTTTCCAAACGTGCCACTGGAGCGAATGCTTCATCGAAATCGACACCTTTTTGATGTACATATCCCTTTGCTACGATTCTTGCCTTGTATTTGGTTACTTTCCCTTCCGCATCCTTCTTCAATTTAAACACCCACTTTAGCCATATTGCCTTATGCCCTTTGGGGAGGTGAGTAAGTCTCCAAGTTTTGTTCTTTTCAACAGATTCCAGCTCCTGTTTCATTGCGGTTCTCCATTCTTTGTCACCTGAAGCTTCTTCATACCTGGTGGGTTCTTCACCTGCAAACATCAAGACTTCTGACTCTTCTTGCAGGGCTTGCGTTTCTTCATATATATCGGTTAGGGATTGAAAGCCACGAATTGGCGTGTCGTTGTATGTTTCCCTGGGAACTTCGTCTAATGATGGAGATAAGGTATCCGCAATTGAGCATGGTGATTCGTTTC
The DNA here is from genome assembly GCF_052625555.1 of Lactuca saligna. Lineage (NCBI taxonomy): Eukaryota > Viridiplantae > Streptophyta > Magnoliopsida > Asterales > Asteraceae > Lactuca > Lactuca saligna. Next base: position 81,836,964 of record NC_136419.1, read on the forward strand.
CAGCTTGTAATTGACCATGTGATGTCGATTGTGAATGACTTTCGTTTGACTGTGGATTAGGGCTTCCAAACTCAACTTGGGTTGGATCGAATTCTCCCACATTGTCTTGGGATACTCCTTCACTGGGAAATCTAACCCAATTGTTTCTTAAAATTGGGCCTTCTTCTTGGACCTTAGCCCAGTCCCACTTTCTCTTCTCTTCGAATACGATGTCTCTTGATACACATATTTTGTTTCTTTCAGGGCAATATAAACGGAATGCCTTGCTTCCTTCCTCATTTCCCAAATACACCAGTTTCTCACTCTTATCACTCAATTTTGTGAGCTTGTTTGATGGCACCTTTGCGTGAGCGACACAGCCAAACACTCTAAAGTGTTCAAGTGTGGGTTTCTTCCTATCTATGCCTTCATATGGAGTCACATCTTTCACTCCTCTTGTCGGGACTCTATTTAGAATTTGCACAGCATGGCGAACGGCTTCCCCCCAAAGTGTTTCTGGGACATCCATTGCTTTCAACAAAGACCTGGTGACCTCAAGGATTGTACGATTCATGTGTTCTGCAACCCCATTCTGTTGAGGGGAGTAGGGTGTGGTTAGTTGCCTCTTGATTCCTTCCTGATTGCAGAACTCATTGAATTCATTTGACGTGAATTCGCCACCACGATCAGTGCACAACATCTTTAGCTTGTATTTCCCTTCACCTTCTACTCGATTCTTGAACCTCTTGAAGGCAGTGAGAGTTTCACTTTTGGCTTTAAGCATTGACACCCACATGTACCTATTGTAGTCATCCACAATGAGGAGAAAGTATCGATTGGCAGCTAGTGTTTGGGGAGTTATAGGACCGCACAAATCTGCATGAATCAATTCAAGTGGAGAGCTTGCACGCCACTCTGCTTCTTTCGGGAATGGATATCGGGTCTGTTTGGAAACTAAACATCCCTCACAAATTTGTGTGGCATGGTGAATTCTTGGCACTCCCCGCACCATGCCCTTTACCACCATAGACTCGATCACACGGAAGTTTACATGACCCAATCTTGCGTGCCACAGCCATGCCGTATCATCTAAGCTCGTACTAAGACATACAGGGTGTGTTGTATGCAAGAAAATCTTGTACAACCTATTCTTTGAACGTTGTACCTTCATTATGAACCTGTTGCTAGCATCATGAACCCTTAAGAATTCATGAAGCATCTCGATCTTTTATCCCACTTCTGTCATCTGTCCTAGGCTAAGTATATTACTTTGTAAGGTTGGGATGTAATATACCTCAGAGATGACTTGTTGCTCTCCATTTTTGCATTCCAAGAGAATTGTACCCCTTCCTATCACACCCCAAACAGGAACGGCTGAAACGTTCTGTGGTGGATGACGTCATGTCAAGTATCACAACATATGCAGTATAGTAATCAAAGTACAACAACCATTGCATTAATAGTAATAGTTTCACATGTTTACATTACATTACATCATCAAAGTAATACAAGTAATAATATAGGTGCAGCTTGGTACTAAATTGTCTTCACCAAAAGCTCCTCGGATGTACCTGTCTAAAGCTGACCTGAGAATACAAGTTATTTGAAAAGCGAGTATCAACATTTTTACAAATGTTGGTGAGTTCATAAGTATTTAGTGTCATTTCATCCAAATAACTTTATATAAGTAGTAGTTTTTAAAGTATACAGTGAATTAGAGTCCTTTCCAGAAAATCCTATATTTTCTAATTAAAAGCAGTCTTCTAGCAAGACTGGACCGAGTTATGTGGTAAAAAGTAATTTTTCCTTAACACTATCATTACCAAAAGGTGGTATTGATTTTGAAAGAAAGTAGGAGAATATCAGGCAAAATAACATATGCCTCAGCAGTGAAGACTGCTGACTAAAGCTAAAGAAATCATAGACTCCAGGGGAGAATCGAATGAACGGCACACCTGGCTCAGTCTAACAAAAGAAAACACAGACCCCAGCCAATATCAAATGAATGATATGTCTAGCAAGGTCTAAAAATAATGAACACAGACCCCAAACAGTATCAAATGAATGAAAAGTCTAGCAAGGTATAAAACAAAGAGTGACTGTGAACTTGTGTGTAACCATGTTGATTGACAATAGAGTATCCGATGACCCTCCAGGTCACGCGTAGTGGTAGTGGCAGTAGTAGTAGCTTCATGTCACCCATGGGCCTTACCGGCGTAGACTGTAGCTAGTAGTCAGGGTGTGGGAGTGTCAGTCCCGTATAGATCTATACACATGATGTTCGCTCTCCTTCCCGGAGACTCTAGTTACACGGCATTGGCGCAATGAAGTGCCGTAGTGAGTAATAGTGTGTCACATTCTAAAGTAAGAGAGAGATAGAGAGAGTGATAGTATAAGAGATAGGGTGAGAGATAGAGTCCCTTAACTATTCCTATAGTAGTTACTAGTGTCTATGATCTTATGAATGATGAGTGGGAGGATGCCCTTGTTGGATAAGGTGTCTAAGTCCATAACTTATTTGGTACATACTTGACCCGACCCAGCATGGTCCATTTGGGTTGCACTTCACCCGAACTATTTATGGATAATTTTGTGAGAGTTATACACATATGATTATTAATATATTATAAGTTATAATATATTAATATGAAGTCATGTTATTTAATTAATCTTAGTCTTAAATTAATTATGAATTAATTTAGAGATTAAAAGGAAGACTAATTAGATTGTGGGCTATTGGTTTTATATGGTGTGGGCTAACACTCATTTGTTAATGGGCTAGGCTTGTATGGAAGTCCATGGATGATCCATGGAGCTTTTAACCCATGGATCCTTGGAAAAGGAAAGGTCATGGGTTATTAGGGTTTCACCCTAACCATGCACACTATATAAGCATGCTTATGTTGCATGAAATAGCTACTAGTGTGTGTGTTTGTATGTGGCCGAAATTATAATGTGTATACACTCTCTCAAAGTTTTCCAAGAGTTTGTGGTGATTTGTGATTCCATTTGAGGCATTCACACTATTGGTGCTTGGCCCTCAAACTCCTTAAGAATCAAACTCATCAAAAAGGTATGTAATCTCATCTAATTCTTTTATGTTTAAAAGTACCCCATGCCATGTTAGATAGGTTATGAACCTTGGAAAATTATTATTTTGCATGTATTTAGACAAACATAGATCCAAGGTTTATTAGGGTTGCATGCACACTTAGGAAGTGTTAGATTGCTCAAAACCTAACAGTGTTATCAGAGCCTAGGCTTGCTTGTTTGATACTTGATGCAAAATAGTGAAAAAAGTCGAAATTTTTGTTATCTGCATGATGGACTCGCCGAGTCCATGGGGGGACTCGCCGAGTCCAAGGAAAAATTCATCCTACTCGCCGAGTAGGTTCGTGCACTCGGCGAGTAGAAGGTTCAGAATGCAAATTTTCGACTTTTGCTGCTGGAAATGGACTAGAAAACTTTACCCTAAACTGTTTTGATGTTTTAAAACTTATTTGAGTTGGTGTAATGGTTGTTCTAATCCATTTACAATTGCATATATCAAAATTTCATGCTTTGTATGTGTTCATATAATTCTTGAAACTTTGACAATCATGTTCATGTTCTTATGAATTTAGAAGATGATAGGAATTATTTGTTGAATTGTTTAGGATTAATTCTTGATCATTTATGTGTTTTGATGAAGACCATAATTTGTCCTCAAGTTATGGATATCCAAAGGTCACTTTTCTTTAACACACATTAAAAACACATAAGTTACATAAAATGAAGAGTCTTCATTTTATGAACCTTTAATTCATAAGTTATGAAATGAAAAGTTTTGAAGAGTTACAAAACTTGTCCTCAAGTTTTGGAATTTGGAAAAGTTTCACACACTTTAATAAACTTTAATTCCAACAATTAGAGTTTTAAAAGTTAAAATTCAACACTTATACTATTTATAACATTAATGGTTAATTATTATATATATGTATAAGAACAAGTCATTTTACCGTTAGTAGGCCTCATTCACGAAGTCGGTCTATAAGGTGGGTATAAGGTTGTTGCCTATAAAAGGGCGACTTAATGGGTGTATACTCTCACCCACCGCTTGCTTGACTGGTGGAGGGTCGTTAGCCTAACGGGTAAGACAAGGACTTATAAATTCTCATTAAGTATGATGAAATTATAAAGTAACTAAATCTTTTATTTAATTCCCAATCTTAGTTATTTTAGGAAAAATGTGAACATGGTGCTAGTCCATCGAGTCTGCATAGATGATTAGCTTCTGCCCTGAGGGGTCAAAGGTGAGGTTCGCAGCGGGGTGTTTACGAGATCAAGCTAGGGATTGGTGGGAGTCTGTGAGTGACTCGTTGGGAGCCTCGGCTGTTGAGGCTATGACTTGGTCGAACTTCGCGACCAGGTTCAGGGTAGAGTTCGCACCGACTGTCGAGCTTTAGTAGCTGGCCAGGGAGTTCTTGGATATGAGACAGACAACAGAGACTGTGGTGGAGATCACCACCAAGTTCCGAGAGAGAGCGTTACTGGTGCTCCAGTATGCGGGTGATGAGGATATGAGGAGGACCCGCTATCATGACATGCTACGAGCTGATATTCGGGAGCATGTCAGTTTTTCAGCTTGCCCTACCCTGGACTCTATGATTTCTAGGGCAAAGGAGAGGGAGATAGATCTGGAGCACATCCAGAAGAGGAAGGCGGAAGAGGGGCATGTTATGGGGGCTTCGGGAAAGAAGACCAAGGGATTGGGTGCGGGGCCGAAAGGCCAATAGGGACGAGACCGCTGTAAGAAATGTGGTAGGACGCACGAGGGAGCGTGCAAGATAGGATAGTCAGGCTGCTACAAGTGTGGCAAGTCAGGGCACTTCAGCCAGGATTGTACCGCCCCTGCACCTGTGATGCAGACGTCTGAGTTTATGTGTTTCCATTACAACCAGAAGGGCCACAAGATGGCCAATTACCCCCAGTTGACAGCATCAACGCCGGTTAAGACGCCAGCTCCAGCTACCCTGCGAATTACAGATGGCCGGCAGGGCAAGGCAGAAGCTCCAGTGGTGAGGAGTCGGGCGTTTCAGCTAACTGTAGTGGAGGCACGCGCCACACCTGATGTGGTGATGGGTATGTTTCTTTCCCTCTATCTTTATTTTTTTGATGTTGTGTTATTGATATGTACACTGTGTTCATGCATTAGGTTCGTTCCATATGAACGTTATCCCAGTTCAGGTGTTGTTTGACTCGGGTGCCACCCGGTCATTTGTTTCCCTTGCGCTTAGCAAGAGATTTACTGAGTCTTCGGGCATGTTGGATTGCCCTTTAGAGGTAGAGATTGCCAATGATCGATCGGTACGAGCAACAGTAGTGTTCAGGGATTGTGTTCTGAGGTTATTTGAGGAGCGTTATTTGGTGGATTTGGTTCTCATCCTGTTGCGGGGGAACAAGGTGATTATAGGCATGGATTAGTTGAGCCCTAATGGGGCGGTGATAGATTGCGCACAACAGCTAGTGCGGATCAGGACCCCGAGTGGAGGAGATTTTGTGATCCACGGCGAGAGGTCGCAGCGTGGACCTGCAGTATGTTCAGCAACGAGGGCTAGGCGCTACCTTCAGCAGGGTTGCACGGCATATGTTGCGTATGTTCTAAATACCCAGGAGACGAGTAATGCGACGGTGAGCGAGGTTCCAGTGGTGCGAGACTACGTTGATGTTTTTCCGGAGGAGCTTCCTGGAATACCTCCGGAGCGTCAAGTAGAGTTCAGGATCGACCTAGTTCCTGGTGCAGCTCCGATAGCCAAGGCAACCTATCGGTTGGCTCCTCCCGAGATGCAGGAGTTGTCTACGCAGCTACAGGAGCTGCTAGACAAGAGATTTATTCGACCGAGCAGTTCACCATGGGGAGCCCCGATCCTGTTTGTGAAGAAGAAGGACGGGTCGCATCGGATGTGTATAGATTACCGGGAGCTGAATAAGGTAACGGTGAAGAACCGTTACCCACTCCCGAGGAGTGATGACCTCTTTGACCAGTTACAGGGAGCATATTGGTTCTCCAAGATCGATTTGCCTTCAGGTTATCATCAGATGAGGGTCATAGAGGAGGATGTACAGAAGACCGCGTTTCGGACGCGCTATGGCCATTATGAGTTCGTGGTGATGCCGTTTGGGTTCACCAATGCTCCTGCCGTGTTCATGGACCTCATGAACCACGTGTGTAGACCGATGTTGGATCGGTCAGTGATAGTTTTCATTGATGACATATTGGTTTATTCCAAGACGCGGGAGGAGAACGAGGAGCATCTGAGAGAGGTTTTGGAGACCTTGAGGAAGGAGAGCTTGTACACAAAGTTCTCCAAATGTGAGTTTTGGTTGCGCGAGGTGCGGTTTCTTGGGCACCTCGTCAACCAGAACGGGATTTCAGTAGACCCGGCCAAGGTGGAGGCCGTGATGAGATGGGAAATTCCAAAGTCTCCATCCGAGATTCGGAGGTTCCTAAGATTAATAAGATATTATGGGAGATTCATTCATGATTTCTGCAAGATAGCTTTACCCATAACACGGTTGACTAGGAAAACCGTGGCCTTTCGATATGGGCTTGAGCAGCAGGCAACGTTCGAGATTCTGATGCAGAGATTGTATGAGGCGCCAATCTTAGCCCTGCCCGAGGGCGTAGATGATTTTGTGGTGTACTGTGATGCGTCTATCTCGGGCTTAGGTGCAGTATTGATGCAGAGGGGAGATGTCGTTGCTTATGCCTCGAGGAAGTTGAAGCCTCACAAGATGAACTACCCGACGCATGATTTAGAATTGGGGGCGGTGGTCTTCGCCCTCAAGATATGGTGGCATTACCTCTACGGGGTTCGATGTACCATTTTCACGGACCACAAGAGTTTGAGGTACCTCATGGATCAGCCGAATCTGAACATGAGGGCATATATCAAGTTAGTTACAGTGATTTCTGTGACTTGGGATCCGTGTGTGGAGTTGCTTGTCATTTGGGGCATATACCAAGTTAGTTACAATTGGACTAATTAATATTAGAAGTTGAATAGCCGGTTAGGAGATAAGTGTAGTGGACTCAACAATGATTCAATATGGGTGGTCCGTCAAGGAGACAGACCATCTCCAGACTTTAGGTTTCAGATGGAGTAAATGCGATCATGTTGCAAGAAATTTTTTCATCTTCGGGTTTTAGAACCCTACGGGGGATGGTTTTGGTTGCTCTGGGAAGGCTGGGGTATGCTCGTGGTTGTGACCATATCATTCAAGTTGTCAGGCGTGTAAAGGATGGTAATGAGTGATTTCAAGGATGAAATTTAATTTAAGTGGGGGAGAGTTGTAACATCTTGTATATTAAATAAATCAATAGATAGAATTAATGAACTAATAGTCGTCCTAAATCCATATTATTTGGTGGGGTGTTGGTTTTGGGGAGCCAAATGTTATAAATTGGATTGTTCTAGGGTTAAAGTGTAATTTTGGGACTTATTTTGAAAAGGATTTTAGAAGTCAGGGGGTATTCGATAATTATTGGACTTAGAGTTAAAGGATTTTTGGAATATAAGAGTTAAATGGTAACTTCTAGGACTAGGATTGTAATGAATTGTTACTGATAGGGATCGTTTGGTAAATATTCTACTTAGTTTGAAAGAAGACAGGGAAGGAAGGGACCAAAGATGGTATTATGGAATAAAGTTTGAAATGTGACGGAGGTATATAAACCCGTGACCCCGTCCAAGAACCCTAACCCTAGACATGCTAATCGGCCGCCACCCCACTTCTAAACACCAGCCACACCTCCTTCAGATGATCTCCGACGCCGCCTCTAAGCCATTGTTAAAGTCGCGAGTCACCAAACATGTAACATCCTGAAATCCAGGTAAAGCTATTTAACTCTTCCTTTTTGTCAAGTTGTCAAGATTAGTCCCTTGAGTGACTTCTTGTAGCAAATGAGTACGCTGAGCGTACTGGGGCGTACGCTGCCGTACTCGTGCACTTAAGTTGGACGCGGACTCGCTTGGGTATGTTAGGTGTACCCAGGGTTACAATGGGCATAGCGGGCCCAGATGCAAACCCTAATATTTGGCTTGTGCACTATATAAGGGATGCTAAGGCTCATTTCTCAGCCTCCATATCAGAGAGTAAAACCCTAAGAGAGCTTTCCATCGTTCTTAGCTTTAGTGTGAGTGTTTTGGATCTAAAAGTGCCTTGGTGTGTTAGTGAAGAAGAAGGAGGGGAGCTTGTGGACGATAGGTCTTGAAGTGCAAGTTTGGATCTAAGATCTTCAGAGGAAGGAGCTTCATCTAGAGGCATAAAGTTTGAAACTTTCCACTTTATTTGGTTTGGTGTTGCATGGACCATTTCTAGGGTTAAAAGTCCCAAAGGTGGAGACTTTATGAGTGTAATGGACTTCATGGACCTAGATCTGTCCCATTTCAGTGATATTTGTGTTGTAGGTCCATAAAAATCCCAACTTGGTCGTTGTTATGGGGTCATGTGTCACACCCCCAAACAAGAACGGCGGAATCGTTCGAGGGTGGATGACTTCATGTAGTATCTTAACAATTGAATACATAGTAAAGAAAGCAATACAACCATCACATATATAATTTAAAAGTTTACATTGTTAAAAGGTACTTGTTTCACAAGAAATTACAATATGATGTTTAAAAATGAAATTAAACTAACGTCGCAGCGTCCTTTCTTCAAAAGCTGCAGTTTACCTGTATTACTGAATCCCTAAGAAATACAAAAGGTTTTGAAAGAGTAAGTCAGCATTTAAGCTGATGAGTTCATAAGTATTTAGTGACAATTTTATATGAAATAGAATGAAAAGGGTTTGTACATGTTAAATGTTCCTGAAAAATCCCATATTTTCTACTATAGTAGATGGTAGTTTGAGTTTTCAAAAACTGTAATGCAATAGTGCTTTTCATGCCTAAAATAGCAGTTTTATGTGTAAATCGTTATGGCATTTGAAAAACTCCGTAAATCAATGTGTTTTTAATACTCCATGTGAGTCTTTTAACCATGCTACTTGACCAGGATGCCTATATCAACGTTCTTCAGGCGTTGGAAAGTTATGACGTTTGTCACCCCAGGCCTGCCGACCTAGCTGTAACTAACAACTTAGGTGTGGGATTGTCAATCCCGTATAGATATATACACAAATATCACGCCCTGCCTACAAGGGATTATGGTATATAATACAAGACTTAAAATGCGTACTCGAAAGTACGTGAAATGTCTCACAAAATTTAGTATAAAATAGATTTACGTATGAAAATGTCCATTTGTTCTTGTATATGAAAATATCTCTTTGATATAGTGTTCCTAGTATGTAAATGTTCATGATTTTCTCGTAAATTATACCTATTATAGCTTTCAAAGTGGGTTTCGTTCATATAGTAAACGCTAGTGTAATGCTCACTCATTATGTAAAGTATAACACGTAAAGTAACATAACTGATGATATATACTTAATGAGAAAATGAAGTATTCAATTCGTGTGTGTGTGTGTGTGTGTGTGTATATATATATATATGTATGTATGTATGTATGTATGTATGGATGTATGTATGTATGTATGTATGTATGTATAAACACGTTTTATTTCCAAAAGACAAGGTGTTTCGAAAATATATGTTTCATACGAGAATACTCATGTAGTGGTTTATGAATCACATATGATTACATAGATACAAAAAAATTATACACAGAAACTTTAGGTTACACACGATAATCACCACGTGTTTACTTCCATCCCCCCCCCCCCCCCCCATTAATATTGTATAAAAAGCATTTATCAAACATTTAAAAGTGTAGTTTATAAGGGTATGAACTCACTTGAAAGATCGAAAAAGGCGAGATGAAAATGGAGCAGAACTTTGACTCGAGAAAGCGGATTTTCTCGGGATTCTCAAGAATCTTGGGAGCACAAACGACCTTCGGGGCTTGAGTATGGAAATCGGGGCTTCGGGATATCACTTGCATGAAAAACAAGGTAAAAATACAAGAAAGAGGAGAGGAAATGAGCATTTTTTCTGGAACCCTCGCATTCCTTTTATAGGGGTTGGGAACCGCCTCGGTACACTGGGCGTACGCATGCGTCATGTGTGACCGCATCCTCGACTGCCTCGGAGCTCGGATGGGACGGTGCATAGCTTCGCATAGAGGCGATGTAGACGATCCGAGGCCTAGTCGTCAAGTACGTTGGGCGTAACTCGGATTGGCCCGGTGACACCCCTTCGGATAATACCGAAATTTGATTTAAATTTATATTTTAATTATTTAGTAAACTTCAAAAATTCATATCTTCTTCATACGAACTCCGTTTTCGACGTTCTTTATATCCACACGTAGGTGACACTATGCTCTACAACTTTCGTTTGGACTCCATCAGCAAATTTTGAAATTATTTTTATTATTTATTTTTAAAAGGTCGCGGTAAGAAAAGTTCGTTAGAAATCCATAACTTCCTTATCCCATGTCTATTTTTGCCAGAGTTTTTACCGTTGAAATATCATTGTCGAGACCTTCGATTCTCATTTAGGTCATTCCGGCTAAAAGTCGCTCGATCTCTGTTACGAGTTTTTAGTTGTCTATCGCTATACCGAACTTGGAAAAAATCATAACTTCGTCATACAAAGTCAGTTTTGGACATTCTTTTTATGTACGCTCACAGTTTAATGATATCTAACATAATAGGTAACCAAATAGAGACTTTTGTACATTTTATTTTCAACGTTAATTTCATTATTTTCAAAAGTGGTTACAATACTTGGCTTTTTAAGTCATTACATAAAATCGAAATATCGGGTTGTCACATCATTCCCCCGTAAGAGGGAATTTCGTCCTGAAATTTAATGTAAGAAAAACACTTGTGGATTAAGGAAAAAGATGTGGGTACTTGTGTTTCATCTGATCTTCGCGTTCCTAGGTGTATTCAGGTCCCCGCTTTGCATTCCAGCGGACCTTCATGATGGGTATGCGACTTTGTTTTGTTCTTTTAATTTCCCTATCCTTAATTTCAGTTGGTTCTTCTATAAAGTGGAGACTCTCGTTGATTTCGATTTCATCTAGAGGGAAGATGAGGGTCTCATCGGACAAACATTTCTTCAAGTTTGACACATGAAAGGTAGGGTGTATGTTATTGAGTTCCTACGGTAGACAAAGTTTGTAGGCTACAGGGCCGATCCTTGCAAGGATCTTGAATGGTCTGATATACCTTGGGTTTAGTTTCCCACGTTTTCCGAAACGTATTAACCCCTTCCAAGGTGAGACCTTTAATAGCACTTGGTCTCCTACCTACATTTCCAAGGGTTTCCGTCTTTGGTCTGCATAACTCTTTTGTCTATCTCTTGAATCCTTTAGTAGTTCCCGAATTTGTACAATCTTCTCGGTTGTCTCCCTTATGATTTTCGGGCCAGTGAGAGTGCTTTCGGGTACTTGTCCGTTGGCTAGTTGTGTGTCACCTACTTCAGTCCAGCACAGTGGTGATCTGCACTTCCATCCGTAGAGGGCTTCAAATGGAGCAACTTTAATGCCGGAGTGATAGCTATTGTTGTATGAAAATTCGACTAGTGGTAAATGGGTATCCAATGCTTTACCAAAATCGATTACACAAGCTCTTAGCATATTTTCCAAGGTTTGTATGGTCCTCTCCCTTTGACCGTCGGTTTGTGGATGGTAAGCAGTACTCATGTCGAGCCTCATTCCTAGAGATCTTTGTAACGATTACCAAAATTGCGAGGTGAACCTACTATCTCTGTCGGAGATAATGGATATTGGTACACCATGTAGTCGGATAATCTCTCGAATGTAGGTTCGAGCTAGCTTCTCCATCTTGTCGGTTTCTTTTATTGGCAGGAAGTGTGCGGATTTTGTTAACCTATCAACGATTACCCAGATGGTGTCTAGTCCACCTGTTGTCTTGGGTAATTTGGTTATGAAGTCCATCGTCATCCGTTCCCACTTCCACTCGGGTATTTCGGGTTGTTGCAGCAATCCCGATGGCTTCTGGTACTCTACCTTGACCTTAGCGCAAGTCAGACACTTGCTCACATAGGTAGCGATGTCTTCTTTCATGTTCGGCCAACAATACAGTTTCTTGAGATCTAGATACATCTTGTCCGAACCTGGATGCACGGAGTATCAACTCTTATGAGCCTCGTTCATGACTACGTCTTTGAATCCACCAAACTTCGGTGTCCAGATCTGATCCACGAAGTAATGGACTCCGTCACCCTTGACTTCAAGATTTTTGTCCATTCCTCATAGGGCTTCACCTGCCACATTCTCTATTTTCAAGGCTTCCCTCTGAGCTTCCTTGATTTGTGTGGACAGATGTGGATGGATCGTTATGGTTAAGGATTTCACTCGGCGACCTAAGTATTCTTTCCAACTAAGGGCGTCAGCTACTACATTCACTTTTCCTAGATGATAGTGAATCTCGCATTCAAAGTCATTAAGTAGTTCAACCCATTATCTCTGCCTCATGTTGAGTTCTTTTTGGTTAAGCATGTGCTGAAGGCTCTTGTGATCGGTGAAGGTCGTGCATTTCGTGCAATAAAGATAGTGTCTCTAGATTTTTAGCGCGAAAATAATTCCTCCTAGTTCAAGATCGTGGGTAGTGTAGTTGACTTCGTGCATCTTGAGTTGTCTTGAGGCGTAAGCAATGACCTTACCTTATTGCATTAGTACGCATCCAAGACCTTGGTTAGATGCATCACAGTAGACTACGAAGTCTTCTGTTCCTTCTGGCAAGGACAATATGGGTGCGCTGCATAGTGTTTGCTTAAGCGTTTGAAATGGAGTGTCTTGTTTTCCTTCCCAAATGAATGTTACACCCTTCTGTGTCAGGGTGGTGAGTGGTTTAGCAATCTTCGAGAAGTTTTGTATAAATCTACGGTAATAGCCAGCAAGGCCCAAGAATTGTCGAATTTCCATTGGGGTTCTTGGAGCTCACCAGTTCTCTATTGCTTTGATTTTGGAAGGGTCCACGTGTATTCCGTCTTTGCTAACCACGTGACCTAGGAAATCTACCTTCCGAATCCAAAACTTGCACTTGGAGAATTTCGTGTATAGCTTCTCTTTTCTTAGCGTTTCCAAAACTTGTTGGAGGTGTTTACTATGATCCTCTTTATTCTTTGAATAGACGAGTATATCGTCTATGAACACGATCACAAATTTGTCCTAAAATGAACGACACACTTGGTTCATTAAGTCCATGAACACTGCCGGTGCATTTGTTAATCCAAAGGGCATCACTACAAACTCGTAGTGACCATAACGAGTTCAAGAAGCTGTTTTGGGAACATCTCCTTTCAAGACTCGTAGTTGGTGATATCCAGATCTTAAGTCAATCTTTGAGAAATAACTCGATCCTTGGATTTGGTCAAACAAGTTGCAATGCATGGTAGATGGTATCGGTTCTTGATAATAAGCTTGTTAAGTTCCCAATAATCAATGCACATGCGGAAAGATCCATCATTCTTCTTTACGAACAAGATGGGTGCTCCTCAAGGTGAGAAGCTTGGGCTGATGAACCTTTTTTGAGCAGTTCGTTTAATTGGCTGGATAATTCTTGCATCTCAGTGGGCGCCAGACGATACGGTGACTTAGCTACTAGGGTAGCTCCAGGAATTAAATCGATTATGAACTCGACTAGTCGTTCTGGTGGAACTCCTGGGAGATCTTCAGGGAAAATAGCGGGAAAATCGCAGACATCTTGATTGTCTTTGATGCTCTTCGTTTCATTTTCCTTATCTACCACATGGGCTAAGAAGGCACAGTAATCCTTACGTAGGTATTTCTGGGCTTTGACGAAAGAGATTATTTGTAAGTTGGTACCGAGTTTGTAACCATAAATGACAAGAGTTTCGCCGCTTGGCAGGTTTAGGCGAACAACCCTTTCGTGACAAAGAATATCGGCATGGTGTAGGCTTAACCAATCCATACCAATGATGACATCAAAACTCTTTATAGTGATCCGCATTAGATCGATTTGAAATGAATGTTCGCTTAGAGTTAGTGTGCAACCTATGTACATATCATTCGTGCTTTCTGTTCTACCGTTTGCCATTTCTACTGTGAATATCTTATTGAGTGATTTAGGGTTCTGTTTTAGTATATGCTTGAATTTATGACTCACGAAACTCCTCTCCGCACCATAATCAAGGAGTATGCATGCATAAGCGTATTGAGGAGAAACGTACCTGTAACCACCGTGGGATCAGCTAATGCTTCATTTTTCCCTATTTCCATCACTCTTCCTATGCCGCCAACATTCCTTGCATTAAGGCAGCCTCTCTGGTAGTGTCCAACCTCACCGCATCCATAACATGCCTGGCCTACACCGGCTCCTTGGACTTGGGTGATCGGTTGTGCTGGTGCTCTACAGAAAGGGGCACTATGCCCCTTCTTGTTGCAGTTGTTGCAATGCATCTCCCGACAATTTCCGTTGTGATGGAAATTGCATTTGCTGCATTTCGGCGGGTTTCCAGCATATGGATTTGCTGGTGTAGTGGTAATAGGAGCAACAGTGGGGGCAGTAGCGGCATGGACTGCCACGATCTGTTGTGTCTTGGAAGGTTCCTGTGAAGGTTGACTCTTCCTTTTGTTCCAGACCCTCTTCTTGTTGTTGTTGTTGGTATTGTCGTTGTTGTTGTTGTTGCTTCCTTTGGGTTGTTCCGGTGCGGTAGTTGCGAAGTTTTGGAAGACCCCATGGTCTACGAGAGCTTGTGCCAACTGTTTGGCGCTATAGAAGGTGATTGGTTTGAAAGCTAGAACACTCCCTCGAATCTGGGATGAAAGTCCCCATATGTACCTTTCAATCTTCTTGCTCTCTAGAGTAACTATTCCTGGGCAAAGGATTGCCAAATCACTAAACCTGTTGGTATAGGTCGTGATATCTGAGCCTGCCGTGGTAAGGCCCCAAAGTTCCTGTTCGAGCTTTTGCAATTCGCCCCGTGGATAGTACTCTTGTAGTAATATTTGTTTTAGGTTCTCCCAGCCCATAGAGTTAGCCACTACTAGCGTTAGTGACTTGACATGGCCATTCCACCATGTCAGAGCTCTCTCAGAGAAAGTACAGGCAGCAAACTTCACTTTGTTCCCTTCCGGACAACAACAGCTTTCGAAAACTGCTTCAGTATTCTTTATCCACTGTGATAGAGCCATTATTCCTCCGGACCCATTAAAAGTAATGGGTTTGCTATCCATGAAATCTTTGTATGTACAATCCCTTGGGCGACCTTGACGTTGGCCATTTGTAGAACTATTTACTCCCCCACCAGAACCGTTGTTACTCATTTGGACCATTGCCGCTATTACTGCAGCCGTTACAACAACTATTAATGCGGAATTTTCCGTTGTGGGAGGGGGTGGTGGTGGAGGAGGTGCGTTGTTGACACGACGTGTAGATCTACGGGGCGGCATTGTGCTGATAAAGAAATACAATGGAGAACATAAGTTTTTAGTGTGTTAATAAATTTGTCATTTTTATCAATTTATAAATTCGATTGAACTATCCATGGTTTAGAGTTTGACTCATAATAAAAGTTTGCACAGTGTTAGATAACTTATGAATCTGAGAGGTAGTTAAAGAATTTACACACAACGAAATTTCTTTATATTTATTAAACACATGCCGAGTTACATTTGGAGTTAGGAAAATTTTCGACCCTTCTAAGGATCTCCGATACAGAAGTTAAAAAAAAGTAAGACTTTTAGCTGAGTTGCTATTCTATAACAAAATTTTGGGATTTAGCATGCACTACTTGCGATGTAGGTTGCGTTTGGAGCTTGACTCCGCGTCTGATTGCTTTGCTTCCATAAGACGGCTATCGAAGGCGGCTTGCTGTTCCCTCATATCTGAGAGGGCTGCAACCATTTGTGCTTAGAATGCGTCCACGCGGAGATGGGTGTCATCCTACAACCTATCCAGTCGACGGATGTCAGAAGTGTGAACTTGTACTTCCACATTAACTTCGCGAAGTCGGTTTCCTTGGACCACGGATTGATAGGACTAGTGGGCTAGTTTGCCCACCATGACCAGGAGTGCTTGGTCAACTGAACCTCCATCCCTGATGTCATAGAAGTCCCGACACATACCGTAGGGATGACGTATCCCTTGTTGTTGGCTCCAATGGTGGAGGTGACTTCCCCAAACGGGAGTCGGTCCCTGAAAGTTACTCCTAATAGCGGGAGGTTGAGCGGATGGAGGGTCGACTACTTCTGGTTCTGAGTCCGTCCCAGAGTCATCCCCTTCCTCCAACTCGATAGGTTCTTCATCCTCTTCGGGATCCTCATATACCCATCCTCCATTGCCCTGGTTCGGAGGAGGTGGTTGTGCCTATCCGTGTAGAGATTCCAGAGATTTTTGGGTCTATTAAGACCACTCTGATTGAGACTTTAGATGACAGATACACGGCGGTTACTAAGGCTGCAGCCGCTGCAGCTACCGTAGCTATTGCTGCTGCCAGACCTTAGGGTGGCGATCGATTGCTGTTTCGGGAGTTCAGCAACACGAAGCCACCAGAGTTTGATGGGCTACGGGATCCGATTGCTGCGATGAGATGGGTTTCTGATATTGAGGGATGCTTCTATACGTGTTTATGTCCAGAGCATATGAGGGTCCGGTTCGTGCTGAACCAGCTTCGCTTGGGAGCGAAGGACTGGTGGAAGTTTGTGACGGCGCACGTTTCGTTAGATGAGCTTGCCGCAGTGACCTGGGAGAGGTTCACAGCTATGTTTCATGATGAGTACGTTCCTCCGGTGGAGAAGGAATGTTTGGCCTAGGAGTTTCTGACCCTCAAGCATGGTATTGAGTCTGTTATTGTGATCTCCAGGATGCTCCATGAGATGGCGATGTTCTGCCCTGAGCACGTGTCTACCGAGCAGGCACGTATGAGTTGGTATTTGAGTATTCTGAGGAGGGACACACGAGAATTCGTAGTGAACATGTCATACCGAACATTTGCTAAGCCTCAAGAAAATGCTCGAAAGAGGGAGATAGAGCTGGAGACTCAGGTTAGGGAGGAGGCGGAGTCTCAGGGGATGGATCGGTGACCGGCTCAGTCCCAACCTGCAGCCAAGCGGGCCAAGCCCGCCGATTCGAGATCAGGGAATTAGAGTTATGTGACAGAGTATCTTGTATGCTTTACCTAGAGTGGTAATTAGAGTGGTAATTAGAGTTATGTGACCGAGTCACCCGAGGTGAGTCTTCTCACTATACTTTACCTAGAGTGGTAATTAGAGTTATGTGACAGAGTATCTTGTATGCTATTTATGTGATTGTGATGCACTGCATTATTTCTATATGATTTATGTTGTGTATGTTCCAGAGTTTACTGTGTTAGAACCAGAAGGTTCACAGAGTTAGGACCAGAGGGTCCATAGAGTTATAGCATCGAGTGGCTAATATGTGTTATACGTGGTATGTTGGGGAACTCACTAAGCATTTATGCTTACAGTGTTGTGTTATGTGTTTCAGGTACCAGTGAGGATCGCGGGAAGGCACCGACATGATTAGTACACACATGAGGATTTTTTATGCATTATGATCTTGGGTTGTGTTTCTATGGTTGATATGTGATACAATGACATTTTTATATTATTTATGAATGAAAGTATGTTTCTTTTGAACATGTGAAAAATGGTTTGAAAATTTTGGGTGTTACAAAACACGCTACCTCAGTGTCGTCGACGGTTAAAGGATCGATGAGCTGGTGGTTAGATGTTGGGGCAGAAGAGGCTGAAGAAACGATCTACGATGTCATTGCCATTGTTCCTCGCCAAAGACAGTGCACCACCTCGTCTCTGAACGTTGCTGCCGATGTATCATTGTTGCCATCACTTCGAGAGGTTGAGGGAATAATGCCTCTGTTCCGACCGCCGCTGCCACCTCGAGGGCAGCCATGTTGGGTGCGTTTTGATGATTCTACTTGTTTTAGTGTGTTGTTGCTTTAAGTTTGATGCATTTGTGGGTGTGCTCATCGGCCAGAAACCATGGAAAACCACTATGGCTGCCAACCATGGTGGTTGCCGCCATCTTTTTGTGTTTTGCCACCCCAGCCGCCATGTGGTGGTGGTTGTGTACGTGTCATGATGTTTTTGTTCGTGTGTTGTAATGGTTTAGGGCTACAAGAGAGCCTCTTCGCTAGAGATCCGAAGAAAGACCCCACTACCACCACCGTGAGGTGCTGGCCGCCATTCTTTACTGCCGCCTACCGCAACAAGGTGGTTGCATGTGTATTTTATGCGGGTGTTTTATTTTTGGTATATTATGTTGTATTATTGTAATCAATGTTGAAATAATAAGAAGAAAACTCATAACCACCACCGTGAGGTAGTGGCTACCGCCATCAACCATCGTGTTTAGTGGCAGTGTGCGTTGTTTGTGTTTACACTTCTATTGGGTTGCTTGGACAAAAATAGACTAGACCCATAAACACCACTGTAAGGTGATGGCCGCCGCTATGAGCCGCCATTGACCACCACTACCCGAGGTGGTAGTGGGTGGTGACCGACTTAGGAAAACCCTAATTATCCTAATGAAACTGTAATGGGCCTAAGGAATTAGCTTTTGGGCCTAATTGGATTGTGTTGGGTTGGAAACCCTAATTAGGGTTTGGAAAACCCTAATTTTGGAAATGTGTATTTTGGATTTGTCAGGACCCACATTTGGACCATTGGATTTGGGATTACGAATTAATTCCGACCATACTAGTAGATTTAATGACTTAATGGATTAAGTCCTTAACGAGTTAAGTAGGAACACTTAACCCTAATCTTCATTTCATGTAAAAACCCTAATTTTACTTGGGCCTTGAGTTAGGCCTTTCTATTGGGTAATGGTGATTGAGCCATAGATGGGCCATAAGTGGGCCTTGAGGATTATGAGATGTTGGACCATTGGAAGGCAAAATGTTTGGACTGGCCTAAATGGTTGGGCTTTAAGATAAGCCCATATAGAGGTTTGTGCCTAATTTGGAAAATTAGGCCATAAGTTGGGCTTTGATTGATTATTTGGCTTTTGGCTTCAAAGTGTGAGTTTGGGCCTTGGTTTTGAACCAATCTAGGATAGGGGTAAAATGGTCTATTTACCCTAAGTGTAGGTTTATGGTTACCTACTGGAACCCAATTAATAATTAGGTGTCGTTTTGATGTTCACAATTTGGGAACCTGTCAACCAGCAGCTAGAGTTTTATCCGCAGGACTTCAGTAGTGTGAGGTGAGTCTCATCACCATACAAATAGGTCAAAGGAACCAAGGCCAAACCATTTTATATTATGTGGTACACTAGTTGAGGTAGTGAAATGTGGTATGCCAGTTGGTGATATGCTATGTGATATGCTATTTGTTTATGTGATGTTTGCATGAAAGACCATGGGGGAGCCCATGGCAGTTGTATGTAAGACCATGTGTGGGAGCCCATGAGTTTTCAGGTAAAGACAATGGGGGAGCCCATGACACTTGGATGTAAGACCATGTGGGGGAGCCCATGGTTTTTTTAGCTAAAGCCATGGGGGGAGCCCGTAGCACATAGGTGTAAGACCATCTGGGGGGAGCCAATGACATCCTAGAGTAAGATCTTGGGAGGATCCCACAACATCCTTATATGTTTATATGTATTGTTTATGTGACATGTGGTATATTAGTTGATTATGTGATGTGTGATATGCTAGTTGTCTTTGTGATACTTCCATGAAAGACCATGGGGGAGCCCATGACGCTTGGATGTTAGACCATGTGGGGGAGCCCATGGCTTTCCAAGTAAAGAGCATGGGGAGCCCATGACACTTAGGTGTAAGACCATGTGGTGGAGTCCATAACATCCAGGAGTAAGACCTTGGGAGGAGCCTACATCATCCTTATATGTTTGTATGCATGGATTATGTGGTAGAGGTAGCTTTATAGCTAATATGATATGTGGTATGTGGTAGAGATAACTTTTATAGCTAATATGACATGTGTCATGTGGTAGAGGTAGCTTTATAGCTAATATGATATGTGGTATATGGTATAGATAACTTTTATAGCTAATATGATATGTGTTATGTGGTAGAGATAACTTTTATAACTAATATGATACGTACTACGTGGATTGTGTGTGGGGATGCTCTGGGAAACTCACTACGCTTTGTGCTTACTATTTACAGTTTTGGTTTCAGGTATCATCGGTTTGGAAAAGAAGGGATCGAACTGATCGCAATGCACACCTATGGTTTCCGCAATGAATGATTTTGGTATGAACTTTAATAAATGTTTTACTTAATGATGATTTGAAATGTTTGAAATAAATGGTAGCAATGTTTTAGCTATATTAAAAATGAAAATTTTACCCTTAATTTTTGGATTGTTACAATTATTGTGTCGGTTTTTTGTGAGTTTATATGTTTCCATGCGTTTTACGCGGATCATAATCTAATAAGGTTTTAAACCAAAAGACCTTTAATTTTTGGTTATACACCAATTCAATTCCTGAACTTTGGTGACTAATTTCGCATTCATATATTGTTTGTTATGGATGTCTAATATACTAAACTGAAGGTATCTCATAGGATAACACCACTGATTTGAGCTAAAAGAAAGATTGTTATCTTTTAAAAACATTCAACCATTTTAAAATCAATGTTTTAGAATTTGGTCCAAAAATCTCCTATTGAACAGTTGATGTTCAAAAGCTTTAAATATGAGGGTATCCAATCAAATATCATAACAAAGGTCTGAATCAACATCTACATTGTTATGGTCTTTTAATGTTCTTAGTTCCGTATTCTAATTTGAGTACATGTCAAAATAGTAACGTTGGACATTGGGAAAACATAGTGAGTAAACCCATAATTACACATTGGAATTGAATTTGATAATTGGAATAACCAAAATGATATATCATAATTCTAACATTTTAAAACTTATCTCATAATGCAATGCATATGTGTGCTAATTCACACACCAAATTCTCTACACTCAAATAAGGCGCTTATCATGCTAGGATGCAAATTGTCTAAGGCTACTCCCGGGTAGAAGCTACCCGCTTAAAGATATTGTTAGTAACTTAATAAATTTAACAATGACTATAAATGTTATAGATAAGGAACAAATCCTATGAAGGCTCAAGTTAACCCATCGTAAATGAGATGCATAAGTACGATGATCATAAATATTAGTTTCTTTTTTAAGTGAAACAAATCTAAAACAAGTTTCATGTAATACTCAAACATGCTATAATGGCCACAAAGAAAACAATATACTTATTATAGATTTTACTAAAAAAATGTTTATGAAATAAGTGATAAGGATATGTACTTGGAACTTAGTCACATTAGCTACGCGTCTATCTTAGCCTTTAATTGCAATTCACAATTGATGTATCTCTACTCCTTTCGTATACATTTATGATTTTCAAACATAATATTTGAATATTTGGTTTGTGGGTATTTTGTATTATATTATTTATTCTTCAGGGGTTATTGTGTAAGTTATGAGAATGTGAAATGGGTTTGACAGTTAAACGGTCATTCATGACTAGGGGTGCAAACGAGCCGAGCCGAGCCCGAGCCTGGCCAGGCTCGGCTCGGGCTCGTTTAAGTTATATGAGGCTCGAGCTTGAGCTCGGCTCGATTCGAGCTTTCTTGTATTGAGCTCGGCTCGAGCTCGTAAAGAATTATCCAAGCTTGGCTCGGGCTCGGGATCGACTCGTTTTTTATATGACGTGCCTAAATAAGCTTAAGCTCGGCTCGAGCTCGTTAAGAAGCTCGTTTACTAATACCCTAAATCCGTAATTCCTCTAATATATTTTTATTTTAATATATATAAATAATAATAAATTATCTTATGTAAAGGCTTGTTTAGGCTCGCGAGCCTAATCGAGCTTAATGACATAGGCTCGAGCTCGAGCTCGTTTAATAAACGAGCTTAATATTAAGCTCGAGCTCGGCTCGGGCTCGTTTAAAATCGATTTCGAGTCGAGCTTTTAACGATCCGATCCCGAGTAGCTCGCGAGTAGCTTGGCTCGTTTGCACCCCTATTCATGACCAGGGTATATATTTGTTGCAACTGTTGATTCTATAACCTCATTTTTACTTTCACATATATTTTCTTTTTCTCTCGTTCTTCATATATCAGTTACGGTTTCAGATTAGGGTTCTACGTTTGTGTTGTTATTCTGGTATAAAACTGAGTGATCAGTATGATTGTAGTGAGGTTTTCAATTGTAATCAATTTAATGTAAACCATCCAATTCATAATGAATGGATTGATGATGTTGGGAAAGTGTTGAGTTTGTGTTTTTCATATTTTCTTACAATCGTCCAACATATCCTTAACTATGTTGGTTGATATGGCATCGAGAGGGGCAACAGTGGGGTGGCTGGTGGTAATAGGTGACTGAGGACTTGGTGAACATCACAACATGGTAACAAAATCAGAATATTGTGGCCCAAGAAGCGTACGACTCTTTTATATTTTTAGGGTTACGAGAACGAAGGTATCAATATTCGAGATGGTGACTACAGGGTGTATTTTAGTGTCGATCGCCATTACATGGGTTCAAGAACGTCTTTTAGAATGAGAAGTGGGTGATGTTTTGAGGATGCATATCGAGGAGCGGGCAAGGCTAGTGTTGAGGGCGGCAAAATGGGCAGCTGCATAGGAACCAAATTGTTTAGAGGCCTTTTTTTTTTTTTTTTTTTTTAAATATTACATCTGCTAATTAACCAGACTCCAGATATACTAAGTGACGTTTTTAAAAAACTTTAGCTTAAATAATTTAATTTGTTACACGTTAGGACCTAAGTGTTTTTTTTAAGCTTATCTTGGATATGGGACATAGAAGTGGAAGGTGGTGTTGAGCCTTGGAGAGAAATAAAGAGAGAGGGGTTGGTCCACCTTAATATGAGAACAAGGAATGAAATGGTGGCTGGTTTATGGGTTCAACTTCAAGGATCCTTAGACTTCTTATACCATGAACTCATCACACTATTGAAATCTCGAATAAGCTTAAATACATATCAAGGATTCATTGTAAAATGAAAGTAATTTCAATAAGGAAATCATGATTGGAATGCAACTCTAATACTATAAAACGGTAAACAATAACTATAACAGTATCTATTACATTTCCATAAGAAAATCCTATCAACTTATATTTGCAGCTTGTTCATTGATTGCATCATACCAAATGGAAGGCTGGACAATAATGTCAAGTATGAATATATACTTCAATAATAAGCATTTTTTGGATGCCAAAGAATTTAAATAAATCGATTGAAAATAAAACAAGAAATCTTAGAGTCTAACTTCTAAACTTGTCCACGTAGTTCATGAACTGACGACATATTCTTGTAAATTTCAACAAGCAATCTGTTTTGGAACTCATCGTTGGAACTAGCAATCTTGGATGATCGACGAGCCTTTGAAGCATCTTTCCCATTTTTCTTGGAGCCATTAATGAAGTTAAACATTTTCTTGATCTTCGAAAACCTGCTGCCATGGTTGTCTTCTCCAAGACGAACAGTTTTTATGCTCCTCCCACCATCAAACTCTCTGTGTGTTGTTCTCCTCCACACCCTATTTGCATCAACAGAACTCGAAACACTTCTTGAAAGGCTTCTCGAAAGGCTTCTTGTAAACTTTTCCATTTCTTTGCTCTCTTCAAGTTCTTTTTGTGTGTTTTCAGAGTACTTGTGATTGTTGTGTTGGTAGGAATGGTTTTGAAGAGTATTTATACATGCTTTGTCGTCGGATTTTATATATGTTTGACCAGCTTTTATTGACTATATTCTCGATTCAACAAAGTCGATTTCATTAATAAACGGTAATAAACAAATGAAGAGTATCCCACACATTTTTCATAGCCAATTAAAAAAAAGTTAAATTTATTTTTCATGATAAATAAAGTATTTGATTTTTTTGAAAAAGGCATAACATATATACTATACGTTATAGTTGAAAAAAAAAAAAAATTCTTTGATTAGTGGTGCTTCAATATTTGTTTTAAGAATAATATATGATATGAAACATTCACTTGAAATAATAGAGGCCATAGGTGTTCAGAGTTGTTTTTTGTTATTTTAGTAATCCGTTTTAACTTTGAAGTAATTTATAAACTGACATTAACGAGGATGTTTTTTTTTCTTATTTGAACTGATGGCCAGCCAGAGATTTAAACTATTAATACATTGTCGTTTAATTCATTAAACTTTAAATTTTAAATATTTCAATTTAATTTTTCATATATTTTTGTACGTTGTTTATCAGTTTACCGCAGAATATATCATCAATTAATGCAAATTTTTTTTTTTCCTAATGAACATAAGATCAGTTCGAATTTTTATGCATCATTAGTTATTTTCATTAATGAAAAAATTTTGTTGACCAAGCAAAGAGGACCTTCACGAAGCTTCGTTCTTCTAGAAAGTACTTGTTCTCCCTAGCCATCCACATGTTTATCTCCGATGTATATTGTTGGGTTAACTTTCACAATTGTGTTTTGAAAACCGGACTGGACCGGACCGGCCGGTTCGACCGGTACAACCGGGAACCGGTCCCGAATCCGGTTCATAAATACCAAAAAAACCAGTATTCATTTGAACCGGTGAAAACCAGTAAAAACCGGTCCGGTTGAACCGGCAAAATCGGAAATTTTATAATTTTTTTTTTTTTTTCATATTTTTGTATTTTTTATATAATTAAATATAATAATGATATCATTCGGTTTTCCCGGTTTTTGACATCGGTCTGACGGATTAAACCATCTGAACCATCGAATCAGTAAAACGCTCGGTTCGGTCTCCGGTTCGGTTTTCAAAACATAATTGTGATTTTGATGAGTTTTCAATTTGAGCCGAAACTTTTTTATTCGAGGGAAAAAAAAACTTTTTAGTTTTACTCTTATTTCAGTTTTGCTTACTTTTTGGTTTTCCGGTACACAAATTTAATTTGGTCAAGAACAAAAACAAAGCGTTTACAAAAAATACACACGACTCTCAAAAAAATCCTACAACCTTATCAACTCTCACGATTGACCAAAGAGTTCAAAAACATTTTGTTTTTCTAGCATTGTATTATAATATGTCTACATATAATACCCGAAATGATTTATATGTTATTTGGTATGTGGCAATATTTCTATTTTATGGTAATGCTACTTTCTAATAAAAATTGGAACGTATAATTTATTTCAATCGAGGTATTGGATGTTTTAATAACTCGATGTAACATTACCACTTGTAGTTAACCCTAACACCTCGCTCCCGAGTTGTAGCAAAGAAAAGAAAAGAAGAGAAAAGAAACTAAGAAGAGAAAAGAATAGAAAAGAAAGAAAAAGAAATTTCTCTTTTCTGCTCCCGAGTTGGAGAGAAATGAAACGAAAATTAAACATTTTGTTATTTCTTTCCAAATCCTCCTATATCGGAAGGAAAGTTAGCAGGGAAAATGATCCTTCTATTTCCTTCCACTTCATTCCTTTAATGAAACTCGGGAGCATCAATCTCTCTTACTTTCCTCTCATTTCCTCCCATTTTCTTTCTTTTCTCTCCTAAGTATCCTGCAATGGAAGACCGGAGCCTAAAACGAAAGGATAACCACTATATGTGGGAAGACTATAAGACTTACAAGAAAAGACTAATGGTTGTATGTAAGATTAAAACAGGAGGTGAGAGAGTGGCATGATGTTAATAATGTGACGGTGGTATTGTATGTGTTTAATTAGGGAGCTATTGTAGTTATTTTTACATGCATGGATAACCGTGAGTGTTACAGGAGAGAGTGGATTTGGATGTAGGCTATCATGTTAGTTGTTTTTTCTTCTATTAAGGTATAGTCTTTGGTTTTGATGTTTGTTTGAGGGTAAGTGCTACCCTCCGGTCATCACACCCTTTATCATGTTCATGGTTTAGAGATCCAAATTTCATGAGTTAAAAGGTGTACTCAGAAAGAAATTAATCATTTGCTTAAGACTTAATCCTTCAAATTCCATCTCTTGTTACATAATTTCATTCCATCTTACATGACTCATATCTCAACAACAGAATTTAGATGCCTAGATTTAATTATAATGATTTTGCGCTTAATCATTATTTACTCCATTTTTCAAATCTTCCAAATACTTATCCTTTCATTTCCATAGATATATATCATTTGATTGAACAAAAACATGATTTGAGATATAACTTGATCTAGAAATCCTTTCATTCCATTCCAATGATGTTCCATTGGGATCATCATTTAAGCTCATAATTTAACAAGATCCTAGGGATCATATAATAAGGAAATCATAAACACACTATAAAATCTCTCGGTAACCCTATGACATCATTTGTCTTATGAGTAGGTCCTGTTGGGTGTGACTTTACAAAAAAACGAAAGGGGTCAAATTCAATAGAGATGTTATTATTAATAGTTATATGAAGAAAAATATATTTTTGTACAATAATAGATGAGTAAATAATATGGTTGCGAGAGATTCAGTTTCTTGGACATCTGGTTAACCACGAGGGGATTTTGGTCAATGCGGTCAAGATCGAGGCTGTTATGCAGTGGGAGGTTCCAAAATCTCTCTTGAATATCAAGAGCTTCTTGGGATTGGTAAGGTACTACCGGAGATTCATACAGAGTTTCTCCAAGATTGTAATACCCCTCACTCGTCTGACGAGGATGGGTGTGGATTTTTAGTGGGGCCCTGAGCAGCAGAGGGCATTTGAGACCCTCAGACAATAACTTTACGAAGCTCCAGTCTTGACTCTCCTGGAGGGAGTTGAGGATTTTGTGGTATTCTATGATGTCTCCATCACGAGACTAGGAGCGGTTCTCATGTAGAGAGGATGTGTGATAGCCTACGCATCGTGACAGTTAAATCCGCATGAGACGAAATACGCTACGTACGATTTGGAGTTGGGAGCGGTGGTATTCGCTCTCAAGATTTGGAGACGTTATCTCTACGGGGTCCGATGTACCATATACACGGACCACAATAGTCCGAGACACAACATGGATCAGCTGAACCTGAACATGAGATAACGCAGGTGGCTTGACGTAGTTAAGGACTATGACTGCGAGATCCTTTACCATCTAGGTAAAGCGAATGTGGTTGCGGACGTGCTGAACCGCAAGTTGGCTAGATCCTCTACTACAACGACATGTATGAGGATATCAGTGGATTCTCCAATTGTGAGCTTGATCATGGAAGCTCATGTTGAGGGTGTAGGGCAGGAGAACTAGAAGCTAGAGAGGATTAGAGATGAAATCAGCCGATTTGTACAGGACATTCGGGGATTGTTGACACGTTGTGTTCAGGTCTTGGTTCTGATGTCTAGTGGAGTCAGACAAATTGTATTGGAGGACACTCACAAGTCTCGCTTCGTTATTCACCCGAGGGCCACCAAGTGTATCGAGATCTAAGTTTGAGTTACTGGTGGCGGTGCATGAAGTGAGAGATCGCTTGGTACGTCGAGAGGTGCTTGACCTATAGGATGTTCAAGGCCGAACACTAGAGGCCGCATGGCAAGCTGCAGCCTCTAGAGATTACCATGTGGAAATAGGAGCAGATCACGATGGACTTTATCACCAAATTACCGAGAAAGGAAAAGGGGTTCGACTCTATATAGGTCATCGTGGATCGATTCACCAAGAGTGTCCATTTTCTGCCCATTCAGGAGAGCTCATCGACCGAGAAGCTGGCCGATGTGTATATACGCGTGATTGTCGCTCGCCATGGGGTTCTGGTCTATATCATTTCAAACCGTGATGTTAGGTTCACCTCCCATTTTTTGCAGAAGTTCCATAAGGAACTAGGCACGTGGCTGCATTTCAGTACAACTTATCATCCACAAATAGACGGCCAGAGCAACCGGACCATTCAGGCCCTCAAGGATATGTTGAAGGACTGTTTTATTGACTTCCGTGGGAGTTAGGACTCCTACCTACTCCTTGTAGAGTTATCCTACAACAACACCTATCATTCCAGCATAGGTGCTCCACCTTATGAGTTGTTGTATGGACAGAGATGTCGTACCCCAATCTATCGGGGTGAGGTTGGTCACATGGTGATGGGACAGACCGAGGTAGTTCTGCAGACTACCGAGATGATTCAGCAGATCAGACAGAGGCTACAGACTGCTCAGAGTCGACAGAAGAGTTACGCCGACCGGCGCCGATCTGAGTTAGAGTTTTAGGTTGGTGACATGGTACTAATGAAGGTCTCACCCTAGAAATATGTGATTTGCTTCTGGAAGAGGGAGAAGATGGTGTTGGATTAGTGTCTACGTCCATAACTATAATTGGTATGTACTTGACCCGATTCGGCATGGTCCATTTAGGTTGCATGACATCGGAACATTTGGATAGACTGTTTGTGAGAAGAGGACATTCGTGACATATTAATATATTATAATTTCTAATATATTTGTATGAAATCATGATATTTAATTACTATTGATCAAGAATAAATTTGGACTTAATTTAGTGATCAAAAGAGACTAATTAAATATATCGGGATTGATTGTGTAAATCATTCATTCTTATGTATATGGACTTATTATCCATGATTCCTTGTGTTGGGTTTAACCCATGTGGTGACCCATGGATACTCCATGGAGGTTAAAACCCATGGAGCATAAGGATTGGGTATAGTCATGGCTTACATGGTGTAATCCTAATGTGCACACTATATAAGGACCCCTTTAGCTCAAGAAATTGGCACTAGTGATACATATATGAGGGCTAGCTGATTTGAGCATAAATTGTATTCTTCTCATGGTTATTCCAAGTGTTGATGATGTTGTGTGAACCATTTGAGGTGTCACACTTGGGGCACTAGGCTCTCGAGCTTCATAGAGTCAAGTCACATCAAGAGGTATGTATTCTAACTTGTTATATTACCCAAGTATTAAAAGATTGTATGCTAGATAGGGTAATACCTGGAATATTCATATTTGCATGTATAATAGAAAAAACCTAGATCCCAGGGATTTAGGGTTGCGTGTACACTTAGGAGTGTTAGAATGCTCAAAACCAAACAGTGGTATCAGAGCAATGGGTTGTTTTTCTGTTATATGGATGCAAATGTTTTATTTTCAAAGTTGAAAAAAATGAAAAAAAAAAACATGACATTTGTCAAATTTTAAGATAATTACTTGTTTTTGTGAAAAACTAATTATTTGTTAAATTTGCATCATTTGCTATATGAGTTCAATTAGGTCAAATTTAGTAAAAGATAAAATAATATGATTATTTTATTAGTCTTAAAAGTCTGATCCAAAGATTTTTTTTTTGAAACCTCCATATGTTATGGATATGAAAAGTTTTTAAAAAAAATTGATTCAAAGTTTTTATGGAGTTACAAAATTTGGTGTTTATGTTTTAAAAGAATTCCATAACTTATTCTTAAGTTATGGATCATGAAAAGTTTCATCATAAAACAAGCATTTAACTCCATAAGTTATGGATTACCAAAAGTTTTATGTTTCCTTGATTTATGAGTTACTTTAGATTAATGGAAAAAAATTGTGATTTAGTTGTTTTCAATCCTAATTAATCTAGAGGTAGCTCATAAAATCTGTTTTTGTAACTTGTCTTCAAGTTACATAAAATGTCACATTTATGAATCTTAAAACTCATAAAAGTGTCATAGGTTACATAAAAAACGAAGAGTTTTTTCATTAAATAGTATTATGACTCCATAAGTTGTCCTCAAGTTATGGATATTTAAGAGTCACTTCTTTAAAAGTGTTATTAAAGAATAAGAGGTTACATAAAAAAAATAAAGAGTCTTCATTTTAATGAACCGTTAAACTCATAAGTTATGAAATGAAAAGTTTTGAATAGTTTCAAAAACTTTCCCTTAAGTTTTGCAATTTGTAAAGTTTTCCCATGAATACGTTAATTCCAAGTTAAGCCCTTAGAATTTTAAAAGTTAAAATTCAACCTTTATACTTTATAATATTATAAGTTAATAATATTTATATATATGTATAAGAGCAAGTCGTATTACCATTAGTAGGCCTCATTTACGAAGTCGGTCTATAAGGGGGTATAAGGTTACTACCTTTAAAATGACAGTTTAATGGGTGTCCACTCTCCTCCACCGTTTTCTTGACTGGTGAAGGGTCGTTAGCCGAACAGGTAGGACAAGGACTATAATTCTCCCTTCATTTAAAGTACTAATGATACATATAAAGTAACTAAATGTTTTTTTATAATTCTGAGTCTTAGTTACTTTAGGAAAATATGAATAAGGTGCTAATCCATGAAATTGCACTTTGCACTTTGTTTAAGCCGGTTAGTAGAGCGTATGTGGTTAACCAGCACACTAACTTTAACATCCAAAATTTCAAACAAATTTAAACTTTTAAAAACATGTCAAGTTCATCAAGATATTACAAATTTAGTTTTCAAAATATTAATTATCAAAGTCTTTTCCCAGAAACATAACACAGTAGGAGGAGTTGTACGATCACGCCTTGGCCTTGCCGTGATCCCCTGAGGTACCTGAAACCATAAACTGAAACTGTAAGCCCAAAATCTTAGTGAGTCACCCCAAAATACCGATACACATACAGTCCACATAACAATATCAACATTAGCATATCATATCAATCAAAACAGAACAGCATACATTGGGTCCCCAGCTTTACAAGTTGGACTACCCCCAGGCCCTCAGTACGAGTCTGGAATGCCTACCGGGCCCTCAGCTCGTATCTGGAATGCCATCGAGCCCTCAGTACGAGTCTTGAATGCCTACCGGGCCCTCAGCTCGTATCTGGAATGCTCCCGAGTCCTCGGTATGAGTCTGGAATGTCTACCGGGCCCTCAGCTCATATCTGGAATACTCTCGGGTTGGTTGGCTACCGCACGGAGCAGTACAAACTCAACCCACCCCACATAACATGTCAACATGTAACAGATAAATGCACATACAGGTAATCAATCATTATTACAGGAAGTCCTACAGATCTACCAAACTAGTATATCAACTGCCATACCTTACTAACTCAACTCAACAAATCAATAACTACTAGGATATTAACTCACCTTAGTATAGTGAGGATAACTCACCTCGAAACGTGGACTCACATAAATTAGTTCCAACCTTCGGGTTACTGTCACGAATCCCACCACCTATATTTATCACGAATTGCATACATAAGATTCTGATCCTTCTAGAACTGTCCTCAAAAGTCAACAGATCAACTTAGGTCAATGGTCAAAGTCAACAGTCCATGTTTACCTGACTCGTCGAGTTGCCTCGGCTACTCGCCGAGTTTCCTTAGCTTCCGGTGCACTCGTCGAGTCATCGAGTGACTCGTCGAGTTTCCCACTTTTTTTTGACTGAACTCTAAAGCCACTCATCGGGTTTCCTATGCGAAACTCGATGGGTGAATACTTGGGCATATCAATTGGAATGTTCATCTGACTCGCCGAGTTGTTCATCTAACTCGCCGAGTTTCATGATGATCTTCATCGGGCTCGCCGAGTTGTTCATCCAACTCGTCGACTTCACAGCTTCCTTCATCAGACTCGCCGAGTCATCCTTGTGACTCGCTGAGTCCGTTTGTTCTTTTTCCATACAGACGTATTCTGAGGCATGCAGTGGCTCCAATTCATAGATCTAGGCTTCTATGGCATACTTATTACGTAAAGTCACAAACTTTACGTACATGCATTGCATTTAAGGCTATAAATGCCAAGTCTAAGCTCTTAATGGGGTTTCATGCCCAAGAAGGACCTCATACATGATCAATTCTAAGAATTTATGTTTCTAGAGCTTAGAGAGGGTTCAAATCTGAAGTTACAACTTCAGATCTAACTCATTGTTCAACTTATCAACCTTTAAGGTCCATAGAAAACCCTAGAACTTCAATAAAAGAAAAACTCATAGAAGAGATGGTAATCTAGGATACCTCTGGAAGATGACAACTGAAAGTAGTGCTGATTTCCCCACCTAACTTGCTCCAACCTCCTCTTCCTCCAAACCTTCTCCTTCAAGATCTTCAAATCAAGCTTCACACACTTGACAACCACACACACTCGAATCAGGGACTCACTAAGACTGTAAACAGACCCAAGGGAAGCTAAGGCTCCTTTAAATAGGGATACAAACCCTGGGAATTATGGTTTCACTTGCTAGATCCTACTTGCCGAGTCCCACTAGTGGACTTACCGAGTCAGTCACTTAAGTCGCGATCCAATCCCACTGCTACTCGATGAGTAGGGTAACCGACTCGTCGAGTAGGGTCAAAACCAAGAAACTATAATTTGAACAATACCTGAGAATCGGGGCGTTACAACTCTCCGCCACATAAACTAGACTTCGTCCTCGAAGTCCGCTAGACTAAACAATGTCGGATAGTGCTCGCGCATCTCCGCCTCCAACACTCATGTCCACTCAGATCCCCTCTGATGTTCCCACTATACCTTTACTAAAGGTGTTTCGTGGTTCCGAAAAATCTTCATCTTTCTTTCCAAAATGACCACATGCCTCTCCACATGGTTTAGGCGCTCGTCGATCTGAACATTATCCAATGATACCACAGCCTCCTGGTATGTAATGAGCTTTTGCAATTACGATACGTGGAAAGTATTGTGGATCCGACTATGCTCTTCTGGAAGCTCTAGTCTATAAGACAGCTTGCCAACCCTTGCGATGATCCTGAATGGCCCAATGTATTGAGAGCCCAATTTTTCTCTTTTCCTAAAACGGATCACACCCTTCCAGGTTGAGACCTTCAGAAGTACCATGTCGTCGGTCTGGAATTCCAATTCAGATCGGCGTCTGTCGGCGTAACTTTTCTGCCGACTCTGAGCTGTCTGCAATCTCTGTCTGATCTGCTAAATCTTCTCGGTCGTCTGCAAAACCACCTCCGTCCGGACCATTACCCTATGACCCACCTCCCCCCCAACAAATCGGAGAGCGACATCTCCACCCATACAATAGCTCGAATGGCGGGGAGCCAAGGCTAGAATGATTTGTTGTAGTAGGCGAGCTCTGCAAGCGGTAGGTGAGAATCCTAGCTCCCACCGAAGTTGATGGCACACGCCCTCAGCATGTCCTCGAGGGTCTGAATAGTCTGCTCGCTCTGGCCGTCTGTCTGAGGGTGGAATGTTGTGCTGAAGTGCAACCGTGTGCCCAGCTCCTCGTGAAACTTCTAGCAGAAACGGGAAGTTAACCTGACATCCCGATCCGAGACAATGGAAACGGGAATCCCATGGCGAGACACGATCTTGCGAACATACACCTCGGCCAACTTCTCGGCCGACGAACTCTCCCGTATGGCCAAGAAATGGGCACTCTTGGTCAATCGGTCCATGATGACCCAAATAGCATCAAATCCCTTCACCATCTTTGGCAGCTTAGTGATAAAGTCCATCGTGATCTACTCCCACTTCCACATGGGAATCTCCAGGGGCTGCAGCTTGCCATGCAGCCTCTGATGTTCCGCCATGACCATCTTGCAGGTCAAGCACCTCTCGACGTACCAAGCGATCTCACGCTTCATAGCCAGCCACCAATAGCTTAAACTCAAATACTAGTACATCTTGGTGGTCCCCGGGTGGATGGAGAAATGAGACTTATGAGCATCTTCCATAACCATATGCCTGATCCTGCCAGACATCGAAACCCAAACCCGATTATACCTGGTCAATAATCCCTGACTATCCAGCACAAACCTGGTGTTTTCACCCTTGATCCTTTCCCTCTTCAAATTTTCCAGTCACATGCCCTCTATCTGGGCATCCCAGATCAACCTCACAAGCGGGGAGTCCACAGCTATTTTCATACATATCGTGGGAGTGGAAGACCCCTCCGACTTGCAGATCAAAGCATCCCCAACCACATTCGCCTGACCAGGTTGGTAAAGGATCTCACAATCGATCATAGAACCGAACCTACTGAGCCAATCCATGCCCACAATCGCGCACACCTCCCCCATGGGAATCGAAATCAAGTCTATCGGAAAAGACACCCCGAAAATCTCCAAGTCACATCCTCGGTAAACTGAAGAAGCAGAAACCCCGTGTTCGTTAGCGATGGACAATCGCAACGGACACTCTAACTCGCCCATAGGCGTACTGAACTCCCTACTAAAAGATTGAGACAAGAAAGACCGAATCACCCCCGAGTCGAATAAGACCAAAGCAGGCAAAGAATTCACCAAAAACATACCTAATTACAGTGACAACAAATAAGCATATAACATATAAATAAAACAAGGTGAGGATAGAAACATACCAACAACTACATCTGGTGCTGCTCTGGCCTCCTCCACCGTAAGCTAAAAAGCACAGCCCTGAGCCATCATAGGCTTTGTCCTGTGTAATCTCCCATTTATGATCCTCAAGGTAGCCAGTGTTGCAGCGTGCACCGGCTTGGCGGTAAGTAGCGGACAGTTGGCCTTCATGTGGCCAACCTGGTTGTAGTGATAACATAACCTCATACCCTGAAGTGTGGCATCCTGGAGAAAATCCTTCGCGTAATGCCCCTCCTTGCCACATTTATGGCACCAACTACCAGCCCAACATACCCCAGAATGACCCTTGCCACACTTCCCACAACTGTGGCCCTGTTGACCCCCGGTCCTCGCATCGGAAGTCTTAGGCCGCTTCGGCACCGGCTTTGATAGTACCGGGGTCAACCGCTGCTCCCTCATTTGTACCTCAATCTATAACACCCGCCGCCTGGCGGCCTCCTGTAACTCTAGAAGAGTTTCACATCGCTGGTTGGATACGAACTGTTAGATATCACTCTTGAGCATACTCAGATAATGGGTCATCTGAGACTACTCGGAAGCAAACTCTAGGCAGAACATCACCCTCTCAATGAACATACGGGTGATCTTCATCACCAACTCTTCATCCTATCTCAGAATCAAAAACTCCTATGCCAAACGTTCCCGCTCAACCCTCGGGATGTAGCGAGCACAGAAGATATCCCTGAACTGCTCCTAAGTAGCAGCAACTCTCTGATCATCCATATAAGCCCCGGTCGTAAGTCTCCACCAATCCTTGGCTCCGGACCTAAGCAGGTTAAGAGCACACCTGACCTTTTGGTCAGTAGGAAACGAGCATGTGAAGAAACAACCCTCCACATCTGAAATCCATCTCATAGCCTTGATGGGATCCTGTGTCCTATCAAAAGAAGGGGGCTTCGTGTTGTCGAAGTCCCGGTACTGAAAACCCCTACCAACTCCTCCCCCTGCCGTTGTTACAGCTGATGCAGCTGCTGCAGTGGCTGTCTCTGCGAGGGCTGCGTAACGCTCATCAAAATACTCCACCATGGTGGTCTTAATTGACCCGAACATTTACGATAATTCGGCCCGAAACAACGCAGAAACCTCGTCATGCAGGATTGCTCGAATCCTGTCATCCATCTCATCCGGCCTCATTTGGCTGATCGTCTCGGGTGCTGTCAACTCCCCTGTCCGCCCTCTCCTGATTCCGACCCTGATCCTGACCCGTATCCAGTCACAAAGCGCCTAGTCATCACCATTCTGAAACACATCACAATGTATTAGTTAACTTCATACACAACAACTAGGGACCAACCCCTAACAAAAGCCTAGGAGTTGTGACTTCCTTGTCACGCGTATGGGTCCTGTGCTTTCAGTAGTACAGGCCCATACTACCTTCCACACCTACCCATATTTGTTCCAAGTATCACCACAACGCCCTAACAATACATATAATCACATCTAGCACTCAGTTATGGTTCCTAAAAGGATGTTAGACGACTCGAAATCAGCGGATTCATCCCAACAACCTTCCCACTCACGAAACTTCCACCAACCCTGCAACACTAGTGCATGCTAGGCACACATAACGCTGGACCCGATAGACTTTTTAATATTCAATTCTACCCTAAGCTCCCAATCAAACAAGAATAGAACATAAGGCTAAATCAGACATTTTCAGGCTATAAGGTCTTAATTATGTACAACTGTGATGCATACACTAAATCACTACAATAATGATGTCAATTTCATGTAAAGGAAACCCTAGGCTAGCAGGCACCACGTAATCAAGCAATTTTATCATGTAATTCCTAAAGATCCCTAGCTTAGTACTAGCATGCTGTTCTAACATATCTCAATATCAAATAACTGTATGGTATTTTGGGATCCACTTACTGGCTCCGACTGATCGTACACCCTGCATCCTCCTTTACTTATTTTGAAAACCATTTAAAAACTATTTTGAAAATCTTTCCTTGATTTGAGACTAGATTCACACGAATGTTCCTCCAGTTCACTCAAACCAAGGCTCTGATACTAACTTGAAACATCCAAAATTTCAAACAAATATAAACTTTTCAAAACATGTCAAGTTCATCAAAATATTACAAATTTAGTTTTCAAAACATTAATTATCAGAGTCTTTTCCCAGAAACATAACACAGTAGGAGGAGCTATACGATCATGCCTTCGCCATGCTACGATCCCGTGAGGTACCTGAAACCATAAACTGAAACTGTAAGCGCGAAAGCTTAGTGAGTCACCCCAAAATTCGATACACATACAGTCCAGATAACAATATCAACATTAGCATATCATATCAATCAAAACAGAACAGCGTACACTGGGTCCCTAACTTTACAAGATGGACTACCCCCAAGCCCTCAGTACGAGTCTAGAATGCCTACCGGGACCTCATCTCGTATCTGGAATGCCATCGAGCCGTCAGTACAAGTCTGGAATTCTTACCGGACCCTCATCTTGTATCTGGAATGCTCCCGAGTCCCCAGTATGAGTCTGGAATGCCTACCAGGCCCTCAGCTCATATCTGGAATACTCTAGGGTTTGTTGGCTACCGCACGGAGCAGTACAACCTCAAGCCACCCCACACAACATGTCGACATGTAACAGATAAATGCACATACAAGTAATCAATCTTTATCACAAGAACTCCTACAGATCTACCAGACTAGCATATCAACTGGCATACCTTACTAACTCAACTCAACATATCAATAACTACTAGGATATCAAATCCATTGGGTCGGCCTTGGTGCCTTAGACCCCTTAGTATAGTGAGGATAACTCACCTCGAAACGTGGACTCACAGAAATTAGTTCCAACGTTCGGGTTACTGTCATCAATCCCACCACCTATATTTATCACGAATTGCATATATAAGATTCTGATCCTTCTAGAACTGCCCTCAAAAGTCAACAGATCAACTTAGGTCAATTGTCAAAGTCAATAGTCAAGGTCAACAATCCATGTTGACCTGATTTGCCGAGTTCCCTCAGCTTCTCGCCGAGTTTCCTTGGCTTCCGGTGCACTAGTCGAGTCATCGAGTGACTCGTCGAGTTTCCCTCGTTTTCCGACTGTTCTCTAAAGCCACTCGTCGGGTTTCCTAAGCGAAACTTAACGCGTGAATATGTGGGCATATCCTTGGGAAAGTTCATCTGACTCGCCGAGTTGTTCATCCAACTCGCTGAGTTTCATGACGATCTTCATCGGGCTCACCAAGCTGTTCATCCAACTCGTCGAGTTCACGGCTTCCTTCATCATACTCGTCGAGTCATCCTTGTGACTCGCCAAGTCAGTTGGGTCTTTTTCCATAAAAACTTATTCTGAGCCATGCAGTGGCTCCAATTCATAGATCTAGGCTTCTGTGGCATACGTATTACATAAAGTCACAAACTTTGCGTACATGCATTACATTTAAGGCTCTAAATGCCAAGTCTAATCTCTTAATGGGGTTTCATGCCCAAGAAGGACCTCATACATGATCAATTCTGAGACTTTATGTTTCTAGAGCTTAGAGAGGGTTCAGATCTGAAGTTACAACATCAGATCCAACTCATTGTTCAACTTATCAACCTTTAAGGTCCATAGAAAACCCTAGAACTTCAATGAAAGGAAAACTCATAGAAGAGATGGTAATTTAGGATACCTCTGGAAGATGACAACTGAAAGTAGTGCTGATTTCACCACCTAACTTGCTCCAACCTCCTCTTCCTTCAAGCCTTCTCCTTCAAGATCTACAAATCAAGCTTCACCCAATCAACAAGCATACACACTCGAATCAGGGACTCACTAAGTCTGTAAAGAGACCCAAGGGAGGCTAAGGCTCCTTTAAATAGGGACACAAACACCGAGAATTAGGGTTTCACTTGCCAGATCCTACTCGCTGAGTCCTAATAGTGGACTCGCCGAGTCAGTCACTTAAGTCGCGATCCAATCTCGCTGCTACTCGACGAGTAAGGTAACCGACTCGTCGAGTAGGGCCAAAACCAAGAAACTATAATTTGAACAATACCTGAGAATCGGGGCG
This sequence comes from Lactuca saligna, assembly GCF_052625555.1. Lineage (NCBI taxonomy): Eukaryota > Viridiplantae > Streptophyta > Magnoliopsida > Asterales > Asteraceae > Lactuca > Lactuca saligna. The sequence continues at coordinate 81,875,217 of NC_136419.1, forward strand.
TTACACTAACTCGTATTTAACAAGGTAGGCAAAGGGTAACTTAGTGTTTATCATAGTAACGATGGAGCGTGTGTGGTTAACCGACACATCGATTGAGGGGTAAACACTTAAGAGTACCAAGTAATTTGCATGGTTACTTCACACCTTGTTTTGTGATCCTTAGCATCCCAGTCACAAAACCTTAAGGGCACACTCGAGATTGAAACATGCCATTGAATAGTTCAATGAATCTCAAAAGATCTAGGTGTTTCAAATACAAACCTAATAAATTATTTCGTTTTTCATGGTGGAAATTGGTGAATCGTCATTCACCTACCTTCAAATATTCTATAGCTTGGATTATGGCATCCATCTTCCAAGTTATAAAATATTATGTTGGGTCCTAACCTTAATATTTCATATTGGGTGTTATATTAAGGACTTTAAATCAACTATTTTGAATATCTCCCAAAAGATGTTTAATTCAGATATCTATGATCTTCCCAAATCTCTTGGAACTTCACTTCCTCCATCTCATCCAATTATTCTCCCTAACCCACAAGTTCAAGGTCACTCAATCCCTATTGGCAAGAAAAGTTTATGTGTGCTCACATCTTGGAGATAAAGTCACATATTGACAAGCCGGGAGAGTTGGGTGTTAAAGTCTTGAGAAAGTTGGATGTTCAATCACTTTTTATGTCGCATAGTGAGTTCCTTTGGGACTACTATTGAACAGACTATGACATGACCCTTAATGATCTTATCTCTTTTCTTGGTGCTTCTAAATCAACCATGATTAGGAGGACTAGTAAAGCAAATTTGATTAGATTATCAACTTCCCAAACTTCCATGGACATTAACAATGGTACATGGTAAGGGGAATTGATTACGAAGCTGCCAAATTTACCTGAAAGATCTTCAGGTAAAGTCCACTATCAAACTCTGTTAAGTTTCTATTATGAGATTCTTATTACCTGATGTGACTGGGTCACATATTTATGTTTTAAGAATCATATAAAAAGTTAATAAGTAAGTATATGTTCATTTTGATCGCAAAGATGGATTTTGATTGCATGGTTCGGTGATCAGAATTTTGAGTTGTTACTTAGGAGTTATGTAATATTGCTTAGGAATAGATAACAACAAGCTTTTCATATGCTTTTGCATTGTAACGATAAGTTTTCCGCAAAGTTTTAAAATATAATTTTTGGTTTTATTTATTCTAAGTATCCTTATAATGGCATTTGTGAAAAATTGTTGTTTATTTGATTCCATTGATAGCAATATTGGAAAGTGGATTTGATTCTTTCATTTGTGGTAGTGTCTAAATTTACCAAACAAGGAAAGATTCTCATCACCCAAGTTTCAGTTGGATAAAAACTTGGAATCATGCAAGTTGTATGATGAATGAGAATTTTCATCTTTGTAAAATTAAGACTAATTCCTTGTTCACATGTTTTAGTGAATCAGGTAAAGGACTAAGGGATCGAGTACACATTCTTGTGCACTGGTCAGGTCTACCACAAAAGATCAATAAGACTATTTGTCATGATTTACTAAACCTTAGTAAATATGGTTATACTTACAAGTTCAAAGTATAATTGTCAAACATTGGAAAAGTTTCGATGTATGGCAGAACGAAAGAGAAGAATCAACTTAGGCAGAAAGATAAAAATTTCTCAAATCTGAAAAGATGGGAGAGTACTTTAGCATCATGTTTTGTGATCTTCTTAATGATTTAGAAATCATGTCACAATTAGTCATCTAGAGTCATCTTAGTGTATTCTTATGACTAAGATGAGGAATCTTTAATGTTGCAATGATTAAATCAAGAAGATGAGTCATGCTTCCTTCCAAAAACAATTCTTAGAGTCATACTCCAAGATTGTAACTTGAGTGACATATCTTAAAGGAAGGTTTCTTAACACTAGTCAAATGTAAGAGTAGAAGTATCCTACTCTTGTACATTTGAAATTGGTAAGTTCTGATGTTTTGGATAAAACAAAGACCAACTAAGACCAATTGTGTGAAGTGTTTTTCTTGATAAAAAAAACCCAAACTATCTCTTAAATATTTGGCAAGTGAGTCTTATGTGTTAAGAGGATAGTGGGAGTCTTAAAGATCGTGGAAGAATTTCAAGATCTAATCAAGAATAAAAACGTATAGTTTAACATTAGCACACGACGTGAGGTTTATAACCTATTATGTTCTCATATTTCTATTTATGTGCCCATTCCAGTTAAAGTTGGCTTTGCATATGAGTTCTTAGAGTTCTCAATTGGTTACATAACAACTTGAAAGCAATGGCAGGCCCTTGAGCTGTCAGGTGGCAAGAAAATAAGATTAAGTTCAGTCCATATGAGTTTGGATTTGTCATTATCCTTGTCTTGTGACTATGGTTTTGACATTTCACATGGATAAGAACACATACACCATAAAATCTAAGGGTCCTAAGGTTTCTCTTCGATTCATGAATATGATGGTGAGGAAACACTTCCACCAAGTAGATTTGAAGTAGATAGCAAAGATCTAAACAACTGAGACTATGATTACGACATCCCTTTTCATAGTTCTAAAATTGTTTAGACACACTTGTGAGCTCACTAAGACAAGGTGTATGATTTTGATAGTCTTATTAAGGCAATCTCGTCTCAGAAATCTGAGCTTTAGTAAGAAAGACAGTAAAGTATTCACTTCTAGAATTCCACTTAATTTCTGAGTACATGTCAAAGCTAGTGGGAGCATAAGTGTTATGCTAATATTCATCATGTTAGTGGGAGCATGCTAATTTTGATAAAGGTCGCAGGTTAGCAATGTTAATAATAGAAAACAAAAGTTTCAATTCATGGAGTTGCAGGGGTTGAAAAGTTGTTTTGCTATAATTAAGGGAGATGAAATTATACTTCATTTCAATTCTAAAAGCTTAGATTGAGATTTTAATCATCTTTAGTCATATATATATATATATATATATATATATATATATATATATATATATATATATATATATATATATATATATATGAATTTTATGTTGTTCAACTTAAGAAAATTTTGTATATTGCGTTCTTAAAATTCGATTATAATTACGACATCCCTCTTCATAGTCAAATTTAGAGAACATGGCAAATAAAAAATATTGTAGCAAAAGACTGGTCTAGAATCATGTCTTTATGTGAGACATCATGAATCGTGTCCCATTTGCTTTAGGTACAGGATCGATTGCATGTGCTATAATATTCTTCCTTTCTAAAAATTTTCAAGTGCCTGGGGCATTAAGAAGGGAAAAGGTCTAGAATTGGATAAGACTAAAATGATTAAGCAATTATCGAGGACAATCTAAGGTTTACAAAAGATTGGTTTTTCAGGGACAGTTGGAAGTTTAGTGTTAATTTTTGGAAGGACCATATTGACATATTCTGAAAAAAGGAAACTTTTATCCAGAAGTGATAGTAAAAATGGGAATATGGAAATGATTCCATAGGTGGAAGTTGTTCAATTTGTGTAAGATTAGGAAAACTTAATGCAAGAAGGATGTTTCCATTGAGTTGATTTCCATTGGAATAATATGTAATGTCTATTGACAAGTCTTTGTGACTTTGTGCATAATCATTACAAGAGGATCAATGCATATAAGTTTAAAATCTAACAGATTTCGATAAATGATAGGAGTTTGGAATTCTTACATTTTCGATAACGATTTGGGAGTGTGAAAAGAGAATCATTGAAATTATGTTCAATCGATCTAGTTCACAAAGTAAGGATCATAGATGAACATAGAGTGCATACTTGGTGTATGGAAAAGATATTGTTTAGAAAAACATAGTGTACATGCTTGGAACATGGGACAACTAGTGTTTTTAATTCAAGTATAAAATTGATAGTTTGAAACAGTATGCAATGAATAATTTGTAATCAATATGGTCATAAATAAAAGATGTTTTATTTATGTTCATAAGCTCTGAGACCATATGGGATTCGATTATTATCGTGTTTCATTTTTCATGTTGTGACTTCCAAAATAAACAAGATCATTCTTCCCGAATAACTAAGTTATTCAAACCATCCACAGTCGGTCATATGTTGGAACAAGATATGAATCAAGACTATCATGGGTTGGCTTGTAGAGGTCTAAGATGTTGGACAAAGTGGTGCTACAACACTCATGAGTGCTCATAAGTTCTGAGTATTGGATTCAACCCACGCTCATTTGAATCACTTCATGGATTTTATCACGAGTGATCATGAGACGATAATATCGTATATTTTTAAAACCTAGAGATATGAGTTGGTTATATATTGATTGCATGAAAATTCATTGGTAACTCGATGTTATAAAACGTTCCTTTGTGTATGATTCAACAAGTAGTAAAACATGCCATATGAGTCGATGTTAATCCATTCCTTTTACCTTCGGGTTAAAAGCGATATTTATGGGCCCCTAGATGATTTAATGATGGTACATGTGAGTGCTTGGCCAAGCTAGGACTGATTTGATTTGTTCAATCAGTCAGTCATCTTGAGTCGGAGACCGGGAAATAACAAATGGACAGAGAGAATGATTTATAATCCATGTCTCAATCTATATGATATCTAGAATGGAGGAATGTATGATCCCTTATCTAATAGAGCATATTTCGACAACGTCATATTTCGACAACGGCTTTTGAGAGCTACGATTTCCGGTTAGGTTTTGAAGTTATACTCAATAATAGTTTTAGATTTATCCATGTGGGAGACTTTTGGATTAGTGTCTAAGTCCATAAATATAATTGGTATGTACTTGACCCGACTTGGCATGGTCCATTTGGGTTGCATGGCATCGGAACATTTGGATAGACCGTTTGTGATAAGAGGACATTCGTGACATATTAATATATTATAAGTTCTAATATATTAATATGAAATCATGTTATTTAATTAGTATTGATCAAGAATAAATTTGGACTTAATTTAGTGATCAAAAGAGACTAACTAAATATATTGGGATTGATTGTGTACATCATTCATTCTTATATATGTGGGCTCATGATCCATGATTCCTTATGTTGGGTTTAACCCATGTGGTGACCCATGGAGCATAAGGAATGGGTATAGTCATGGGTTACATGGTGTAACCCTAATGTGCATGCTATATAAGGACCCCTTTAGCGCAAGAAATTAGCACTACTGATTTGAGCATAAAGTGTCTTCTTCTCATGGTTATTCCAAGTGTTGATGATGTTGTGTAAACCATTTGAGGTGTCACACTTGGGGCACTAGGATCTCGAGCATCATGGAGTCAAGTCACATGAAGAGGTATGTATTCTAACTTGTTATATTACCCAAGTATTAAAATATTGTATGCTAGATAGGGTAATACCTTGAAATATTCATATTTACATGTATAATAGAGAAAACATAGATCCAAGGTATTTAGGGTTGCATGTACACTTAGGAATTTTAGAATGCTCAAAACCCAACAGTTGGGTCCCTGATATATTGGGCCATTCAGGATCATTTCCAGGGTTAGCAAGGTGGCGTATAGACTAGATCTCCCTGAGGAGCTCAGTCAGATTCATAGCACATTCCATGTTTCATAGTTGCGGAAGTGCATACTAGATGTGGAGGCGGTGGTATCATTATATGATACTCAGGTCGATGAGTGCCTGAATTATGTGGAGTGACCAGTAGCCATTCTGGAGAGGAAAGTGAAGGTTTTACGGAACAAGGAGGTGCCTTAGTTAAAGGTACAATGGGAGCATCAGAGGGGATCCAAGTGGACTTGGGAGCCTGAGGCGGAGATGCAGGAGTCTTACCTAGAGTTGTTCGCCATAACAGACTTCAAGGACGAAGACTGGTTCAAGTAGGGGAGAATTGTAACATCCCGACTCCTAGCTACATATTTTAAAGCTTTTACTCATTTTATTATGGAAACGCGATGATTTGGAGGCCCCAACTCGTCATGTCGAATCTAGTCAACTTACTTTGTTTATGGCATCTACTCGACGAGTAGAGGTTGTGCATGTAAACCCTAATTTTTAGGGTTTTTACCCTATTTAAAGGACATGAGGTCCTTCCTCCAGTCTGCTTACTACCTTTTGATGCCTTGTAGCAAACCCTAATAAATCCAAACCCTATTTTGTTTGTGTATGAGGCTAAAGTGTATTGTTGGTGCATTTGTTAAATAAGGTTGAAGGTTAAGGAGCTTGGAACGAGCAAGGGCTTATAGATCCAACATCTACATCGTCTTGGCAATCATTTGAAGGTAAAAAGTCTTTACCTTGGCCTTCCATTTGTTAGATCTCTTCTTATGTTAATATATGGTAATTTCTAGTGCAAACTGGAGTCACTTTCAGATTTGAGCTTGTTACAAGGGCATGGTTTCAGGTCTTGAATCCTCTAGGCACTTTTGGACATAAAGCCTCAAGCTTTATGAATATTTAGCCTTCCTCCATGTCCACAACCTTCTTCTAAGGCTAGTTATGAGTGTTAGCTTCTTGGATCCTTGCATATATGTAAAGTTAGCAAATTTACATGATAACTACACCCTAGGAGCCTAGATCTATAGTTTGGAGCTTTAGTTTCAGTTAAAAGCATCTGAATAAGAAATGGATGGAACGAACTCAACGAGTTGCATAGTCAACTCGACGAGTTAGATGAGGGTTTCCTGTTTTCTGGATTTTGCATGAACTTGACGAGTTGGTTAGGGTTTACCCATCTTTTATATATTGTATGAAATCAACAAGTTGTTGGGAAACTGTATGAGTTGGCTCGGGTTTTTAGTGTCTTAGTTCTAAAGGAACTCAACAAGTTGTTAGATAAACTCGATGAGTAGGGTTAACAAGGAATGTTGACCTGGACTGTTGATTTTCACCATGGTTGACCAAGTTAACCTTGAGGGCATTTTAGTAATTTCGCTCTTTATAGAATTGGTCCTATGGTGATTATAGGTATTAGAGTTTGGAGTTGAATTTGTAGAGTTTGACATCATCATCAAGTGCTACTCATGAGGTAAGTTTTCCTCAGTATACTCAAGGGTCTTAGGCACCAAGACCGACCCTTTGGATTGTTATTCTGTTTTGTTACTATTATGATTTGTTAGATTAATATCCTAGTAGGTAGGATGTTTCAATATGATTATGATCTGTTAGATCAGTATCCTGGTAGATAGGATGTTGCTATGCTTAGTGATCTGTAGATCAACTTGACTGTTTGTAGACTGTTATGTGGTTATTGATATGTGTGCACATGTTTGATTGGTGGTTGTGGCATCTGTTGGTGCATGAGCCAACATACCTGGGCATTCCAACTCGATGGTTGTGGGCCGAGAGTATTCCATCCCAAGGAAGATTGGACTCTTAGTATGTGGGCATTCTAACCCGATGGTTTTGGGCTGAGGGTATACCATCTCGAGGATGATTGGACCCATTGTATGTTGGTATTCCAACCCGATGGTTGAGGGCCTGGGGCATTCCAACCCGATGGTTGATTGGGCCCATAGTATGTTGTTATTGTATATGTGTCATATGTTGTGCGAGCATTTTGAGGGAACTCACTAAGCTTCGGGGTTACAATTATTCATTTTCTTTTAGGTATTTGAGACGATCGCGGGAAGGTGAAGGCGTGATCATGCACCTCCTCATGTTTTTATGATTTGATTTCTGGGATACTCTTACATGAAACTATTTTGAAAATTTTTTGTAATAATTATTGGTTTTGAATGATTTAAAAGTTTTAAATTGGCTTGAATTTTATGGATGTTACACGAGCATTGGAATTTTATTACTATTACCAATGGTAATGAATTTATTTACATTACTCAAACATAAATAAGAAGGAACATTACGTTGAGATCTTGTCATGTGTGAAGAAGAACCAATATCTATATACCAATTTATACACATAGGATAAAATGACATGGTATGCAAAGCTTGTGCAATATCAATTGGAGTGTAGTGCAGTGCTTGATAAGGTTAGGTTGAGTAGGCTTGTTGACAACGTGGTCCTAGAACATCGAAATGTTGATTTTGAGCTATAAAAAGTGGGCAAGTCCACGGGGTTGTTAGGTAAGGACATGGTGGAGCGTTATAAGGTTGTTTTGCCTGATTCCACAGCGTAATGTTATCACAAATGGGTTCTCGACACCTATAATATTCATTTCTTCCACGACATTGGCCTTGTTGTGATTATGTCCGTTCCATCTACACCCTTGTTGGGTGGTGGTGTGGCTGCCATCATGGGATGTATGTGGCGATGGGTTGACAGATATTGTTGGTTTGGAATTGGTGGGGGAGATGGTGAATATCATAATGTTGAAGTTAAGCAGATTAAATTACATGGAACGAATGGTTTCTTCAAGAATCTAACTTGGATTCATAATATCTACGTATTAGTTTTCACTGTTGGATGAGTGTAGCCACTCCATTGTAACCTTCAGATAGATCTAAAAGTAGTTGAAGAACAATTTGGTGTTCAGATATGGGTGCACCGATATTAGAGATTTGATATGCTAAAAGCTTTTAACTCATGCCAGTAAAAAGTTATATTGGTAAAACTTTTTATATGGGTTCTAAAAACTGTTGCTTATGGTAAACTACGTGAGGATGCTAATTGTCATGGAAGTTGTTTTTTATTTGTGTCCATGCTTTTTGAGTTGTCAATTTAATGGTAAGGATGGCGTATAAAAGGAAATTAGATATGGAGTCGTATATATCCCTTGTAAAATAATGGCGTCAAGATGGTCCCAGATATCATTGGTTATGGTGGTTGTTGTGGCATCAAGAGGGGCAGTAGTAGGGTGGCTGGTGGTACTACATGATCGAGGACTTGGTGAACATGGTAATAGATTTAGAATAATGTGGCCCAAGAAGCGTATTGGCTATTTTACATCTTTAGGGCTACATGGATGATGGTTTCAATATTGGAGACAGTGATTGCATGGTGTATTTTAGTGTCGGTAGCCTATATATGGGGTTGAAGAATATCTTCTAGGAAGAGAAGTTGGTATTTTTTTTAAGCTTGTGTATGGAGGAGCTTTTGTGGGGAGTAGAAGTGCACTACAAAAAATATGTTACTTAGTGGCACAGAAAAAGTGTCTCTGAAAACCCAAAAAAAATGTCACTACAAGTTTCTCAAAGAACGAGCAGCATACATAATATGTGTCACTAGAAATGCTTCCACTAAAAACCTTTAATGTGACTTTTTGCTTTGTCACTACAGTTTTTGAGGCTTTTCGTGGCACTTTTTTATTTGATGGGTTAGATGAAAAAACTTTTATGGAACATATTTTGTGCCATTGAATTTTCATTTTAATGGGTTTTTTTTAACCTAAAAATGATCCTTTTATATAACAATTTTCAGAACGGTAAATAGAAGACTATAGATAACTAGTTTATTTTAGACCATTTTAATGAAACCTTCAAGATTATCCAAATACACGAACTAGAAAGATTATGACAACCATAGGATGTTTATAACTACAACTTTTGATGACTATGATCCTACTTAGTTTTAGGGAGTTGATGAAGATGTAAAAAACTCAAGGATAGAGTTTCTCTATAATGTATCCACCAACAAGAGTAAGCCGCCATGAAGGCTAGTTCTTCATCTTGTATGAAGTAACTCTTAAGCCTTTAAGTGCTTAACACAATTAAGCACTAAAGAAGAAGCAGTTCTAAGCATTAATTCTTCACAAGCTCCAAAAGAGAGGAATAAGAGACAGAGCTTATGAGCTCTTGGTTTTTTGAGAGAAAAAACAAGCCAAAATGAAGACTCTTATGTACTCTTATATACTTACACCAAAAATCAAAATGTCATACCTTCAAAGAGTCTAAGGTAAGGCTTCTTAAGGACATAGTGCGTGTAAGAGAAAAGCTAACAAGCAACACCATTGTCCATGCTAGTCATTTTCGACCATTATGAGGAAAAAGAAGAAAAGAGAATACCAAACACATCTTCTCATTAAACTAATGTATAATGACAAGTCTAGTGGAATCCAAGTAGTCCAAAAACTTATACACAACATATTAAATCATACCATATGATTAAACAAATAGTTTTTCTCTTTAAACTATTATTTTCATAAAATAATAATTCCCCAATATTTTTTACAAAATAATAATTTCTCCAAATTAAATACAAGAGCGGAATATATTTATTAATAATTGAATTCTTAATAAATAATCAATAAGTGACAACTTGCTAAAAGTGTGACCCTGTAGGATCATATGTTATTGGCATCATCTGTAACAGCCCGAAATTCAGGTACAACCCATTAGCCTTCATCTTTTAATTATTTGTCATTTTTGGCCTTTGTGTTGGGTGAGTATGCTGGGCATACAAGGAGTACGTTGCGCGTACTCGCGCGCCTTATTGAACGCGTTATCACCCGGGTACGTTGGGCGTACCCAAGGTTACGCCGGGCGTAACTGGTCCAAACCCAAAACCCTAATTTGAGTTGTTGGCTATAAAAGGAATGAGATAGCTTGGTTCCTCAACCACCATCCTTCAGAAAGAAACCCTAAGAGAGTTATTCCTAAGCTCATAGCTTGGGTGCGAGTGTTCTAAGCTTTAAGGTGTTATTTCAAGGTAGCAAGAGAGAGAAGAGGAGTCCATTGTGGAGGCTAGAAGTTGGTGTATATGTGTAGATCCGTGGATAACAAAGTTTGGAGCTTCTTCCTAAGGTAAAAGGTTCAGATCTTGCCTTGTAGTTCTTATGGTATGCTTCTTGGACCAATTTCCAGGGTTTTGGTCCCAAAGATGGAGACTTTATGAGCAAGTAGTCTCCATTGGCTTAGATCTATCATATTCCCGGTCTATTTGAGTTGTATGTTCATAAAAATGTAATCTTGGACGTAAATAATTAGCCATGCATGAGATCTAGATCTTTGGAGTTGAAAAGAAAGGTATTAGAGAGTGTAGGAGCCTTTACAGCCATGCCAAGGGTTAAAGGTTCCGACTTTATGGGTTAGGAGACTTAAAGAGAGTCGGATCTAGAAGTTGAAGAAGTATCTTAACCATTTAAGACCAAAAATATGGTATGGTTAAATCTGGGAATTACGTTGGGCGTAACTCCCAGTACGCGCAGCGTAAGGGGTTGAGACCCCCGATTGTGGTTCATCGATGTATGCCCCGCGTACAGAAGCCGATACGCCCCGCGTACTGTGGTTTGTTGACTTTTGTTGACTTTTAGGGTTTTGGTCAACATGTGGACTTTTATTCAAGGAGGGGTGAAATGGTCTTTTACCGCTCTATGGGATAATGAAAAGGGTGAAGCCTAGTCTTAGAAGCCTATATTAATTAGAATGATATTTCGTTATGATTAGGCGGGGTTGGGTCTTCGTTTCGAGATTCGGAGATAGCAAGCACGTGAGATTCTAGACTTCCTACGAGGTGAGTCTTCTCACTATACTGTACCCGGAAGGGTATTTATCTGTGACCGCAAGGTCAGATATGTTATGAGTTGTATGCATTGTATATGAATAAGTTAATCGTTTATATGTGTTATGTATGCTATGCTTGATATGGGCCGGAAGGCATTATGTTATGGGCCAGAAGGCATTTATGTTATGGGCCGGAAGGCATTGTGATGTGGACCGGAAGGTCAACGCGGGTAGGACCAAAAGGTTTACTGGGTCGGGACGGAAGTCCCCTGAGACACATGGACCGAAAGGTCATGGCCTGGAAGCGCGTATGTGCGTAAGTAGTATTTTGGGAAACTCACTAAGCATTTATGCCTACAGTTGTTGTGTTATGTGTTTCAGGTACTAGCAAGGACTGTGGGAAGGTGCCGGCGTGATCTGTACACACTAGCAGAGGATTTATTTTATGATCTTGGGATTTATATGTTTTGTATTATGATATGATGCATTGGATTTTTATGACTTGATTTGGATGAAAACATGTTTAAGAAATGAAAATTTTGTTTTGAAAATTCACGTTGTTACAAGTTGGTATCAAAGCCTTGGTTTGAGGGATTTGGGTGCACCTTCGGGCGTAACTGAACTGAAACTGAGGATTTGAGAAAAAAAATTCAATAATAAAAGCATAAAATTTTATAAGAGATTTTGTGATAACCAAAGAAGAAGCAGTGTGTACGGTCAGCCAGTGCCCGAATGATAAAATCCCCAAAATACCCTTACAATATGTGTTATAAGATATGTTATGCATGCTAGAGTAGACTAGGTATTCATATTAGGACTAGAGTGGCCTGATTTGAGATGCATTAGTCTAGGGGAATCCTGCTGCTATGAGATGCCTTGAGAGCGAGTAGGTAGCCAATGCATAGCAATAGTAGAGTACTTGTGATCAGGGGTCCAAGGAGGAGGACTTGGGGTGAATGCTGATGCGGTGTAGTCAGTAGTATAGGGCCCATACTACTGAAGACACCGGATCAGTGGGCAACCCAAGTTAGAATCCTTTGGGTATCAGAGATCGAGTTTGAGACTCAGGCTAGGGAGGAGGCCGAGTCTCAGAGGATGGATCGGCGGCCGGCTCAATCTCAGCCGACATCCAAGGGGACCAAGTCCGCCGATTCGAGGATGGGAGGTGAGAAGGTCCGCACTTGCGTAAAGTGCGGCAAGGGTCATGAGGGGGCTTGTCGATCAGCTGCTTGCTAAAAATGTGGCAAGGAGGGGCACATCGCCAGGGATTTCCCCAAAGGATTTATGGTTTCCTTCCATTACAACCAGACCGGCCATTGGAAGGCCGAGTGTCCTCAGCTTCACCAGGGATCAGCACAGGGATCTGCGCCTGCTGCTAGGGTTACCGAGACTCGACCGGCGAAGGCCGAGGCTCCGAAGGCTCGTGGGAGAGCTTTTCAGTTGACTGCGGAGGAGGTCCATTCGGCGCCCGATGTCGTAGCTGGTATGTATTCTTTCATGTATTTACTTTTATGCTGAGATATTATGCTTATATTATGATATGCGTAGGTACTTTTCATGTGAATTCTGTACCTACCTTGGTAATATTTGACTCGGGTGCGAGTCGGTCTTTTGTATCTTTGGCTTTTAGTCAGCACATCGGTATTGATCGGGAGGTGATCAGTCGACCCCTGAGGGTTTCCATAGCTGATGAGAAAGCGGTAAATGCCACCGACGTGATTCGACGATGTGTGCTTGAGATTTTTGGTGTCAAGTTCCCTATAGATCTAGTTCCTATCGCGATGGGAGATGTCTGTGTCATCGTGGGCATGGACTGGTTGAGTAAGTTTGGAGCGGTCATTGACTGCGAGAGGCAGCTGGTGACGATACGAGACCCTAGTGGGGGAGTGCTTACTGTGTATGACGAGTAGGGATGTCAAAAACCCCCGTGGAACCCCGCTCCCGTGGGATCCCGATCCCGTATGAGACTAAATTTTTAAAAAAACCGGGAGCAGGAGCGGGAGCGGGGGCAAAATTAAACCCCGCTTATTTTCGGGACCAGGACCGGGACTTGGTATTCCCGTCCCGTACTCCCGCAGGGCTGCGATTGTACATTTATGTAAAAAATATATATTTAATATAAAATACATATACAAAATAGATTTTCTAATTTTAAGTGTAGGTTAGGTTTCACTTTCCCGTTTTCAATTAATAGATATTGAAGAGGTAGTGAATTAATCATATATTTTTGGATATGTAAGTATTTTATATTTGTAATATTGGATTTGTCATATTTTATATTTTTAAGATTGATGGAATTGTCGTTTTGTAATATTGAATTCGTAATGTTGAATTTTTAATTGTTTAGTTTCTAAAAGATTATGTTTTAAACTTTTAAAGTTATTAAAAACAAGCTTTTTAGCCTAACACAAAGTAGTCGTTTAGCAAAAAAACGAATTTTAAGAAGGGGAACCGGGGGAACGGGGGCGGGACCGGGGGTGATGGAGGTAACCGGGAGCGGGACCGGGGGCTATGTAAACGGGGGTGCCGGGGGCGGGACCGGGAGCGGGGCAACAATTGATTTCGGGGGCGGGAGCGGGGGCAGCTATTCCCGCTCCCGTTTGGTCCCGTTGACATCCCTAATGACGAGGGGACCTGGTGTGGGTCAGCGTTTTGTTCGGCTGCCAGGGCGAGATAGAGTTTGCAGCAGGGCTGCAGTGGAATCATAGCCTATGTGATGGACACACGAGTGGTCGCAGGGAGGCCAAATTCGGTTGACGAGGTTCCGGTAGTGTGCGAGTTTTCGGATGTGTTTCCCGAGGAACTATCGGGCGTGCCTCCGAAAAGGCAAGTGGAGTTCCGTATCGATCTGGTTCCGGGAGCGGCACCCATCGCCAAGGCGCCTTATCGCCTCGCTCCACCAAAAATGCAGGAGTTATCCTCGCAGCTTCAGGAGCTGTTGGGAAAGGGGTTTATTTGACCGAGTAGGTCACCTTCGGGACCGCCGATCCTTTTTGTCAAGAAGGATGGTTCACACCGAATGTGTATTGATTACTAGGAGTTGAACAAGTTGACGATCAAGAACCGGTATCCACTACCTAGGATCGATGATCTGTTCGATCAGTTGCAGGGGGCATCTTGGTTCTCCAAGATAGACTTGAGGTTCGGTTATCATCAGATGAGGGTTCAGGATGAAGATATCTATAAGACTGCATTCAGAACTCGTTATGGACATTACGTGTTTGTGGTGATGCCTTTTGGCCTCACCAATGCCCCAGCTGCGTTCATGGATCTCATGAACAGGGTGTGCAGGCCGATGCTGGATCGGTCGGTGATCGTATTCATTGATGATATTTTGGTATATTCGATGTCTAGAGAGCAGCATGAGGAGCATTCGAGGGAGATCCTTGGAGTTCTGAGATCGGCGAGGCTGTATGCCAAATTCTCCAAGTGTGATTTCTGGTTACGAGAGGTCCAGTTCCTAGGACATCTTGTTAACCAGAAAGGGATATTGGTCGATCCGGCCAAGATCGAGGCGGTGATGAGATGGGAGGTGCCGAGATCACCCACTGAGATCAGGAGCTTTCTGGGATTGGTCGGCTATTATCGGAGGTTTATTAGGGATTTCTCCAAGATTGTCGTGCCACTTACCAAGATGACCCGGAAGGGTGTTGCATTTTCATGGGGTCCGAAGCAGCAGTCCTCATTTGAGACACTTTGCCAGAAGTTATGCGAAGCCCCAGTGCTCGCACTCCCGGAAGGGATGGAGGATTTTGTGGTATATTGTGATGCATCAATATCTGGGTTAGGGGCAGTGCTTATGCAGAGGGGGCACGTTATAGCGTATGCATCGAGGCAGCTGAAGCCTCATGAGTCCAGATACCCCACCCACCATCTGGAGCTAGGGGCTGTGGTGTTTGCCCTCAAGATTTGGCGGGACTATCTATATGGGGTTCGGTGTACCATATACACGGACCACAAGATTCTGAAGTACTTGATGGATCATCCAAACCTGAATATGCGCCAGAGGAGATGGTTGGATGTGGTGAAGGATTATGATTGTGAGATCCTGTACCATCCGGGCAAGGGTAATGTCGTAGCCGATTCTTTGAGCCGTAGGACGGAGAGTGCCCCGATCCGAGACATTTGTATGAGGTTGATGGTGATGACTCCGGTATTAGACAACATTCGAGGGGCCCAGGCTGAGGCTGCGAGACCAGAAAACTGAAAGAGGGAGCGAGTTGTCGGGTAGGTATCGGAATTCGTTACCGATAGTCGAGGATTTATGACATTTCAGGGTTGGATTTGGGTACCGTTTGTGAGCGAGACGCGTACCATTTTCATGGAAGAAGCACATCGATCGAAGTTCTCGATCCATCCCGGAGCCAGTAAGATGTATTTGGACCTAAAGAAGGAGTATTGGTGGCCTTGTATGAAGAGGGATGTTTCATGGTTCGTCGAGAGGTGCCTAGCTAGTCGCCAGGTTAAGGCCGAGCACCAGCGTCCGCATGGTAAGCTGCAGCTGCTGGAGATTCCCGAGTGGAAGTGGGAACAGATTACCATGGATTTTATCACCAAATTGCCAAGGACTATGAGAGGAGTCGATGCAATTTGGGTGACTGTAGATAGGTTGACGAAGAGCGCTCATTTTCTTGCTATCGGTGAGAGCTCTTCGGCTGAGAGGTTGGCAGAGTTGTATGTGAGGGAGGTGGTATCGCGGCACGGGGTTCCGATGTCGATTGATTCAGATCGAGACGTACGATTTACTTCTAGATTTTTGAAGAAGTTTCACGAGGAGTTGGGAACGAAACTGCATTTCAGTACCGCATACCACATACAGACGGGCGGGCAGAGTGAGCGGACGATTTAGACGCTCGAGGATATGCTCCGAGCGTGTGTTTTGAATTTTGGAGGGAGTTGGGACACCTATTTACCCTTGGCAGAGTTTTCGTACAATAACAGCCATCATTTGAGCATTGGTATGCCACCCTTTGAGCTGTTGTATGGGAGGAGGTGTCGGACCCCCATCTGCTGGGGAGAGGTGGGGCAACGGGTAATAGGTAGTACGGAGATTGTGCTTCAGACGACAGAGCAGATACAGCAGGTCAGGCATAGATTGTTGACCGCTCAGAGTCGCCAGAAGAGTTATGCGGACAGGCGTCGGTTCGAGCTCGAGTTTCAGGTTGGTGACCTTGTACTCTTAAAGGTCTCTCCTTGGAAAGGAGTGATTCGATTTAGGAAGATGGGTAAGTTGGGGCCTCGATATATTGGACCTTTCAGGGTAATCGCGAGAGTAGGCAGGGTAGCATACCGTTTGGATCTACCTACGGAGCTGGGTCAGATTCACGACACCTTTCATGTGTCGCAGTTGAGGAAATGTATTGCCGACTCGTCGGCAGTAGTACCATTAGAGGATATTCAGGTGGATTCAGGCTTGAACTATGTTGAGAGACCGGTGGCAATTAGGGATTGAGAGGTTAAGGTTCTGAGGAACAAGAAAGTGCCCTTGGTGCCAGTGCAGTGGCAACATCGGAAGGGGTCCGAGCTGACGTGGGAATCCGAGTCGGAGATGCGGGAGTAGTATCCAGAACTGTTTTCGGTATAAGACTTCGAGGACGAAGTCTAGTTCTAGTTGGGGAGAATTGTAACAGCCCGAAATTCAAGTACAACCAATTAGCCATCATCTTTTAATTATTTGTCATTTTTGGCCTTTGTGTTGGGCGAGTACGTTGGGCATACAAGGAGTACGTTGTGCGTACTCGCGTGCCTTATTGAACGTGTTATCACCCGGGTAAGCTGGGCGTACCCAAGGTTACGCCGGGCGTAACCAGTCCAGACCTAAAACCCTAATTTGAGTTGTTGGCTATAAAAGGAATGAGATAGCTTGGTTCCTCAGTCACCATCCTTCAGAAAGAAACCCTAAGAGAGTTATTCCTTCATTCATAGCTTGGGTGTGATTGTTCTAAGCTTTAAGGTGTTATTTCAAGGTAGCAAAAGAGAAGAGGAGTCCATTGTGGAGGCTAGAAGTTCGTGTACAAGTGTAGATCCGTGGATAACAAAGTTTGGAGCTTCTTCCTGAGGTAAAAAGTTTAGATCTTGCCTTGTAGTTCTTATGGTATGCTTCTTGGACCAATTTCTAGGTTTTTGGTCCCAAAGATGGAGACTTTTTGAGCAAGTAGTCTCCATTGGCTTAGATCTATCATATTCCAGGTCTATTTGAGTTTTATGTTCATAAAAATGTAATCTTGGATGTAAATAATTAGCCATGCATGAGATCTAGATCTTTAGAGTTGAAAAGAAAGGTATTAGAGAGTGTAGGAGCCTTTACAGACATGCCAAGGCTTAAAAGTTCCGACTTTATGGGTTAGGAGACTTAAAGAGAGCTGGATCTAGAAGTTGAAGAAGTATCTTAACCATTTAAGACAAAAATATGGTACAGCTGAATCTGGGAATTACGTTGGGCGTAACTCCCAGTAGGCGCAACGTAAGGGGTTGAGACCCCCGATTGTGGTTCATCGATGTACACCCCGCGTACTGTGGTCTGTTGACTTTTGTTGACTTTTAGGGTTTTGGTCAACATGTGGACTTTGAGTCAAGGAGGGGTGAAATGGTCTTTTACCCCTCTGTGGGATAATGAAAAGGGTGAAGCCTAATCTTAGAAGCCTATATTAATTAGAATGATATTTCGTTATGATTAGGCGGGGTTGGGTCTTCGTTTCGAGATTCAGAGATAGCAAGCACGTGAGATTCTAGACTTCCTACGAGGTGAGTCTTCTTACTATATTGTACCCGGAAGGGTATTTATGTGTGACCGAAAGGTCGGATATATTATAAGTTGTATGCATTGTATATGAATAAGTTAACCGTTTGTATGTGATATGTATGCTATGCTTGATATGGGCCGGAAGACATTATGTTATGGGTCGGAAGGCATTGTGATGTGGACCGGAAGGTCGACATGGGTAGGACCGGAAGGCTTACCGGGTCGGGACGGAAGTCCCCTGAGACACATGGACCGAAAGGTCATGGCCTGGAAGGGCGTATGTGTGTAAGTAGTATTTTGGGGAACTCACTAAGCATTTATGCTTACAGTTGTTGTGTTATGTGTTTCAGGTACTAGCGAGGACTGTGGGAAGGCGTCGGCGTGATCTGTACACACTAGCGGAGGATTTATTTTATGATCTTGGGATTTATATGTTTTGTATTATGATATGATGCATTGGATTTTTATGACTTGATTTGGATGAAAACATGTTTAAGAAATTAAAATTTTGTTTTCAAAATTCACGTAGTTACATCATCATTCTAAAATGATTCTTGAGCATATAGATTCAACCATTTCCCATTTGCACGAGATTTATTATAGATTGACATAGACATTGATTGACGTTTGATGTCTAACAAGACACCAATGCCTCCAACTACACACGAAGAGTTATCATCCAACGAATGACCAATATCCATTTGCTCTAGATCCAGACTTGGTTATAAAGTGTGGTATCAGTTATTTCTTTGTCTCGATCATCATGTTGAACATGAGATATAGATCGTGATCAATCTCATGTAGTGTTCAACTTTTTGGTAAGGCCTTAGATGTCTAACTCTTAACGAATAAGTGAAACGAATATCATCTTGACTACATATTTCTATCATGTTGTTCAAGCTATACCCAACGATGACCCTTATAACTGCCTTTTACGGATCAACGATAAACCATGTCAAATAGAAGAAATGGTAAAAGTATATTTGAAAAAGGTTTATATGTACATATTATCTTTTATTTTAAGAGATTATAAAGCAAATTGGTATAGACATTAATTAGGGATATATTTTATAATTAAAGTTAAAAAAGCATTTTTTTGGTAATAAGTGAGAGGGGAGAAAAACACCAAAAACACCATCATGTGCTTAACACATGAAAGGGTATAACAAAATACCGGTGTTTATAAAGGAACCATATAAGAAATATGAATCAAATTCACGGACAATTATAAGAAACATTCAAAAGTTTGACAAAAGTTCTAATTTCGATCAAAATTAAGGATTATTTTGTAATTTATTCTAATTATTATAATAATTATACTATACAATATTTTTAATAAAATAGAACTTTTTAGTGTCATATTAAAACAATAATTATAAATATTAGTGACATAAAATGTTAAATGTCATTATATCCATTAATTTTTATAATGACACATAGAATATAAAATATGCCACTAAAACTAAGATATAATGACACATTAAACATCTGATATTAAAAACAAATGCACTGAATGAGATTTTCTTTGTAGTGGTGGAAGGTGGTGATGGGCCTTGGAGAGAAATAAAGATTGAGTTGGTCGACCTTACATGGACAAACAAGGAACGAAATGATGGCTATTTATGGCGTCGACTTTTGAGAGAGAAAGAGGTAGCTAGGTAGAATCTTTTGACTTCTGATACAATGAACTCATGACACTATCGGAATCTCGAATAACCTTAAATACATATCAAGTGTTCATTGTAAAAAGAAAGTATTATCTACAAGGAAATCATAATCGGATTGCAACTCTAATACTATAAAACGGTAAACGGTAACTATAATAATATCTATTACATATCCATAACAAAATACTATTAACTTATATTTGCAGCTTGTTCATTGATTGCATCATACCCAAATGGAAGGCTGGACAATAATGTGAAGTATGAATATATACTTCAATAATAAGAATTTTTTGGGTACCAAAGAATTTAAATAAATCAATTGAAAAGAAAACACGAAATCTTAGAGTCTAACTTCTAAACATTTCAACGTAGTTCATGAACTGACGACATATTCTTGTAAATTTCAACAAGTAATCTGTTTTGGAACTCATCGTTGGAACTAGCAATCTTGGATGATCGACGAGATTTTGAAGCTTCTATCCCACTTTTCTTAGAGCCATTAATGAAGTTAAACATTTTCTTGATCTTCGAAAACCTGCCATGGTTGTCTTCTCCAAGACGGACAGTTCTTACGCTCCTCCCACCATCAAACCCTCTTTGTGTTGTTCTCCTCCACATTCTATTTGCATCACCAGAAGTAGAAACACTTCTTGAAAGGCTTCTCGAAAGGCTTCTTGTAAATTTTTCCATTTCTTCCTTTCTTCAAGTTATTGTTGACTTGTTGTGTGTTTTTAGAGTACTTGTGATTGTTGTGTTGGGAGGAATGGTTTTGAAGAGTATTTATACATGTTTTGTCGTCGTGTTTGATTGTTTGTTTGACCAATTTTTATTGACTATTCTCTGAAGTCAACAAAGTCGATTTCTTCGATTAATAAACCGTAATAAACAAATGAAGAGTGTTCCGCAAAAATTTCAAAGACAATTAATAAAAACTTAAATATATGTTTCGTAATAAATAAAGTATTTGATCATTTTTAAAAGGCATAAAATACTATTCATTAATCGTTATATTTACATTAAAAAGCGTTATTTGATTAACGCTGCTTGAATATTTATTTAATGCACTTTTGAAATAATAGAGGCACATAAGTGTTCAGAGATGTTTTTGTTATTTTAGTAATCCGTTTTAAGTATTTTATATACTGAGATTATTAACCGAGTAACAAAATAAAGTAACGAGGATGTTTTTTTTTTTTTTTTTTATTTGAATCGATGGCCGCCGAAGATTGAAACTATTAATACATGGTCGTTTAGTTCATTAAATTTTAAATTTTACATATTTGTCTTCTGTGATGTGTAACATATTGTGTGCGTTATTTATCAGTAAATCACCACACAATATCATCGACTGATGAAAGAAACACAAAAATCCTAATGAAAATGTGAACAATTAGTTATTTTCATTAATTTAGCTTTTGACCAATCAAAGAGGGGACGTCACGAAGCGTCATAGTTCTAGAAAGTCATATGTGCTCCCTAGCCATCCACATGTATATTTTTGGGGTAATTTGGTAAAAAAGTAGTTATTTTTTAGGTGATTGATTTAGTTTTTCACAGTTTAAAAATCTTTTTTGGAAAATTTACAAAAAATTTTCTGATTTTTCTAAAAAATTCATTTTCCTTGTATAAAAACTTTAAAAGTAACTTTTAAAACTAGTTTTGCCAAACATCTTTTATTTTTTTTTTCTTTTCCAAAAATGATTTTTGGGGCTGTGAAAAACTAAATCAAACACCCCCTTGATGAGTTCTTATTTTGTACCGAAAGTTTGAAACCTTTTTGTTACAAAGGACACCCACTAAGTACGTGCTCTTATTTATCTCATGTATGCGGACGGCGTTATTTGTATGAAGAATTGACTGAAGTTAATTTTATCAACCTTAATAGGCTTTTTAGATGCTTTTTTATTGCTTCCGGTCTCAAAGCCAACCTTTGCAAAAGCACGGTTTTGGGAGTAGGTGTCGATAATACGAATATAGCTAGATTTGCTAGTATTTTAAATTGTGAGCCCACGTCCTTTCTATTCGCTTATCTTGGTTTACCCATTGGAATGAACATGAAGCTAACCCGGAATTAGATAATCATTGTTGATAAATTCAAGTCTAGGCTCTCTTCTTGAAAGGCTAAAACCTCGCATTTTGTGGGAGGTTTGCTCTAATCAACTCTGTCTTGAGGGGACTTCCTCTTTATTACTTTGTGTTTTTCAAATCCCCTAAAAAGTGATTGAGTTGTTGGAAAACATTACAAGAAACTTTCTTTGAGGTGGTTCAATTTACAATAGAAAGATCCATTAGATTGCTTGGAATATCGTGACAAGCCCTAAGGATAAAGGTGGGCTGAGACAAAGGTGGGTTGAGTCGGTTTTTTTTAATTACTTAATCTTGCATTCCTTTTAAAATGGTGGTTGGGGTCAAAAATTGAGAAAGAGAACTTTTGGTCCCGATGAAATAAAATCTTGCACAATATTACGGTAGTTTACAGGAAACCTTTCGCGGAATCTATCATTCCAGGTACTTGATTTCTATCTACCAAATACACTCAGAGCTTGAGGAGTGGGGAATCTTTGTTGATAATATTTTTATGAGACATTTGGGGGACGGTAAATATACAATTTTTCTGGAAAGATAAATGGTGTAGTGCATTGGATCTTAAACATATTTATTCGGAGTTGTACAAAACTGAGTCAAATAAGAATTGCAAGGTTAATGATTGTATCTTGAGTAGGGGGGGGGGGGGGTTGTTTTGGATTGGAGTTAGTCTAGACAACCTAGGTGTGACACCCGCAAATTCGGGTTAGACATTTAAGATATAATAATAATAATAATACTTTTTATCAAACAATTAAAATCGTTGTTGTTACGTCAAATTTCAGGCACATGCTTAGCGCTTTCACCCCAATGGGTCTCATCCAATAGGCGTCCGGTAATTCACTATGTGTAAGAATAACAAGAACTAGTTCCCGTCCATACTGAGGGTTGCACCCTGGCATAGCTCTCCAATGCCTAAGTTAGACTGCAAATTTTTGGTGTTGCTTTTGTCTTAAGGCATATGTGTTCTCCTTAATTACCTCCCTGGTTATTGTGTATCTGCGGGTAATTATAGGTTGTTTGTGGTTAGTAAAGCCCATTCCTTAGACTGGTCCTTCACCTATTACCCGGTCTGCAAGCGGTCGCACTTCCTTTCTTTTCCTTGCTTATTTTATTTGTTTTGTACCATGTGGTATATTTTCTAGGATACGATTATGATGCTTGCGTCCAATGTATTCAAATTCGTATTTGTCACACCCCAAAACCGGAACGGCGGAAACGTTCTGGGGTGGATGGCGTCATGTCAAGTATCACAACACATGCATTATAGTAATCAAAGTACAACAAAACATTGCATTAATAGTAATAGTTTTACAAGGTTACATTACAACACTTTAAAGTAATACAAGTAATAGAATAATTACAGCATAGTACAAAGCTATCTTCATCAACAGCTCCGGGGATGTACCTGTCTAATGCTAACCTGAGAATACAAGTTATTTGAAAAGCGAGTATCAGCATTTTTACAAATGTTGGTGAGTTCATAAGCATTTAGTGACATTTCATTCAAATAACTTAAGAAAGTAGTAGTTTAAGAGATTTCAGTGTATTAGAGTCCTTTACAGAAAATCCTATATGTTCTTTAATAAAAGCAGCCTCCTACCAAGACTGGTCAGTGATGCAGGGTGAAAAGTAGTTTTCCCTAAATTGCTATCATTATCAAAATACTGAATTTGATTATTGAGGAAAGCGACGACATCAGGGAATATCATATGCCTCAGCAGTGAGGACCGCTGACTAAGGCAAAAGAGTCATAGACTCCAGGAAAGAATCGAACTAACGACACGCCTGGTTCAGTCTAACAAATGGAGAAACAGACCCCAGAAGGTACCAAATGAAAGGTACAATTGGTAAGGTCTAAAACAGTGAACGTAGACCGAAGATGATACCAAATGGAAGGTACATCTTGCAAGGTCATAACAATGAAGACAGACCGCAGACGATACCAAATGAAAGGTACATCTCGCAAGGTCAAAACAGTGAAGACAGACCACAGATGATACCAAATGAAAGGTACATCTTGAAAGGTCAAACAGAGATAACAGACCCCAGACGATATCAAACGAAAGATACATCTTGTAAGGTCAAACAGAGATAACAGACCCCAGACGGTATCAAATGAAAGATACATCTGGCAAGGTCAAAACAGTGTGACTCTGAAAAAGGTGACATCAGCATACAGTGTAAATCGCTGATGAAATACTGTTACCTTAAAGCCATGAATTATAAGGCAACTCAGGATACTCGTAACCATACTGACTAGAGTACTAGACGCCCTACAAGCATCTATATAATGTGACATCTGTCACCCCTTGGCTTGGTAGGCCGTGGACTGTAGCTAGCAGTCAGGGTGCGGGGTTGTCAATCCCGTATAGGCCTATACACACAATGTCCGCTCTCCCTACAGGAGACTCTAGTTACCAACTAGACGACGGAGAAGGCCGCGTCCCGAAGATGCATCCCAAATAGAGGATAGTGTGTTACTAAGAGGGAGTGGGTTTCTAATGTAAGTGTACACTAGAGGTAGAGACTCTTAACAGACTGACTGGAGAATTTCCTGTATGTCCATACTCATATACACAGTAAATAAGTAATGAACCAAACGACTTTCGGATGGCCACCCGATCCCACCAGACCACATCTCAACGAAGAAAAGGAAATAGGGCGGATGAGCCTTCCTAAGTCTTTCAATCGTTACTTATATGTATCTATATAAGCACAGACGTACATCTAACTACGACTAAGTGTGTAATAGTTGAAGACATATCATCATGGTGTGAATTCATACAGTGTGGAATAACAAAATCGTAAAGTATAAGTGTATCAAGGATAAGGGATTCTTGTGAAGTAGGAGTGTCTGACGAGTGAAGTAGGAGCGGTCGCAAGTGATGTAGAAGTGTCGAACAAGTATAAGCGTATCACGAAGTGGAGGCGACAATAAGTAAAGCGAGAGCGTATTAAGTATAAGTGAAGTAGAGTAGATATCCAGTATAAGTGAAGTAGAGTCAATATCAAGTATAAGTGAAGTAGAATCGATATCACTAAGTAAGAGCGTGAATAAGTATAAGCGTCATCATGTATAATCGACTATAGGTATAAGTGAAAGTGTTACCGAGTCAGAGTATAAAAATAAGTATAAGCGATACAGCAGTGTTTAAAAAGTAAAAGTATACGTCAAAAAGGGAAATCTTTAATGAAAAGCCTTTTTGTACAGAGAAAATCACAAATTGTAATCCTTTGTAAAATACGTTTAAAACCTTAGAGGATCTTTCATAAACCAATTTAGGATGAATTTGAATAAATCAGTATAAGTAAAAGTTATGAAACAGGTAAAAGTCATTTTAGTGTCCCACTCGGTAAAACAGTGTAAAAGTGGTAAAATCTTGTGCATGCGGGTTATCAATCATATGCGATTGACATGATAACTGGCATGTTTAACTTGTATTCCCCCCTATAAAACATTTAAAAGTATTTAAAAGGTTCATTCAAGGGTATGAACTCACCTGGTGTAAGTAGGTCCGACGAAAATGCCGATTGGGCGTTCGAGGTCACGCAAGGACTTGAACACACACAAGGACCTATTTTAAAATATGATAACATATGTTCACATACAATTAGCATATAATATACTAATTAAACAATTATACACACTCAAAGGAGTGGAAAACACTTTTGGTTGAGTGTTTGGGGTCCCGGGTAGCGTTTACAGGTGCTAAGGGTCTCTTATCAGTTGTGGGACTTTGCTATACTCACATATCAAGTGTGTAAATGGATTTAAAACACCAACATGGACCAAACAAGGAGTTTATGGCCCAACCTAAGGGAGTTTACGGCCGTAAACTCCCAAGGCCTATTCTTGGGTGTTTGATGCTTCTAGCTTGTTCATTGAATTATTCTAAGCATTTTTCCTAAAGGGCATGAGTGGATTTGAGGTTCCTAAGGGCCTTATAATGGAGTTTAAGGCCTAAGAACAACTCCTAAAGGATTTTACGGCCGTAAACTCTAAATCATTGAGTTTGGTGATGTTTCAAGCCCCTAATGCCTTTCTAGTGATTTCTAATGAAGTTTGATGCTATTTTGGGTGATTAAAACCAACATTTGAGGGGGTTTTGGGGAGTTTACGGCCTAGATAAATGCTTGGGCCGTAAACTCCAAGAAATCCCTCATTTTCCTTGTGTTTAAGCCCTTAGATCCTTCCTAACATTTTATAGAGATAGCCTATTGTCATTTGGGGGACAAAAACTAACTTTTGGGCATGATTTAGGGTGTTTACGGCCTTGACCTTTGTCTGGGCCGTAAACTCCTTTCTTTAAATCATTTTGGAGTGTTTCAAGTGTCTAAACTCAAGAGGGTAAGTCCCTAAATTATGTAATAAGCCCTAGGATGAGTTTGGTGCACATTTGGGACATTTTGACATGATTTTGAGGAGTTTACGGCCTAAGCTTGTGCTTGGGCCGTAAACTCTTGTTTGAGTCCTAAAATCATGCCTTTTAATGTTTAAACACTCCTAGGCTATATCCCCTAATTATTCCCAAGCTTATGGACAAGTTTAGAGGCATGTTTGGCACCAATTTAGGGGTTTACGGCCCTAGAATGTTCCTGGGCCGTAAACTCCTTATTCCATGCCATCTTGGATGATTTTTGGGCTATAAACATAAATACCTATGTTTAGAATAAGCTAGGGTAAGCAGACTTACAATTTAGAAGCGTTTGGTTGCGGTTTCGGGGCGAAAACGAATCTAGAGAGAGTATAGAGAGAGAATGTAAAAAGTTTCCAATAGGCTCCACTCACCCTTATATAGGGTTTTGAGTTGGGGCACAGTGGAAATTTTACCCGATACTGCCGTTAAACGGGGCTTTTGGTCGCACCCGATTTAGTGGTCGTAACACAAAACTTGACATCTTCCATCTTAATGGAAATGTGTGTCCAGTGTTTTTATTTCCTTTTATCACGACTTAACGGCTTGTTAAAGGTAATCAAATGGAAATGTTTATTAAACTGACGCCCTCTAATTAACGGAACTTTTGAACAGTGGAGTATTCCGTTAGCGGTAATGGAGAAATGTAACGGGACAACTTGGGTTGTCACATCATCCCCCCGTTAGAGGGAATTTCATCCCGAAATTCAGATCTAGGCAAGGAAGTAGGTATGAATGGCCAAGTAGAGGTAAGAGAGTACTTCCTATGTGGTTGTCCTTGCATCTCCAAGTGATCTCTGGTCCGTGTTTGTCATTTCAACAGACTCTCGCGTACGGGGTGCGGATTCCTTCTCGTGTAGCTAGTGGGTTCCAACTGGTGTATCTACAAGGTTAGGGTTCTTGATGGATTCTATCAAGATGAGTGAAGCACGAAGAGTGTTGTCGGGAATTCACGTATCAAGTCTAAGAAGTGAGTCGATCGAATGTGAACTTTGTGGTATATCCGAAAGTAGTAGCGGCCTGAAAAGGGTTGGACCATGTCTCCATGAGGATTCTCGGATGGTCCTAGGCTCTCGGAAAGGAGCAGAGATTTTCAGTACTAAGAACATAGTGTACTTCTATGGCAAGATCATCACTGGCGTGATCGCCATTACGAAGTTCCTAACGTTCTCACTTGTACTGGATGTGTAGTCCTTCAGGTTAGTTCTTAGGAAGTTCTGGTGGTCTTCGGTTTCGTGTTTTCTTTCCACTGGCTGATAGAGACTTCCTAGATCGTCAAGTGGGTTACGCGACTATGGTCATCGGTTTGCTATAGAGTGTCTATCTCAAGCTTGTGCAACATGGACCTGCACTAACGAAGCTTGAGATACAGAAACCTTGAGGGTCGGGGAGATAGGGTTTCACCAGAAGAGTGTTGGACTATCTCGGGAGGTGGTTCTACTATCTCTGCCTGAGATAGTATTCATGGAACACCTAATAGTCCAAGGAATCTCTAAGACTGTGGTTTATTCTAGCGTGGAAAGTGTATGTTCCTGCATAACCCTTCGACTAAAACCAGGGCTGGTGTCAAGTCTATAATCCCTTCGGGATTTGGGTCACGAGGTTCAATGCAACTACTATTGCACTTTGATCAAGTATTCTTGGCTGCGAAGGTCATCCTGTGGGTTCTCGGCATTCTAGTGTCCTCTTCGGAGAATGTATTCCATCGTCTACAGGGCGACGACGATTTCCTCCATGCAATAGGGTAGAGGATGATAGGCACCACTTGTCTATAATGAGGTGGACGAAGTGCCGGAGTAGTGTGGGCATATACTGCAACTACTCATCCGGAGATTCTGGGTTTTCTCGGTCTAGGTTAAATCTAGTGAGTATAGAGTCTTCTCACTCGGAACTTTTAAGAGTTCAACCCGTAGTGATTTTCTTGACTTCGGCTCCTATGTTATGAAATATGGTGAAGGTGTTTTGCTAAGAGGTCCGTGGTAGAGCTCATACTAAGCCTAACCGCAAATACCGCGTGTATGCGAGCAGTATACAGTTGAGGTGGGCGGGACGTTCAACTGTGCGACTCCACCCCAAACCCACAACCCAACGAGGAATAGGGAATAGGGAGGAAACACACACCTTTAATATTTTGATCTCAATTATATGCCGCCCTTATGCATATACCTGATTATAGCGGTCAGTCTCATGAGTTCTATTCTCTAGGTTCACGAACCTAATGTGCGAGGTGCGAAGGGTCTCTCGGGGGAAATATACGGAGTCTGCTTCAGTTGGTTGTCGTCATCTAGAGTATCTTGTAGTGTGTTTCACTTCGGTGTTCATCTGACTACGAGGGGTCGGTCAACAGTGTATGGTACCCTCCTATGAGTACTTCGAAAGGTTTGAGATAAGAGGGACGATTTTTACGGGTCGTATTAGGTTGGTTTATTTTTGTTAGGTTCAGGTTCGGAAGAACCTTTATTTGTCGATATGGCTATGGAGAAAGTTGTTTTTACACAGCACTTAAGGATTTACACACGGTTGCACGAAATCAAACCATGATCAATAGAGTCGTCGAAGTTGGCACACTCCGACATGATATGAAGTGAAGATCGATAGAGTCATGTGCCGAACAGGCACACCAGTTCTAGGCGTCTCGGGTTTCGTCCTACGTATCACTACCTCGGATACTTGGACCGATAGAGTCGACGCGGAACTATAGAGAGTTCTAAGTTTTTCCGAATAGAGTATCTTTTCATGAACGGGTTCTCACAAGACATTTCTATAATCGCCTCACATATACTAGTCATGTATATTTAAGGTGGGGAGGACTGTTGAGTGAGCGACCCCGCCCTAAATCCACAACCAAACGAGGAACAGGAGATGAGGCGGCATTCGCTCACTCTAGGTCTGTCCATCTTAAATATACATGGCCGTAACGTATATGTTTAGCCACTATAGCTTTACCTAATGAATTTTAAATTTTATAACAGTGCTGCGACATTCGCCTTACTGGAAAGAATTTGCATTTGAATTAGTCTTTTATTGTTCTTAGTTCAGTTATCCGAGGTCGAGAGACGTTCCAAAAATCTACCGAGTTCCTTGACGTTTCTCCCTAAGCAGTAGTGTCAGGATCTTTCTGTGTCTTTGTCTTTCCCTTCGGTTGGGCAGTCCTTCTTGAAGTGTCCCGTTTCACCACATAGGTGGCAAACTGTATGGGTCGCCACATTGGTGGTTAATGCAATACGTTCCACCGGAGTTCTACATACGCGAGCAGTATGCCCCTTCATGTGGCACCTAGTACAATAGAGTTCCCGGCAGGCACCATGATGATGGTAGCTGCACTTGCTGCAGTGGGGAAGGTCTCCTAGATACGGTCTTCTTGGAGTCGGGAGGGAACGGTTGGCAGGGGTACAGGCTGCCTCAGCTCGTTGCCCTTCGGAAGGTCCTTGAGCCGAGGTACTTCCCTCCTCTATCTTGAGTTTTCTCTTTAGTGGGTTCAGTTGGGGTTCTCGGGTGGCTGAGTATGGAAGTGTGGATTGATGCTGTCCATCGTCAGAATTGGAATTTCCAACGGGCACCTTGCTAACATTGGCGTTGTTAGCATTCAGTTGAGCCATGATAGCTGCTACGGCTGCTGAAACTGCAGCTTGGAACGTAGCTTCATCAAATAGGAGAGTAGGTTTCTTGCTTGTGGATTGGTTACGCTTCTTCGGTGGCATGGTTTTTCCTACACGGAAAGGAATACAAGGTAATGAGAGACGATGGTTAACCCTGGACGTTTCTGTCCTGAACGTATTAGGCATAGTATTTTTCCCGTGCCTCGGGTATTGGTTGTCTGAGTGTTGACCTACATCCCTATGATGTAGTCCTGGTAATCGAAGTGAATGTATGAGTATCAGAAAAAGGCCATAAGATGCGAGTCGTTCCTACTAAGTTACCTTTATACTGAGAAAGGTTTCACTCTCCGGTCTGGAGAGATTTGAGAATAGTTCGGAACGAAGTTGCGGGAAGAGAGGCTCATGAGGGCTTATGGCTAAATAACCTCACAGAGGTGTGAGGATCCGCTCTAAGCGCATTACTGGCAACGGGAACAAGGCGATTTACCTAACACATAGCGTGATCAGTGTAATCACTAACTCACTAAATTGTATTATTTTATGGGTGTATTAGCGTAACGAACACGAGGAAAAGACACTTCTCGGGTTCCATGTACTGGCTCCCTCGGTCTGCCTCGTATCTTTGACTGGAATCGGCGTTGGTTTCCTTCGGGCAGTTTCCCAGGGTTCTCTCCTTGTATGGACATATTGAATTTCTACTCCGCCTTCCTTCTGATTCCAACTCTGGGTGTCATCACTTCACGATGGATGACTGGGAATCTCCGAAGTTTAGACGAGTTTCTCACCGATGTCCCTAAAAGAACATGGGCACTTGGTGTATTCAATAGTCTCGACTCAGTTCATTTATTCCCGAACAGGAAATATTCTCAATGAACTTCTTCGGGGTCGGAATCAACTCTTCTGTTATGTACTGAAGTGGATAGGGTTTTCTACAGGGTTCGTGCAAGAATGGAAATGTCTAAAGAATCCTAATAGATTATTAACATTTCACTGGGTAATCTATATCGAGTCCTGCTACTATTACACAGGGTATACAAATCATATATAGCTTAGATCCGATAGGCCTTCGAATACGTGGTACTACTCTAGGACCACATCCCAACGAGGAAAAGGAAGTAGAGCGAAACCACAGATTCTTAGCCTATGGGATCCTTATTATATATAACCTTGGAAGTATACCCTCTGTAGTTGTAGGTATGTCAATAAGGATCTTTTAGTTCTCACACCAGGTTATCTATGTATCCTAAATACCCCTATGGTATTTTTAATTCTTGTTTGGTTCTCGTCTTTGAATTATAATTCTGGGTTTAGTGTGAATCTTTTAGCGCTCTAAAATACTCCTATAGTATTTTAACTTTATGTTTGGCTCTAGCAAATCCTAGTTGGTAAGTTTCAGACCTGTTGCACACCACCATCACTCCCGAGCACACGTTCATCGCATCTCGAATAAAGGTAGTTGATCAGGTTACATTTATTCCAGCTTACGATTACATAACTGCCCAGATTTGTCTGTAGTGCTCAACATCCGAAGACTTTTATTCTTGTTCTTCTTGTGATACTTTTGTTCAAGTGTTTAGATTCTGGATGTTATTATACTTTGGTAAACTATGGTTATATTTTAAAGTATAATTTATTGTTCAGAGTGTTTTATCCCTTTGCATTTATAGGCTGTATATCTTTTATGATTTGATATACTTAGCTCACTATAAACAATGCTCTGATACCAATCTGTCACACCCCAAAACCGGAACGGCGGAAACGTTCTGGGGTGGATGATGTCATGTCAAGTATCACAACACATGCATTATAGTAATCAAAGTACAACAAAACATTGCATTAATAGTAATAGTTTTACAAGGTCACATTACAACACTTTAAAGTAATACAAGTAATAGAATAATTACAGCATAGTACAAAGCTATCTTCATCAACAGCTCCGGGGATGTACCTGTCTAATGCTAACCTGAGAATACAAGTTATTTGAAAAGCGAGTATCAGCATTTTTACAAATGCTGGTGAGTTCATAAGCATTTAGTGACATTTCATTCAAATAACTTAAGGAAGTAGTAGTTTAAGAGATTTCAGTGTATTAGAGTCCTTTCCAGAAAATCCTATATTTTCTTTAATAAAAGCAGCCTCCTACCAAGACTGGTCAGTGATGTAGGGTAAAAAGTAGTTTTCCCTAAATTGCTATCATTATCAAAATACTAAATTTGATAATTAAGGAAAGCGACGACATCAGGGAATATCATATGCCTCAGCAGTGAGGACCGCTGACTAAGGCAAAAGAGTCATAGACTCCAGGAAAGTATCGAACTAACAACACGCCTGGTTCAGTCTAACAAATGGAGAAACAGACCCCATAAGGTACCAAATGAAAGGTACAACTGGTAAGGTCTAAAACAGTGAACGCAGACCGAAGATGATACCAAATGGAAGGTACATCTTGCAAGGTCATAACAATGAAGACAGACCGCAGACGATACCAAATGAAAGGTACATCTCGCAAGGTCAAAACAGTGAAGACAGACCACAGATGATACCAAATGAAAGGTACATCTTGAAAGGTCAAACAGAGATAACAGACCCCAGACGATATCAAATGAAAGATACATCTTGTAAGGTCAAACAGAGATAACAGACCCCAAACGGTATCAAATGAAAGATACATCTGGCAAGGTCAAAACAGTGTGACTCTGAAAAAGGTGACATCAGCATACAGTGTAAATCGCTGACGAAATACTGTTACCTTAAAGCCATGAATTATAAGGCAACCCAGGATACTCGTAACCATACTGACTAGAGTACTAGACGCCCTACAAGCATCTATATAATGTGACATTTGTCACCCCTTGGCTTGGTAGGCCGTGGACTGTAGCTAGCAGTCAGGGTGCGGGGTTGTCAATCCCGTATAGGCCTATACACACAATGTCCGCTCTCCCTACAGGAGACTCTGGTTACCAAATAGACGACGGAGAAGGCCGCGTCCCGAAGATGCATCCCAAATAGAGGATAGTGTGTTACTAAGAGGGAGTAGGTTTCTAATGTAAGTGTAGACTAGAGGTAGAGACTCTTAACAGACTGACTGGAGAATTTCCTGTATGTCCATACTCATATACACAGTAAATAAGTAATGAACCAAACGACTTTCGGATGGCCACCCGATCCCACCAGACCACATCTCAACGAAGAAAAGGAAATAGGGCGGATGAGCCTTCCTAAGTCTTTCAATCGTTACTTATATGTATCTATATAAGCACAGACGTACATCTAACTACGACTAAGTGTGTAATAGTTGAAGACATATCATCATGGTGTGAATTCATACAGTGTGGAATAACAAAATCGTAAAGTATAAGTGTATCAAGTATAAGGGATTCTTGTGAAGTAGGAGTGTCTGACGAGTGAAGTAGGAGCGGTCGCAAGTGATGTAGAAGTGTCGAACAAGTATAAGCGTATCACGAAGTGGAGGCGACAATAAGTAAAGCGAGAGCGTATTAAGTATAAGTGAAGTAGAGTAGATATCCAGTATAAGTGAAGTAGAGTCAATATCAAGTATAAGTGAAGTAGAATCGATATCACTAAGTAAGAGCGTGAATAAGTATAAGCGTCATCATGTATAATCGACTATAGGTATAAGTGAAAGTGTTACCGAGTCAGAGTATAAAAATAAGTATAAGCGATACAGCAGTGTTTAACAAGTAAAAGTATACGTCAAAAAGGGAAATCTTTAATGAAAAGCCTTTTTGTACAGAGAAAATCACAAATTGTATTCCTTTGTAAAATACGTTTAAAACCTTAGAGGATCTTTCATAAACCAATTTAGGATGAATTTGAATAAATCAGTATAAGTAAAAGTTATGAAACAGGTAAAAGTCATTTTAGTGTCCCACTCGGTAAAACAGTGTAAAAGTGGTAAAATCTTGTGCATGCGGGTTATCAATCATATGCGATTGACATGATAACTGGCATGTTTAACTTGTATTCCCCCCCCCCTATAAAACATTTAAAGGTATTTAAAAGGTTCATTCAGGGGTATGAACTCACCTGGTGTAAGTAGGTCCGACGAAAGTGTCGATTGGGCGTTCGGGGTCACGCAAGGACTTGAACACACACAAGGACCTATTTTAACATATGATAACATATGTTCACATACAATTAGCATATAATATACTAATTAAACAATTATACACACTCAAAGGAGTGGAAAACACTTTTGGTTGAGTGTTTAGGGTCCCGGGTAGCGTTTACGGGTGCTAAGGGTCTCTTATCAGTTGTGGGACTTTGCTATACTCACATATCAAGTGTGTAAATGGATTTAAAACACCAACATGGACCAAACAAGGAGTTTACGGCCCAACCTAAGGGAGTTTACGGCCGTAAACTCCCAAGGTCCTATTCTTGGGTGTTTGATGCTTCTAGCTTGTTCATTGAATTATTCTAAGCATTTTTCCTAAAGGGCATGAGTGGATTTGAGGTTCCTAAGGGCCTTATAATGGAGTTTACGGCCTAAGAACAACTCCTAAAGGAGTTTACGGCCGTAAACTCTAAATCATTGAGTTTGGTGATGTTTCAAGCCCCTAATGCCTTTCTAGTGATTTCTAATGAAGTTTGATGCTATTTTGGGTGATTAAAACCAACATTTGAGGGGGTTTTGGGGAGTTTACGGCCTAGATAAATGCTTGGGCCGTAAACTCCAAGAAATCCCTCATTTTCCTTGTGTTTAAGCCCTTAGATCCTTCCTAACATCTTATAGAGATAGCCTATGGTCATTTGGGGGAGAAAAACTAACTTTTGGGCATGATTTAGGGTGTTTACGGCCTTGACCTTTGTCTGGGCCGTAAACTCCTTTCTTTAAATCATTTTGGAGTGTTTCATGTGTCTAAACTCAAGAGGGTAAGTCCCTAAATTATGTAATAAGCCCTAGGATGAGTTTGGTGCACATTTGGGACATTTTGACATGATTTTGAGGAGTTTACGGCGTAAGCTTGTGCTTGGGCCATAAACTCTTGTTTGAGTCCTAAAATCATGCCTTTTAATGTTTAAACACTCCTAGGCTATATCCCCTAATTATTCCCAGGCTTATGGACAAGTTTAGAGGCATGTTTGGCACCAATTTAGGGGTTTACGGCCCTAGAATGTTCCTGGGCCGTAAACTCCTTATTCCATGCCATCTTGGATGATTTTTGGGCTATAAACATAAATCACTATGTTTAGAATAAGCTAGGGTAAGCAGACTTACAATTTGGAAGCGTTTGGTTGCGGTTTCGGGGCGAAAACGAATCTAGAGAGAGAGTATAGAGAGAGAGAGTGTAAAAAGTTTCCAATAGGCTCCACTCACCCTTATATAGGGTTTTGAGTCGGGGCACAGTGCAAATTTTACCCGATACTGCCGTTAAACGGGGCTTTTGGTCGCACCTGATTTAGTGGTCGTAACACAAAACTTGACATCTTCCATCTTAATGGAAATGTGTGTCCTGTGTTTTTATTTCCTTTTATCACGACTTAACGGCTTGTTAAAGGTAATCAAATGGAAATGTTTATTAAACTGACGCCCTCTATTTAACGGAACTTTTGAACAGTGGAATATTCCGTTAGCGGTAACGGAGAAATATAACGGGACAACTTGGGTTGTCACAGTATTTACCCGAAACAAGTGGCAATGTGTAATACCTGGTTCCTGGTACGTAATTTAAATTAAGCGTTTTGCATTTTAGCCTGGGACTCTGCGAGTTGATGGCCCAACTCGTCTAGTAGAAGCGAATTGGACCCGGGAGTCAAGTGGCTGACTAGGCGAGTCGGAAGTCGGACTCGGCAAGTCCGTGCTGTCTGGACAAAAACCCTAATATGAGGTTTTGCACCCTATACAAACACATTAACTCGGCCTCCCTTGTCCCTAACACTCCCCTAGAGCTGCATAGCGAAACCCTAGCCGTATATGTGTGTGTGTTAAGGCCATTTTGGTGCTTTTGTTGACTTGTGAAGCTTGGAAGGAATAAGAGGAGCTTGAGTATTCAACTTGGGGATTGTAGATCCAGAAATTACATTGCATTTTCTGCTTAATCAAGGTAAAACGCTCATACTTTAGCCTTTCATTTGGTTGTTCATCTTTAGAATGTGGATCTTGGGTGCATTTAGGGCTTTTCAAGCCATTTTCGTATTTAAGGAGTGTTATGTGGACTTTAGCTTCAGATCTGGACCTTAAGAAGGGTCTCACGGTATAAAGGTGCCAACTTTAGGGCGATGAGAGCCCCATGCACATTGTAAGACACTTTATATGGATTTTTGAGCTAAAAACCCCATGCATGTGCATCAAGTTTGGAACTTTACGTATAAAATGGACATTAGGAGGCCAGATCTATGGTTTTGATGTGTTCGACCTCATTTAAATCAAATGTATGGAGTTGGTCAAGAATGGACTCGGCGAGTTGCTCTTGGCACTCGACGAGTCGGTGACCATTGTGCACCAAACTCTTCCTGTGAATGGGTAAATGATAGGAAGAAAGTCCTTTGTGGGTTTAGATGCGAAAAGGGGCTTGGAAGCCTTGGAACTCAGCGAGTGGTATGAGCAGACTCGGTGAGTCCATAGCAATCTCCCAATCTTTGAAGATGGACTCGACGAGTTGTTCATACAACTCGGCGAGTCATAGACTGGACAAGCTCTTAAGTTTGAGATGAACTCGACGAGTTCAAGAAGTAACTCAACAAGTCGGATGAACATGGTCCTGATGTTATGACTGAAGGAGAACTCGTCGAGTTTCGCAAGGCTCGACGAGTAGAGATGGGGTTTTGTGTGGGTTTAGTGAGGCAAGGACTTGACGAGTTGGTAGGCCAACTCGGCCAGTCAGCTCAAGTGAATGTTGACTTTGACCAATGTTGACTTTGACCGACCCTGTTTAGGGTTGTATACGATGTGTGTTGACTTGAAGGTTGTCGTGTAGGGATCGAGGAGTCGTAGGGAGTCGACTTGTGCGTCGAGGATAGTTCAGACACTACACGACATTGAGGTGAGTTACCTTCCAGTAGGGGTGGGTATAAGGCCACAATGTCGGCCTACCAAAAAGGGGTATTTATAAGATAATGGTCTTTGTGATAATTATCTTGGTCTGGTTATGTGATTTATCTGGATTATATGTTATGTGTTTAGTAGGGATTAGTTTCCCTAATAGTGGTCCGTAGGACCCAATGGTAGGTCAGTACCCGGATATGCCTGACAGTATGCTTATATATGTTGACCGCATGTTAGTAGTAGGGGTGAAATAGTCCCCAGTTATCGATTAAAAGATACCGATGCTGATTACCGGTTGAAAGATACCGATGATGGCTACCGGTTGAAAGATCCTGATGATGGTTACCGGTTGAAAGATACCGATGAAGATTACCGGTTGAAAGTTACCGATGAATGTTACGTGTTGAATGATATCAACGATATTGTATGGTATGTGGTATGATGGGGGAACTCACTAAGCTTTGTGCTTACAATCTTTGAAGATGGACTCGACGAGCGGTATGAGCAGACTCAGTGAGTCCATAGCAATCTCCCAATCTTTGAAGATGCACTCGACGAGTTGTTCATACAACTCAGCGAGTTATAGACTGGACAAGCTCTTAAGTTTGAGATGAACTCGACGAGTTCAAGAAGGAACTCGACGAGTCGGATGAACATGGTCCCGATGTTATGACTGGAGGAGAAATCGTCGAGTTTCGCAAGGCTCGATGAGTGGAGACGAGGTTTTGTGTGGGTTTATTGAGGCAAGGACTCAACGAGTTGGTAGGCCAACTCGCCCAGTCAGCTTAACTGAATGTTGACTTTGACCAGTGTTGACTTTGACTGGACTTGGACCGACCCTGTGTAGGGCTGTATGCGATGTGTGTTGACTTGAATGTTGTCGTGTAGGGATCGAAGAGTCGTAGGGAGTTGACTTGTGCGCCGAGAATAGTTCAGACACTACACAACATTGAGGTGAGTTACCTTCCAGTAGGGGTAGGTCTAAGGCCACAATGCCGGCCCACCAAAAAGGGGTATTTATAAGATAATGGTCTTTGTGATAATTATCTTGGTCTGGTTATGTGATTTATCTGGATTATATGTTATGTGTTTAGTAGGGATTAGTTTCCCTAACAATGGTCCGTAGGACCCAATGGTAGGTCATTACCCAGATTTGCCTGACAGTATGCTTATATTTGTTGATTGCATGTTAGTAGTAGTGGGTGAAATAGTCCCCAGTTACCGATTGAAACATACCGATGCTGATTACCGGTTGAAAGATACTGATGATGGCTACCGGTTGAAAGATACCGATGATGGTTACCGGTTGAAAGATACCGATGAAGATTACTTGTTGAAAGTTACCGATGAATGTTACGTGTTGAATGATATCAACGATATTGTATGGTATGTGGTATGATGGGGGAACTCACTAAGCTTTGTGCTTACAATCTTTGAAGATGGACTCGACGAGTGGTATGAACAGACTCGGTGAGTCCATAGCAATCTCCCAATCTTTGAAGATGGACCCGACGAGTGGTTCATACAACTCGACGATTCATGGACTGGACAAGCTCTTAAGTTTAAGATCAACTCGATGTGTTCAAGAAGGAACTCGACGAGTCGTATGAACATGGTCCCAATGTTATGACTGAAGGAGAAACCGTCAAGTTTCACAAGGCTCGACGAGTGGAGCCGGGGTTTTATGTGGGTTTAGTGAGGCAAGGACTTGACGAGTTGGTAGGCCAACTCAGCCAGTCAGCTCAACTGAATGTTGACTTTGACTAGTGTGTGACTTTGACTGGACTTGGACCGACCCTGTTTAGGGTTGTATGCGATGTGTGTTGACTTGAAGGTTGTCGTGTAGGGATCCAGGATTCGTAGGGAGTCTACTTGTGCGCCGAGGATAGTTCAGACACTGCACGACATTGAGGTGAGTTACCTTCCAGTAGGGGTGGGTCTAAGGCCACAATGTTGTCCCACCAAAAAGGGGTATTTATAAGATAATGGTCTTTGTGATAATTATCTTGGTTTGGTTATGTGATTTATCTGGATTATATGTTATGTGTTTAGTAGGGATTAGTTTCCCTAACAGTGGTCCGTAGGACCCAATGGTAGGTCAGTACCCGGATATGCCTGACAGTATGCTTATATCTGTTGATTTCATGTTAGTAGTAGGGGTGAAATAGTCCCCAGTTACCGGTTGAAAGATACCGATGCTGATTACCGGTTGAAGGATACCGATGATGGCTATAGGTTGAAAGATACCGATGATGGTTACAGGTTGAAATATACCGATGAAGATTACCGGTTGAAAGTTACCGATAAATGTTACGTGTTGAATGATATCAACGATATTGTATGGTATGTGCTATGATGGGGGAACTCACTAAGCTTTGTGCTTACAATCTTTGAAGATGGACTCGAAGAGTGGTATGAGCAGACTCGGTGAGTCTATAGCAATCTCACAATCTTTGAAGATGGACTCGACGAATTGTTTATACAACTCGGCGAGTCATAGACTGGACAAGCTCTTATGTTTGAGATGAACTCGACGAGTTCAAGAAGGAACTCGACGAGTAGGATGAACATGGTCCCGATGTTATGACTGACAGAGAGCCCGTCGAGTTTCGCAAGGCTCGTCGAGTGGAGCCGGGTTTTGTGTGGGTTTAGTGAGGCAAGGACTCGATGAGTTGGTAGGCCAACTCGTCCAGTCAGCTCAACTGAATGTTGACTTTAACGAGTGTTGACTTTGACTGGACTTAGACCGACCCTGTTTAGGGTTGTATGCGATGTGTGTTGACTTGAAGGTTGTTGTGTAGGGATCGAGGAGTCATAGAGAGTCGACTTGTGCACCGAGGATAGTTCTGACATTGCATCACATTGAGGTGAGTTACCTTCCAGTAGGGGTGGGTCTATGGCCATAATGTCGGCCCATCAAAAAAGGGTATTTATAAGATAATGGTCTTTGTGATAATTATCTTGGTTTGGTTATGTGATTTATCTGGATTATATGTTATGTGTTTAGTAGGGATTAGTTTCCTTAACAGTGGTCCGTAGGACCCAATCGTAGGTCAGTACCCGGATATGCCTGACAATATGCTTATATCTGTTGATTGCATGTTAGTAGTACGGGGTGAAATAGTCCCCAGTTACCGGTTGAAAGATACCGATGTTGATTACCGGTTGAAAGATACCGATGATGGCTACCGGTTGAAAGATACCGATGATGGTCACCGGTTGAATGATACCGATGAAGATTGTCAGTTGAAAGTTATCGATGAATGTTACGTTTTGAATGATATCAATGATATTGTATGGTATGTGGTATAATGGGTGAACTGACAAAGCTTTGCGCTTACAGTTTTGGTTTTGGTTTCAAGTACCTCTTCGTTGAAGGGGAAAGAGCAGGCGGTGTAGCGGCGCATCACACACACTTACATGATCCGGGTCACCCATATTCTTTTCCAATTCATTCAACATTGCAGCTGAACAATTTTCATTAAGCACCACCTTGGACACCTCTTCCAACTTCTTTCGATTCGTGAGTAGTCCTTTTAAGAATTTTGCATATGTAGGCATTTGTGCAACCGCTTCTATGAAAGGAATGTTGATTTGGAGGTCTTTGATGTGTTCCAAAAGCTTTTGATAATCTTCATTCTGCTTTTCTTTTCTAGCCTGACTTGGAAATCGCAATGGAGGGTGATAAGGTTTTAAAGGGGGATTAATTTTATGTTCAAATTGAGGACCCATCGATTCCATCTCGACGACTCGACAAGCCGAGTTGGCTATATGTGATTTCGGCTCTTCTTTATGTTCCTTCTGCACCTGTTTTGGATCCTCATTCATGACAGGTGTCAGAGGGGTAATTATCTTTTCACTCCTAGTCATCACAATGTTGATTTGAGCGACTCTTGGATTTTTCTCAGTGCTCTTTGATTGATTTGTAATGCAAGTTGTCCTAATTGTTTTTCAATGTTTAGTATAGTGGCATGCTGATTTCTCATCAATGCTTGTTGCTCTTTCATCATGGATTGTTTTTCTTTTATTGAAGTAACGGTTTTGTTGTGTCTTTTCTCGGATGCAGCTGCAAATCTTGTGAGCATATCTTTAAAGTCCATTTTGTTTTCTTGTACCAACTCCTCCTTTTGATAGAACCCTTTTGTCTTCATCCTATAATTCTACTCATTTGCGTTCTTGTACTCATCGTATGGTAGCCACTCTTTTTTTGGTTTTCAATAATCTTCATCATATCTATCACCACTAGAGTAACACACTTGTACTTTTCGGTCCCATGCTCATCTAGATCACAATCTTTAGTAAGGTGAGGCCCGCTACAATTCTCAGATCCCACTCGGATGGCATGGATGGATGGATCCATCTTTGTCAATTTTCGATCCAAGCTATCTAATTTAGCCATTACTACCGCCATATTATCGGAAACAAGTTCACTGCCCCTCGAGTAAATTCATTCCTTCGATTATGATATTCTCTATAGTGCTTAGAGAATTCTTCAATTAGCTCCTTTATGGTCGCGAGTGCTTTGTTTGTGAGTGGTCCCGTGGAGTCAAGGAGCTGCCTAGTTGTCACGTTCACTCCATCATAGAAAATGGAGACCTTTTGCTAAATGTTTAAATCATTATGAGGGCAGTTCCTCAACAAGAGTTTCTATCTCTCCCACGCCTCATAGACTGAATCGCTTGGTTGTTTCTCAAAATTTGGAATGGCTTTCTTCAACTTTGCTATTTTTATGGGAGGGCAAAATTGATGAATAAATTCTTCATGCATTTTAGCACATGTGGTGATGGATCCTGGAGGGAGCAATTTTAGCCAATCTTTCGCCCTCCCTTAATTGTAACCGGTAGCATACGAAGTAAAACAATCTTGTGATGTGCATTAGGGATATTAAAGTAGTCGGCTATGTCGTTGACCTCGTCAATATGCTTGTATGCATCTTTGTGATCTTTCCCGTAGAATGGGATGTCCTTGAGTTAGGCGAGTATGTGGCCTTTTAGCTCGAAGGTAGAAGTTGCTGGAATCGCAGGTTGTACAAGTCCCCGTCCAGTATTGTCACACATCCTTTTCTTGTATTTGCTCATGGTGATATCTACGATGTTCTCCATCGTGTTATTGGGCTTGCTTCCTAGGTCGCTTTCTTCTCAGGTTTCCGTATCGTAGTCGGTTTCTTTTGGATTGGGCTTGTGCTCAAAACTTTCTATCTTACTTTCTTTGCTCTTTCGACTGCTAGACTCGCCCACGTTCTTTCCTTTCTTGTTTCAAAAGACTGATTTGAGGTCCTTGAAATGTGACTTATTTGGCGGGTTAGTTTCTTTGACGGTTTTATCCTTGTTCTTCCTCAAAGCTGATTCCAGATCTTCAAGAGGTGGGACCAAAGATGTATTTGATCCACGGATCATCAGATACCCGAAAGAAAATAGAAAAACACGCGTAAAAAAACAAAATGATGTAAACAACGAAAATAAAAAACAGGTTGAACTCATCGAGTTGCTTCGACTAGACTCGATGACTTCAGGGCTAAAACAGAAAGCTAAAAACAAATTTTTTTAAAACTAATTAGAACATAAACTTAATAACTAATTCACAAAAGTAGTAACTTTGTGCAAGATAAATCTTACACAAAGGATCGATAACACTAGTAATTAAAATAACTATTTAAAACTGTTCCCCGACAACGACGCCAAAAACTTGATGTGTGTGAAATGCACTAGTTATAGTCTCACTAATTTTAACACAAATTAAACACACGAAAGGCAGTGTACCTATCGATTAGTGGTATAATTTACGAAAGTATGGTATCGAACATAGGGAACGGTAATAATTAAACTAACTACTAGAATTATCTAACTTAAAAGAAATAATAAAATTAGGTTTTTTGCTAGTTTTGCAATACTAGAAACTTAAGCAATTAACTAACACTCAAATGAAAACAATTAATAACTAAAGGAAATAAAAGGTAACTAGATCCAATAATAAAAAAGACTTATGTTCAGATTCAACTCACTTATTCCTATGGTTGATTTTATGGCAAGTGCAATTCATTAAGTTGTCATTGTCTATCGATTCCTAATGTGATTAGATTCATGTTCACTATTACTAATCTTTAACAAACTAATTGATTCAAACACTGGCCAATTGGTTAAACTAACGAGTTTACTAGCATTTAGTTTGAGTTAAGTATGACTTGTAATATTAGCTAATTAAATTTACCAATTCAATCAAGATCTTGTATGGTTGTTCAGCACACAAGCTCACACATTAACTTACCTATTTTCTAATTAATCCTAGGTTCATACTCACTAATACCAGGCATATAATATTATTTTCACAAAAATCATATGAAATAGGAAATTAAGAGTATGTTCATGCAACTTAATAGACTTGATAATTAATAGAAAATAGTTGTTTTCAACACATAAGGGTCTTTAACAAGATTAACAAAACAATTCACCAAATCCAATCAATCCAATACCATAAAATCAAACCATATTCCTAAGCTTATTTATCTAAACAGAAGTGATGAGTTTTCAGCTCAAATCTACATCAGGTAACATCTCAAAAACGAAATCAAGTAGCAAAAACATAGTGTATGCAAAATATTAAAAAAAGTGAGTGTGTGTTGCCTTTCGATCTCTTCCAGTTTGATCTCTAGGGTTGATCTTCATATTCTAGAGCTCCAATAAAGCTTCTATCCGTCAATAAGTCGCCAAAAGCCCCTTGTCTTGGGAATTAGTGCCCTTTATATATATTTCTAAAACAGGGGCAACTCTTCGAGTCCCTTTGACCGACTCGACGAGTCCATCACTTAAAACCCATGTACGTCAAGTCTTGATTTGTTCGCGAATATACCTATCTACTCGATAAGTTGAGCACCAAATCGCCGAGTCCTTCACCTTTTTAGCTCAATTTCTTCTTTCTTCAATTCCCGAGCTTCGATTGTTAATCCCACTTCCTTCTTGACTTGAGCATATATTTTAGGCTGAAAATATAATTCAAACATAATTAAGTGCCTTTTGTTCAATAATTGAGAAAAAATAGACAACAAAGTATTAAGATATTAGACAAAATATATGACCAAATATGCACATATCAGGCATTATGCTCTTAGTGGAGTTTGGTAAGAGTAGGTCTATGCCCTACGTAATCTGGGTACACATGTATAGTATACGAGGTCAAATGTCTGGACTATAGTCAAGGCTTTAGTACACCAAATGGGTTGAGTCAGTTGACTTATGGATTTTGACCAGTTTGAGTTTTAGTTTAACCAATTTTGACATAAGTGTATTTTGGGAGTGTGATTGAGAATTGGTCTTTTGGTTGGATAGGTGACGGTTAGAGATGAGATTTGGAGTCGAGACCTCGTTAGGTTTTGTCCGGACTGTGAGGTGAGTTTTCCTCACTGTACTTAGTGGTCTAAGGCACCAAGGCCAGCCCATTGGGTACTTTCGGATTGTGCTATAGTGATATATTAGATCTATATCCTAGTATATAGGAT
The DNA here is from genome assembly GCF_052625555.1 of Lactuca saligna. Classification (NCBI taxonomy): domain Eukaryota; kingdom Viridiplantae; phylum Streptophyta; class Magnoliopsida; order Asterales; family Asteraceae; genus Lactuca; species Lactuca saligna. The sequence goes on from NC_136419.1 coordinate 81,919,571, forward strand.
GATGCTATGCTTAGTGATCGGTAGGTCTACCTAATTGTCTGATGGTTGATTAGATGTTTATCTGTCATATGTGCATATATTTTGGTTGGTGGTTGAGGATTTACTTCAATGTGTATGGGCTAACAGACCGGGGGCATTCCAACCTAATGGTTGATTGGGCCCAATGGTATTCCCTCCCGATGATGAATGGACTCGTTGTATATTTGCATTCCAACCCGATGGTTGATTAGGCCCAAGGGTATTCCATCCCGAGGTTGACTGGATACGTTGTATATTAGAATTCCAACTCGTTGGTTGACTGGACCTATTGTATATTGGCATTCCAACTCGATGGTTGATTGGGCCCGAGGGTATTCCATCCTGAGGATGATTGGACCAGTTGTATCCTGGCATTCCAAACTGATGGTTGACTGGACCCATTATATATTGGCATTCCAACACGATGGTTGATTGGGTCCCGAGGGTATTCCATCCCGAGGATGACTGGACCTGTTGTATATTGGAATTCCAACCCGATGGTTGTCTGGGACTGGTGTATTCAAACCCGATGGTTGACTTGACCAATTGTATATTGGAATTCCACCTATGGTATTCCATCTCGAGGATGACAGGACCCGACAGGTGACTGGGCCTAGGTTATTCCAACCTAATGGTTGATTAGACCTAACATGTTGTTGTATATGTTATATTCTTATGTGTTGTTACTTTAGGGGAACTCACTAAGCTGCGTGCATACAGTTTCAGTTTATTGGTTCAGATATTTCAGATGATTGTGGCAAGGCGAAGGCGTGACCATACACATCCTTGGTTTCTGTCCGAATGGATCTTGGGAGACTCTGATTTTAAATAATTTTTTAGAAACAATTGTTTTTTAAACACTTCTTTTGGTAAATAAGTTGTTTTGAAAAGTTTACATTTGTTGTAATTTTTGGGATGTTACAGAGCTTAAACCTTTCTTAGTATTGCGGAATTGATGTTGAATTTGCAACATGTGTAACATCTTGTTGTTCCAGAAGAATTCAAGTTGTCCCAACGATCTTTGGCAGTGCAGGCGTCACTGGAGATGATCTAAAGCAATTTGGGATCACATGTGCTATACAACCATGATTGATGCAAGAGTCCACCGATTGCCACTTTTCATCTTCATCACTATTTGGGTTAGATTGTCCATAGATGTTGCCATAACTCATGGTACCTCAACATATGTTGGAAAAAAAATTATCACCATAGCTTGTATTTAGAACCATCCCCATTGAGATTGGAGTTGAATTGGTTGTATATATTGGTGAGAGAACATATCAAGCTCAATATGGATGGAACAATAGAAGAGGATGAAGTCGGTTTTAAGATTATCACTTAGCAGGCTCGAAGGAGTATTAATGCACAATATGAGGCATCACTTGGTCACGTTGGACTGTAGTTGTGGGCAATGACAGTAGCTAGCGGAGAACATCGAATAAATCATAACGGATCTATTGGAGCAGAAGGTAAAAGTTAGGTGCATCAATATGGGAAAAATGTGAAGTGCACCAATGCGGGAAACAACAAAGCAAGAACTATTGATTTGCGATCGATCAATAGTGAAAGGAAACAAATATTGCATATGGGAGAGGGAGGCCGACGGTATGTGCATGAGGGAATAAACCCTAGCTTGATATCATGTTAAATATGTAAAAGCCCTCTTGATTATGGTATTGTATTGCGTGGATATAAATATACAATAAAGTTACAAAAAGGCCCTTATACTAAACATAATATAAAAATAAGACTATAAACTAACATGGGTGTCTTGGTTCAACCAGATGTTGTCCCTATATATGTTTTTTTCTTTAATATTTTGGATATTTGAGAATATATGGATTTGCTTCAAAAATGAATTTGAAGCTACATATAACTTGTGCACACTAATCACTATGATCAATGTAAATTAATAAGAAATAAACGTACATCTAGATTCAAAGTACATAAATTGTGTTTTTAGCTTGGACTCCATGTCATTGTCAGAATCATGGTTAAGTTTTACATCTGACTTGTAACAACCAACAAATGACAATAACACATAGAAAAGAGGAAAAGAGCTAGAACTTATGAACTACAAAAGGTTACTTCATGTAATCAAATGCAAGAAATCACAATGTACATTCTTTCATAAAAAGGACTATTTGCAAAAGATAGCAGATTTATTTATTATTTAAGTTAGAAAATAATTATTTTCATAAAAAAATTTAATCAAAAAATTCTCTAGTTTTTAAGTGTTAAATAGAATCCTACCAACAAAACAACAAAAATGAAAATGTGTTGCATTTTCATGCTATGTAAACTATAACAGAAACAAAAAAATGGAAGTTTATGGCCTTTCATGCATAAAACTACACCAAGTGACCAAACCATAACATATTAAAGATCATTACCCTTTCATGCACACAACTATCCCAGGTAAAATAAAACCAAAAAAAATTTAACACTGACAATGTTATAACATAAAGTAATAAGGGCATTATGTAAGTAACCAAAGGGAAATTGCATCTATAGTTTTAAAGCACGGATGTGAATTACATTGTTGTTTTTACCATTTGACCTTAATAACAATCAACTTTAATTAAACCAAAAAAGAATTTTATGTTTTTTATATTATTTTGAATACAATTATATGCTTCTTATTTGCATGTTGTACTTTGAAAATTCCAACCAATTATAGCAATAATATGAAATAGTCTTAAAATTAGAATACACTAATACGTAATAATTTAGTGGTTCTAACCCAATACATGCCTTAGTTAAGGGTAAACTTACCTATCAAAATTATGGCCATAGAACCATCATAACTTAGCTGTTATGGTCATTATCACAACATAAATTATGCAAGCTGAAAAAATTATATTTGATAAAAAAGTAAATTATTGTAAAAAGATAAACATATATGTATATATATATATATATATATATATATATATATATATATATATATATATATATATGGAAATGATCAAATGAGAACACCTAAAAGGTTGAGAACGCGATAACAAATATATTCATTTGTGATTACATGTATTTATTTGTGGAGAAATGATAAATTTTTATGCACAATCAACATGAATATGTTTTTTCTCTTCAATTGAAATTAAAGGTGTAAAAGTTTGTCATTTCTCCACAAATGAATATATGAAATCACAAATGAATATACTTTGTTCTTGCGTTCTCAACCTTTTTGGTGTTCTCATTTGATCCTCTCTCTCTCTCTCTCTATATATATATATATATATATATATATATATATATATATATATATATATATATATATATATATATATATATATATATGATAAAGAAGAAATGGGGAAATTGGTAACCTGCAAAGTTCTAACAAACAAAGTTAAAATAAACAATGTGTTTTCTAATTCTAATATAATATCATTGAGATGTTAATTAGAAAATCATATTGCTGTGTGATTTCTTCTCTAGATTTCATGCATCTAGTATAGAGATTTCATTGACCATGAAGATTTTTATGAAACTTAATTATCCCCTATGAATATAGAGAAGGAAAATGACTACACCAAAATCTATAACGTGAATAAAAATAAAAAATATACATTGTTTAATAAAAATAAAACTTAAGATCAATACCAAGATCAAGATAATATTGTAATCGACTTTTACATAAAACATCACACTATGAAGCATAGTTTCTTTTCTTTTACTCTTCGAAGTGCCCTACATATTTATAAAAGTCGATCAGGAGTTTTGCTCTATGGTATCAAAAAATGATCCATTTTTGTTAGTTATCAATCCATTGACCTACAAACTCACAAACATAAACTCCATTGACCTAAAAAAACTCACAGAGAAATTCGAACAACAGAGAAATAGTAAACCAAGATAATGGAAAATAAATGCAAAGATTGTCCAAAAGCGTAGTTTGAAAGACCTTTTTAACTTTTAGTCAAGGAGGAGGAAACACATACCAGATATGTCAATATTGGATCAAATGTTTCTCTTTACCTCCGTAAAAAGTCCCAACAAAGAAATCCATAATGTATCTAAATGTGATGGCATGAACCAAACCACCCCTCCTTCAATGAGCTCCGATGTATTGTTCTTTTTTTGTTTAGATTTCTCAACTTGATTACTTTGGAATAGATAATTATGGAATAAAATTTGGTTTGAAAGGATATGGGGGCGGCGGGCAAAAGAAACCCAGAATCGTAGTTGAGGAATGAGAATGATTTATCAAATAAACCTTATCAAGGAAGGAATACAATATTTCATAATTGAATTTTACGTTATTTTCGGGATCAAAGGGTATGATTGAGCGAGATAGATGCGGAGACATGGGATAAGGCTAGCCGCATAAAAAGGTTGTACATGATGTTGCAGAAGTTATACCTCTTAAAATTCAAGAAATGCTGAATATGTTTTATAATATACTTTATATATATATATATATATATATATATATATATATATATATATATATATAGGGGTACAATAAAAATATATAGAGCCCTAAATGAGAATAATAAAGAAAATAATATTGTAGAGTACGCCTATGCAGAAGATGGGCTAACGCCCCCCCTCAAGTGAAGTGTTGGGTTAAGGCTAACTTGAAGCTTGGAACGAAAAAACTGAACAAAAGTGAAGTGTTGGGTTAAGGCTAACTTGAAGCTTGGAACGGAAAAACTGAACAATGGTTGTGGCAGTCCTTTAGTAAAGATATCAACGACTTGCATGTGAGATGGTACAAATTGAACTTTGAGCTTTCCGCTAGCAACCTGCTCTCGAATAAAATGTTAGTCAATGTCAATATGCTTAGCATGTTTGTGAGCTATAGGATTTTAAGAGAAGAAGATAGTGATTTTGTTGTCACGTAATAACAAAGGAGAGATTTAGGAGCTAAATACCCAATTCAAAAGAAGATGAACAAGCGATGTTGAAAGACCCCAACTTTTGTATTTTTGAAAGACCCAAACTTTCATACTTCACAATATCATTACTCCAAAACATGCTAATTGCATATTCATAAAAGCAATATTTTACATTGATAAAGGGAATTACAAACTATTGGATACAAACCTTCTATTACAAAGTGTTATATATATTACATAACTACCCAAGATATTGTAATTTATACAAACATAAACTGTAGTACAAAAGTACTATTACAAACTATTCTACATCTTTCAATAGTATGTAAACATACTAGTTGCTTATCACCTGCAATTGTTAAACATTGATAGGGTAAGCGGTGACGCTTAGTGAGTTCAAAAATAGATACAATATAATGTTATGCCATATATATACTTCAATGTGGCAAAAGCAAAAGAGGAAGAACAAGGTGTATGTAAGATCATGTGACAAGAGTTCATATCAATCAAAGACTTTATTCAAAGATATACTTTTCAGTTCTTGATATATATCAATAAAGCTTTGTTCCAAATGGCATAGAAGACATGCAATTTCTGATTAACATCTTGTTAGATTTCAGGCTTATAGTCCTGTCTAACCATTTGCCAATGCCATATAATAGAAGTCATTCTCTTATGGAGACATGCTCTACATAGCCAGAGGCTACGTACCATTACCAATGTGAATCTAAGTCCTTTCACTGATCACATGGTCAAAGGTATTACAATTGCTATAAACATAGCGAATAACACAAGAAAATAACTCAGAATAATAACACTGAAAAGCACATAACACATATAACACATAACATACAATTGCTAATATATATTGAACTCACCTTAAGTTAATCGGGGGTTAAAATAGTAATTTGGACAGCACTTCGGCTTTAGATATGTCTTTCTATGTTGAAAACCGGGAGCTTAATTGAAAACCGGGATCTGCGAAGGTAGGGCTTTAAAACCGAAAAGATAAAATTTTCTGGCTTCTCGGGGGTCTCGGGACATGTTTCGGGTGCTAAAATTGAAACCGGGGCTTCGGGGAAAGTCAAAATGAAGAAAATATGGAAAGAGGGGCTAAAAGTGGCAAATTCTCAAAGTTAGTCGGCAAGGTTCGCAGGTCCTCCTATTTATAGGCGAGGGTTCGGCCGAGAAGGTGACTCAGCGAACACACGCGGCAGCTGCACAGGGCTCCAGCGAGGCTCGGACGGAAGGGTGACGAAGCTGCTTGCGAAGCAGCTAGGTGGCATCAACAACGAGGGTTCGTCGGAGGTGGGTATGCGAGATGTGGCTCGAATCGGATTGGCCACCGATGTGAGGTGTGTCAAGATCTTATTGGACCTCAGCTTCAGCGAATCAGAAGGGAACACGTGCTTGCTTCGGGTTTGGCCACGTCTCCGGTGACGCACCTGCTTCGTGCTAGGTGACATGGCCAGTACTATTCATGCGAAATTCTTCGGTTTTCGGGCCCCGAACTTCTAAAATCCATAACTTTCGCATACGAGCTGCGTTTTTTACGTTCTTTATATGCACACGTAGCTAAAATTACACTCTAAAACTTTCATTTAGACTTCGTTGGCTAATTTTGACTTTATTTTTAATATTATTATTTTTTAACAGACCGGGACAGGAAAATCCGTTAAAAATTCATAACTTCTTCTCCCGACATCCGTTTTTGTCAGACTTTTTACCGTTGTACTACAAATGATGAGACCTTCAATTCTCATTTAGGATGTATCGGTAAAATATCGCTCGATCTAAAATTCGAGTTTGTAGCTGTCTACTGCTAAGTTGAAACTTCGAAAAATCGTAACTTCCTAATATGAAGTCAGATTTTCGCGTTCTTTTTATCGAATTTCTCAGTTTAACGAATACTACGACTTTCATTTAGATTACTAAGGCTAAAAAGTAGTTTATCAAAAACTCACTTTTTACGTCTTTCGGTGTCGTGCCGGTTTTGTCGCGGATGTTCGGTTAGTCATAACTTTTTCGTTATAACTCGGATTTTGACAATGTTTTCGCCTACAAGTTTCTAACGAGATTCTCTACAACATAAAATAATTAAATTTTACTTATTTAAAATTTTACATTTTCGCTAAATTTCACTATTTGGCTTTTAATTGGAATCTCATAAGACTTCTAATATTTTCTGAGTGATTCTAAGCATAGTTTTACTTTATTTCTAGTAAAAACCATCTGTTAGAACTCAACACTCAAATTTTACATGATATTTCACAATTTTATTCATTACAAAACATGATTTCAAAACGTGTATGTTACAGATGCCACCTCAGAAGCTGTACTTGCAAGAGCCTGGTATTTTGACTCATAACTAGAGTGACAAACAGTCGGTTGCTTGTTTACACTCCAAGAGATTAAATTGGGGCCTATAAATATAGCATAACCATATGTGGATATTGGATTCCTTATACAAAGAGCCCAATCCACATCACAAAAGTCATGGACTGTTGGAAGATCAGCGGGCCGGCCAAAATTTAGACCACAGTTGATCGTACCCTTCACGTATCATAGGATGCGCTTGACGACCAAGAAATGAGTGTATGTAGGTGCTAGAAGGAACTGACTGAGTGAGTTCACAACAATGGATAAATCGGTCATTTAATGGTTAAGTATTGTAAAGCGCCCACAAAAGACCTATAGAGTGTAGGATCATGAAACAACTATCCTTTGTTGTTGTGAAGTTAGGCACCGGCTTCCCAGGGAGTGGCTACTGTTTTTGAAGAGAGCATTTTAGCCTAATCATGAATGTCTCTGGTATATATTGCATAACCAAGAAAGAGACTGCTTAAGGTGTGTGTGTGACCTCAAGGTTGAGAAAATAACTCAAGTGACCAAAATCTTTAATTGAAAATTCTTTTTTTAGTTCTTTGAGTGAAAGAATGAAGCAAGTCGGAGTCATTACCGATAGAAATGATATCATTTACATAGACTAATAGACAAATGATAGTAAGGACACGATCATAAATGAACAGAGAAGTATCAAACTGGATGCAACAAAAACCAAGTTGAGTGAGATAGGCACTGAACCTAGTAAACCAGGCACGGGGAGCCTGCTTAAGGTCGTATATGATGGGTTTTGAGCATTCTAACACTTCCTAAGTGTACATGCAACCCTAATAACCTTGGATCTATGTTTGTCTAATTATCATGCAACGTTGAATTCCAAGGTTATATTCTTATCTAGCATACATGGGGAACAATTTTTAACTTTGATGGAAGATAGAATAACTTACCTTGTTGTTGCTTGTGATCCTTGAAACCTTGTGAGCCAAGCACCCCAAGTGTGATACCTCAAATGCTTCACACAACAACAAATGCTTTTGGGATGACTTTAGAGAGAAAACACACTTCTAAAATCGGCCTAGCCCTCTTGTTCATATGTGTATATCCAATTCTGGTGGAGAATGGGTTCCTTATATAGTGTTGACACATCTAGGGTTACACCATGTAAACCCTGATGTGTCCTGACTCTTCATTTTCATGACCCATGGGATCCTATGGGTGGAACCCAACTTGATAATCCATGGAGCCTCTTAGCCCACTATACAAGTATGGATGATTTACATAATCAACAAATATTTTTAATTAGTTATCTTTTGATCACTTAAATAATTCTAAATTAATTCTTGATCACACTAATTAAATAATATTATTAATATATTAGAGCTTATAATATATTAATAAATCCACAAGTGTTATTTCTCTCATTTAGTCTATCAAATTGCATGGTGCCATGCAACCCAAATAGACCATGTCGGGTCGGGTCAAGTACATACCAAAAATAGTTATGGACTTAGACACCTTATCCAACAGTCTCCCACTTGGATAAGTCTAATAACTATAACTGCAAGTATGACTTCAAGAACTGATCAGCAATCATAGCTCTTTCAAGGTTTCTCGGAACTGAGAAGATGATGATACGACATTTAAGATAAGTGATCATATAATCCTCTGTTTGAGATATCTGCTGGACAAATACATGGAACAATGTCTTACTTATTGTCCAGCAGTTTGTTTCCCAATTTTCGATTTGTTTGACAAAGAATTTAATTGAACACATCAGCTTAGTTATGACCGGGCCCGATACATAAGTCAAAACAAAATCATCGAGGGGCCCAGATATCAGCTTCTAATCCAAGAAGGAACATATAAACTTTGACTCATATGTTTGTTCTACCACTCATTGAATTATATACAAAAGCACATTTTATAACATCGAGTTACCAATGCGTTTACGTACAATCAATGCATTACCAACTCATAAGTAACAAATTATATCCCTAGGTTTGAAGGCTTATATGATATTACCGTCTCACGATCACTCGAGATAAATTCCATAAAGTGATTCCAGTGAGCGTGGGTTGTGTCCAATGGTCAGAACTTATGAGCACTCATGATTGTTGTAGCCATGTCCAACACCTTAGACCTCTGCAACCAATCATGACAGTCTTGATTCATACCTACTTCTGACATATGACCGACTGTGGAGGTTTGAATAATATGATATAACAAACATAATTATTCTGTAAGTCAAAACATGCAAAAGAAATATGGTAAGCGATTGACAAGAGATAGCAACACTTTACTCATAAATAAAACACCTTTTATTCATCATCTAATGTCAATTACACTTTACAAATTTCAAGGTTATCTAACTACTAAATCTAATATCATCCTTCAGTCCTATGCTCCGAGCATGCTGGAGATGCTTAACCCGAGTTAGTCCCTTCGTGAGGGGTTCTGCTGGATTCTCATCCAATGATACCCTCTTTGCCATGGGGAGTCCTTCTTCTATTCGATGTCTAATGTAATGGTATTTTCTGTCGATGTGTCTGGATCTCCCGTGATCCCTTGGTTCCTTGGCTAAGGCAACAACACTTTCACTATCACAGAAAACTTCCATTGGCTCCTTAATAGCTGGCACAACTCCAAGGTCTACAATGAAATTCTTTAGCCATATCGCCTCCTTTGCTGCCTCGCTAGCTGCTATATACTCTGATTCGCAAGTTGAATCAGCCATTGTCTCTTGCTTGGAACTCTTCCAAGAAATTGCTCTTCCGTTTAGGGTAAAGACCCAGCCTGACTGAGAGCGGAAATTATCCATATCAGTCTGAAAGCTAGCATCACTATACCCTACAACTCTCAAGTCTTCACTCCCTATCAGTCCTTAGTCCTCCGTAGGTACTTGAGGATGTTCTTCACTGCAGTCCAGTGTGCCTTGCTAGGGTTCCCCTGATACCTGCTAACCATGCTCAAGGCAAAGGCTACATCAGGTCGAGTACACGTCATAGCATACATGATCGATCCTACAGCCGAAGCATAAGGTATTCGACTCATTTCTGCTATCTCATCCTCAGTACTAGGGCTTTGTGTCTTACTCAATCTGGCATTACTCTAGATGGGTAACTCTCCTTTCTTGGAGTCCTGCATGCTGAATCTCTTTAGCACCTTATCCAAGTAGGTACTCTAACTAAGTCCAATTAGTCGTTTACTCCGGTCTCTTAAGATCCTTATCCTTAGAATATAGGTAGCTTCTCCTAGGTCCTTCATAGAGAAACACTTCCCAAGCCAGGACTTAACTTCCTGCAGAGTTGGGATGTCATTTCCTATGAGTAATATGTCATCCACATACAATACCAAAAAGCTAACTATACTCCCACTAGCCTTGACATATACACAAAATTCATCTTCACTCCTAGAAAAGCCAAACTCTTTGACTTTCTCATCAAAGAAAAGATTCCATCTACGAGGTGCTTGCTTTAACCAATAAATGGATTTCTCAAGCTTACACACTCTATTAGGGTACTCTGTATTGACAAAACCCTCTGGCTGACTCATGTAAACATCCTCAGCCAACTTTCCATTAAAGAAAGCGGCTTTGACATCCATTTGCCATATTTCAGAGTCATGAAATGAAGCTATGGCTAACAGAACCCTAATAGACTTAATCTTGGCCACTAGAGAAAAGGTCTCGTCATAATCAACTCTCGGAGTTTGTGAGAAACCCTTTGCAACCAGTCGTGCCTTATAAGTGTGTACATTACCATCCATGTCGGTCTTCTTCTTGAAGATCAACTTGCACCCTACAGTCTTACGACCTGGTACATTCTCAACCAAGTTCCAAACTTGATTGTCATACATGGACTGTATCTCGCTGTCCATTGCCTCTTTCTACTTAGTTGACTCAGGGCCTGCCATGGCTTCCGCGTAACTGTTAGGTTCATCCAGACCTATCAGTGTCTCATCACTGATAAGTGTATCACCTTCCGCAGTAATATGGAATCCATAGTAATGCTCAAGTGCATTCCTAACCTTTTTGGAATGCCTCAGAGGTAAAGACTTGTCAATTGGCTCAACAGAAGTTTTCTCCTCAAGTTGAGTGCTAGGGTTTGAAGATCCTTCACCGCTTGAGTCTTGAATTTCTTCAAGGTCAACTTGCCTCCCACTATTTCCTTGGCTTATGAACTCTCTCTCTCTCTCTCTCTCTCTCTCAAGAACGCCATCCTAGCTACAAAGACCACATTTTCACTAGGTCTGTAAAAGAGGTAACCAAAGGATTGTTGTAGGTAGCCGATAAAAATACGCCTCTCGCTTCGAGGTTTGAGCTTATCATGAGTCTCGCGTCTCACGAAAGCCTCGCAACCCCAAATCTTGATGAGGTCTAGTTTGGGTACTTTACCAGTCCACATCTCATGAGGAGTTTTGGCTACTTTCTTTGTAGGGATCAGATTAAGGATATGGGTGACAGTCTCTAAGACATACCCCCAAAATGAGATTGGTAGCGAAGCTCGACTCATCATGAAACGAGCCATGTCCAACAAGGTCCGATTACGCCTCTCAGCCACACCATTAAAGTACGGTGTCCTGGGAGGTGTCAGTTGTGAGACAATCCCACATTCCCTAAGATCGTCGATGAACTCTAAACTAAGATACTCACCACCTCGATCAGATCGAAGCATCTTAATGTTCCTGCCCAATGGATTCTCGACTTCTTATTTAAACTATTTAAACCTTTCGAAAGTATCTGACTTATGCTTGATTAAGTAGACATATCCATATCTACTATAATCATCAGTAAAAGTCAAATAATAACGATTAGCATCCCTTGTGGCATGTTTGAAGGGCCCACACACATCCGTGTGTACAAGGTCCAACAAACCTTTACCCCTCTCACAATAACCTATGAAGAGTGACTTTGTCATTTTTCCAAGTAAGCATAATTCGTAACTATCATCTGACCTAAGGTCAAATGACTCCAAGACTCCATCCTTTTTGAGTTCGCCTATGTGTTTCTTGCTTATATGTCCAAGACGACAATGCCATAATGACGCTTTATCCAAGTTATTATCATTAACAGAATCAATACACAAAACATTATTTCCTAAGTCATCAACCACATATACTGCTTCATACACACCATCACAAGGTAATGCTTTAAAATAAAGAACATTATTAAAGAAAGCATTAATCGAACCAACTTCATTATCAAATGAAAAGGTGAAACCTTGTTTATACAGTACATGAAAGGAAATAATATTTCTTTCCATTTCTAGCGAATAACAACATTTATTCAAATCTAAATTAAACCAACTACTTAGCGATAAAGTAAAAAAATCCAATCTTGGTGATAGGTAAAGCTTTCCTATTCCCCATGATTAAGTTTATTCTTCCTTGCTCCACATTCTCACTTCTTCTTAGTCCCTGCAAATCCGAACATATATGAATACCACAACCAGTATCAAGGATCTAAGAGTTAGAATGGGGTGAGTTATTAGATAAGATAGTGTAAATACCAACATAGTTAAGTTTAACTTTCCCATCCTTCACCTCTTGCTGGTACTTTGGGCAGTTCGACTTCCAATGTGACTTTTCATGGCAATAGAAGCATTCAGCCTCTTTTAGGTCAGAAGAAGGAGTGACGAAACCTTTCTTGGTTCCACTTGAAGATGAGCCATCAAGGGTCCTAGCCTTGGTACCCTTCGAAGAGCTCTTCTTCTTCTTCCCTCGACTTTTCCCGATTGCCAAAACTCCGGCGGAGTTTGGAGTAGGAGTGTTAACAACCGACTTCCTCTTAAGACCTGTTTTTGCGGTCTTGAGAAGTCCCTAAAGTTTGCTGAGTGTGACCTCTTCCTTATTCATGTGATATGTCATGCGGAATTGATCACAACACGATGGTAATGAGTGCAAAATGATATCTATTGCAAGCTCCTCAGGGAAGTTCACATTACGCTTCAGCAATCGATCCACATACCATTTCATTTTCTGCATGTAGCTCGTGACGGACTCTCTGTCCTTCATCAAGGTTGTTATCATGGAGCAGATGATTTCATAACTCTCTTGTCGTGCACTTTCATGGTATCTTTCCATCAGATCTTGGTGCATTTCAAAAGAGTAAAAGTCCTCATAGGACTTTTGGAGTTCCGCTGTGATGGTGTTCATCATGATGCATGCTACATTGGTAGCATCCCTTTCATGTGCCTGGAAGTCAGTGATCTCCTGAGGAGTTGCACTGGTCTTAACAATCTCCTTAAGCTCCTTAAGAAGGAGATATTCTTTGTCCTCGTAGTGGGTGATCATCCTGATGTTTCTGATTCATTCATTGAAGTTGGATCCATCAATAGTGACTTTCCCGCACAAGTTCATAAGGGTAAAGGAGCTATTAGGATTAGAGCGAGAAGCAGCGTTGTTTGAAGACATATGAATGAAGAGGACAAGATTAGTTTAGATATTAAGAGAGTCCTTAATAAAACACCCAAATGTAATATTAAGGCTAGGATCCAATCACAATATATTATAACTTAGAAGAGGTATGCCGTAATCCAAGCTATAACATATTTGAAAGGTAGGTGAATGACGATTCACCAATTTCCACCATGAAAAACGAAATATTGATATTATGTTTTTAATTGGTTATTAGAAATTCCTAGATTCTTTGAGATTCATTGAACTTTCCAATGGCATGTTTCAATCTCGAGTGTGCCCTCCAGGTTTTGTGACTGGGATACCGAGGATCACAAATCGAGGTGTGAAGTAACCATGCATATCACTTGGTACCCTTAAAGTTTATCACTCAATCGATGTGCCGGTAAACTACACACGCTCCACCAATACTATGATAAACCTTAAGTAACCCTTTACCTACCTTGTTAAGTCCAAGTTAGTGTGCCGGTTAACCACACACGCTCCACCAACGACTTAAACAAAGTGTAAAGTGTAATTTCATGGATTAGCACCTTATTCACATTTTTCCTAAAGTAACTAAGATTGGGAATTTAATAAAACATTTAGTTACTTTATAATATTCATCATACTTTTAATGAGAATTTTTAAGTCCTTGTCTTACCCATTCGGCTAACGACCCTCCACCAATCAAGGAAGCGGTGGGTGAGAGTGGACACCTATTAAGTTGCCATTTTATAGGCAACAACCTTGTACCCACCTTATAGACTAGCTTCGTGAATGAGGTGTACTAGCGGTAAGACAACTTGATCTTATATATATATATATATATATATATATATATATATATATATATATATATATATATATAATATTATAAAGTATAAGGGTTGAATTTTAACTTTTAAAATTCTAAGGGTTGGAACTAAAGTTTTAATTAAGACTTTACTTGTTCCAAAACTTGAGGGCAAGTTTTGTAAACTTTCAAAAATTTTCATTTCTTGTAACTTATGAGTTAATAAAGTATTAAAAATGAAGACTCTTCGTTTTCTTTAACTCATGTGTTCTTTCAATGGCGTTTAACAAACTGACTTTTGGTTTTCCATAACTTGAGGAAAAGTTATGGACTCCATTAAAACACATTATGGTCATGAATTAATCTATCACATAGGTTACAAACAATTCCTATGATCATCTAAACATCATAAGAACAAGAACATGAATATGAACACTTTCAAGAATCACAAAATTACACTTAAATCTTGTAATTTTGATAATTGTCATTGTAAATGGATTAGTATAAATATTACACCAATTAAAACATCTTTTCAAGTACCAAAACAATTTAGGGTAATGTTTCTAGTCCATTTCCAGCAACTAAAATCGAAATTCTAAACACTGCAGCCTCTACTCCTCGAGTGCAAGAACAAACTCGACGAGTAAGTTGCATTTGGTCATGGACTCATCGAGTCCCCCCATGGACTCAGCGAGTTCATACGAGCAAAAAGCAAAAAACGATTTTTTCAAGCAGTTTGCACAAATAATCAACAAACAAGCCTATCTCTGATACCACTGATGGGTTTTAAGCATTCTAACACTTCCTAAGTGTACATGCAACCCTAATAACCTTGGATCTATGTTTGTCTAATTATCATGCAAAGTTGAATTCCAAAGTTATATTCCTATCTAGCATACATGGGGAACAATTTTTAACTTTGATGGAAGATAGAATAACTTACCTTGTTGTTGCTTGTGATCCTTGAAACCTTGTGAGCCTAGCACCCCAAGTGTGATGCCTCAAATGCTTCACACAACACCAAATGCTTTTGGAATGACTTTAGAGAGAAAACACACTTCTAAAATTGGCGTAGCCCTCTTGTTCATATGTGTATATTTGATTTTGGTGGAGAATGGGTTCGTTATATAGTATTGACACATCTAGGGTTACACCATGTAAACCCTAATGTGTCATGGCTCTTCATTTCCATGACCAATGGGTTTGTAAATCCCATGGAGCATCCTATTGGTGGAACCCAACTTGATAATCCATGGAGCCTCTTAGCCCACTATACAAGTATGGATGATTTACATAATCAACCCATATTTTTAATTAGTTATCTTTTGATCACTTAATTAATTCTAAATTAATTCTTGATCAAACTAATTATATAATATTATTAATATATTAGAGCTTATAATATATTAATAAATCCACAAGTGTTATTTCTCTCATTTAGTCTATCCAATTGCATGGTGCCATGCAACCCAAATGGACCATGCCGGGTCAGGTCAAGTACATACCAGAAATAGTTATGGACTTAGATACCTTATCCAACAGTATAAGGCTTTTCATAGGCAAGAAACATATTCAGGTAATCGTGGGTCAATATAACCAGTTGACTACTCCATAAATACTAGTTGGTCGAAGTAACCATTTAACAAAACATTTTTAACGTCAAGCTGGTGAAGAGGCCAATTTCGTTTAATTGCTAAAGCAATAATGTTCCTAACATTAGCAACTTTGACAACATGGCTAAAGGTATGAGTGTAATCGAACATGGATGCTTTACGGAAGACTTGATAACTTTAGGTTCTAACTGGACCACTAAAGCAGCAACAAGGTCGTGTGGCTCATAATCTGGAAAAATCCTAGTCTTGGATATACCAGCTCATGATCTCATTCGCATAGGGTGACGAGGGGCGACTAGTTCCAGATTTGTATTCTAAATCTCAATAGATGGAGCAACATGAGAGGGGGTCGCAGTAGATTTCGATAACCCATAAATAGAAGTAATATAACTAGGAGAAATGAATTCAACAAGAGTTGTGGAAATATGATATGGTCCTGTCGACGGAGATGTGTACGACAGTTGAGAGGAACCAGGTTGTAAAGAATCATCATGTAGAGGATCTTGAAAAATCAAAACATCTAATATAGATGGATTGGTAGAGTCTTTTGTATCCATGACATGGAAAATAATTCTTGTCAAATTAAGCATGATGAGGGATATAAATACGGTTGGTATTATTATCCAATCAGCAAAAACCTTTTTGATGAGATCTTTAACCCAAAAGAGGCGCATAGTATCTTGTGTGGGGAGAATTTGTTTGGCATAGTAGATGGAAAACATGGATATACTTGAAAACCAAAAGGTTGAAAAATCGAATAGTTTGGTGTGAAACGATATAACATTTCAAAAGGTGATTTGCCCCTAAGAAGTGAAGAAGTTAACCGGTTAATAGTAAAGACACTAGCTTGAAATGTTTCAACCCAACAAGTAAGAGGGATTAAGGCACCAAGGTCTAGAGCTAAACTAGTTTCTGTGATATGTCTATGCATGTGCTCTGATTTGCCATTTAAAGTAGAAGTGTAAGGAAATGATATTTGATGAAGAATACCACACTTCAAGAAATGTGAATGCGTAGAGTTGGAGGTTAGCTCTTTCCCACCATCAGACTGAAAACATTTATGTGTGTGTGAGAATTGATTTTCCATAAAGGCTTGAAATTTTAGAAAAATGCCATAAAATTAAAACTTTTGGTGCATAGGATAGAACCACGTAAAGCATGAGTAATCATCCAAAAAAATAACATAATAATGATAACCATGAATAGAAGAAATTTGTGCAACACCCCATAAATCACATTCTACTAAATCAACTACATTAACAACACATTTTTCATTATCAAAAAAAGGAAATCTCTTACTTTTAGCTAAATGACAAGACCGATATATAGCTGGTTTAGGCAAAAGAGATGTAACTGAAACTAGTCTTTTTTATTAAGCAAACTAACAATATCATAAACAACATGACCTAAAAGAGCATGCCAAAGTTCAAAAGATGCTAATAACGTTGACTTTTGAGCTTAGTAATGAATGTCATTGCACATCACTAAAGAATGTAAATAGCAAATTGTTCGATTAAGGTGTCTAAGATAATAACTAAATTGGTATATACTTGAATTGGAAGCAAAGTCCTTTTGAGGTTGCCCTCATAACTAATAATTAAATAGAATGATTTTTAGAGAGAAATTAAAATTTTAACTGGAAACAGAAATAAATGATTTATTAGTATATTATATGATTAATATATTAATTGGAAATAATAATAGTGAATTCTGAATTAATCAACAATTAATTGGGATTAATTTTAGTTTAACTAGAATTTTGCAGGGGCCAAGTTGTAATCATTCAATAGTTAAACAAGAGAGGGTTTCTAGAACCTCCTTAGGTTATCGTGTTTTGCCTAAGCCTTTTAGGGATTCTAGAATACATTCTATTAGATAAATAAGGACTTGGATAATTACCAATTTGAAATATATTATTATATTGTTCAAATTAAGGTTTCAAGGGTTCCTTATCAGCTATAATAGGACCCTTAGGGTTCCTATTTTCGACCACTACTTCTCCTAAAAGACTACAACAAAATTCTCACCCCTCTCCTACCTTCTCCTCAAGTCATCTAGTTGCTATGATTTGGGGTACAAGCCATTAAAAGCACTAAGATTTCCGTGCTTGCTTGCCAAGGAACTTTAAGAAGATTTTGGTGTGATTATTTGCTATAATAACCAAAAGGTATGTAATCCTATTCCTATTTGTATTTCGATTATAATAGGGTTCCTTTAGGGTTCTTGATATTTATAGTATGTGGCTATCAATAGAGAAAACATAGATACATTCTAGGTTGCATGTGAACTTAAGGGTTAAGTGTTTTTTTGCTTACATGTAATTTTTAACCTAAAAAATCCCACAGTGGTATCAGAGCCATTGTTTCATGTTGATTAGTGCATTAGATGAATTGATAAATTAGGGTTTATCGAAAATAAACCTTATACATTGGAAATTTCGACTTTGCTAGGGTTTCATGAAACCCTAGCCTCCTTACCCTATTTTTGAAAATTATACGGTATCTCTTAGGGTTTCTAGTTTCCTTAAATTATTATCTTAAAGGCCTTAAATTTTGAAAAATTAAAACCTAGTAAACCTTATCCCTATTTTTGAAAATTAGTGGGCTGAGGATTAGGATTAAATTTGAATTATTTTATTAACTGTTTAATTGAAGATAATTGTTTAATCCCTAATTATTAAAATTAATTCTTTTAATTGGTTAATTAAAAGATAACTGGTAAATAATTAATTAGTTAAAATTAATTAATTACCTAATTAATTAATTAATTTCGAAATTTAATTTTAGACCTAGTATTTTGAAAAGTTTTAAAATACATCTTATACTACATAATACTAATTATTTAATACTATATGCATACAAAAATTTAGTCAAATTGCTAGTACGCCTCTTTCACGAAGTCATACCATAAGAGGGTATAAGAAAACGACTTATAAAATGATCATTCAATGGGTATCTATTCTCACCCACCACAACTTTGTATGGTGGAGCGTCGTTAGCCGAACAGATTTAAAAGGACATAAACTCATTAAAAGTATGATGTTATAAAGTACTGGAACCCACTTTATAAATCTTACTCTAGTTACTTTACGAAAAATGTGAAGTGTATGCTAATCCATGAAAATGGACAGCACTCTTTATAAGTCATTAGTGGACCGTGCGTGGTTCACCAGCACACAAATTTAGGACTATAAAGTTGAGTGATGGAAAAATAAAAAATTATCATTATTGATGGAGCATGTGTGGTTTACTAGCACATCAATTAGAGATGATAAATGACCTTGAGGTTGTCTAGTGGGTTTGCATGGTTATTCACATCTTATTTGTGGTTCTCTGCACCTTAATCATAAATTAAAAGCATAATCTAATATTAAACATGTCATTGATAAGATTCAATGAATCTCTATTGATCTAGGAATTTCATATTAGATTAAAATTGGTAAATTCGCATTACCTACATTGATGAATTCGCAATTTGATTACATAATCCCTTTTCTTTATTGTGAATGGTATTTTGGATCCTATACTTGAATATGTATTTTGGTTTAAAATATTAAGGATTTATATCACTAAATAAAAACTATGTCTCTTTATATAGATGTCTGGAACCAGTGATCTCGCTACTACTCAAACCACCACTCCCCAGTCAAATTTCAATTACTCTCGATTTTATCAAAAGAGAAGCTAATTAGTCACAACAACAAGGATTAGATGTGGAATCAGAAGGTGACTCTTCGATACGAGAAAAAGGAATACGTTCTCGACAAAACTCTTCTTGAAATCAAGGAATTCGTCACTACTCTTGAAGAAATTGCTTTCTAAAATAAACACTCTGATGACGCCACTAAGGTTGCTTGCATCATGGTGGCCACTATGCCACAAGAGGCGGCCAATTTCTATGAGGATTATTGGCTTGATGAAATGTTCATTGATCATGCTAAAAAGTTTCACAAGAAAGCGAGACAAGAATGCTACGAAATGGTCAAATCTGTCATGACATGCAAGCTAAAGGAAGGAGACTATGTTTGTGTACATGTACAAAGAATACAGAGATAAGTGGATCAGTTGGAAAGGCTCGACGTGTCATTTGACAAGATGTTGGCCATTAAAATGGTCCTCAACTCTTTTGCCTCCTTGTTATGAATAGTTTTTTTTAAACGACAAAGTTAATATATGTTGGCATACATAGGAACGTTAGACTCGGGTCTGTAAAGAGGGTAACCCGGAAATGCATCCCTTTCAGCCCCTACCTTTTTGGTCCAAGCAAGGCTCGAACCCACCACCTCTATGGAGAAAATCCATAAGGGGAAAAACTTGGGTGCATCTTACTAGCTGATCTGGTAGTCATTTGCATGATCAGTGTATTTTAACTTCTCATTTGAAAAACACGGAAACAACATTGACCTAACTCCATAACTTGTTGCAAACTACTCAGTTGGGGATGAAGAAAAATCAAGATCCTTTTGCAAAAAGTGCTCTTATGATGTCTATTGGTTATGGGAAATGGAAAAAGAGAAAGGCTCCTTCCTAATACAACTGGAAAGGGAAGGCCCACTCTGGAGGGTGTAGTAGTGGTTCCAAGACAAAGCCCAACTTTGATGTCCATGCAATAAATGATCCTGAAGATGCCACTTGTTTCCATTGTGGCGAAAGAGAGTATTAGAGAAGAAGTGGCCCCAAATACTTGCAGGAGATGAAAGATGGAAAGAACAACATGTCCTCTTCAGGTATTTACACTATTCAATTCAATAACACACATTTGTTCCGATTTGCAGGGGCTAAGAGAAAGTAAGTAATTAGAGCATGGATGGTTGAACCTATTCATGGGGAATAGGCGAACTTCACCTATTTCCAAGATTGGGACTTATGAACTTGTGCTCAGTAGCGGTGTTACGTTTGATTTTTTGAATTGATGTTATTCGTTATATATCACACGAAACATTATTTCATTTCATGCATTATTCAGACAAGGTTTTAGATATTCATTTGATAATGATATTGGGTCTATTTCTTCTTATAAAAATGGTGTTTTTATGTTTAAAGCTTTACTTTGTTATGATGTGTATGAAACTGTGACTTGTGTTGGTAACCTAGGAAATAGTGTATTTCAGATTGATTCGTCTAATAGTGTAGACAAGTCATGCTTGTGGCAGTATCGTGTTGGACACATAAATAAGAAACACAATGCCCAACTCCAAAAGGACGATGCATTGGAATCATTTGATCTAAGAATATATGATGAATGTGAATCTTGTCAATTGAGCAAATTGACAAAATCACCTTTCATTGGAACATGTGAAAGAGGTGAAAGAAAGTTGGACCTCATCCATACGGATGTGTATGGGACATTTAGATCTGTCACAAGGGACGCTAATTGATACTAAATGACATTACTGATGATTATAGTAGATATGGTTATATCTACTTAATCAACCATAAATCGGAAACATTTGAAAAGTTTAAATAGTTTAAGCATGAGGTCGAGAATCAATTACGCATGAATATAAAGATACTTAGATATGATATAGGTAGCGAGTATCTTAGTATAGAGCTTCACGACTATCTTAAGGATTGTGGAATTCTTTCACAACTGACTCATCCTAGAACACCATAACTGAACGGTATGGCTGAGAGGCATAATTAAACTTTACTAAATATGGTTAGTTCCATGATGAGTCAAGCTTATCTTCCTATTCATTTTTTGGGGGTATGCCTTAGATATTGTCACCCATATTGTGAATCTTTTTCCAACAAAGAAGGTTGCCAAAACACCTCATGAGATGTGGACAGGGAAAGCTCCCTCGCTTGCACATATCAAGGTCTAGGGTTGTGAAGTGCTCATAAGATGAGAGACTCACAATAAACTTGAACACAGAGCTAAGAAGTGTTATTTCATTAGCTACCTATGTAAGTCCCTTAGATACTTGTTCTAAAGACCTAGTGAGAATGTGGTCTTTGTTGCTCGAAGAGGAGTCTTTTGTGAGAGAGAGAGCTCATATTCAAAGAGGACAATAGGTGTGTTATTGATCTTGAAGAAATTAAAGAGTCACCCAATGAAGGAGCCTCATACAACATTAGCACTCAAACAGAGGAAGAAATTTCAGTTGACCCAGTTGACAACTCATTACCCTTTCGTCGATCTAGTAGTGTTATCATGCCACCTAAGTTCTATAGTTTCGATAAAACTATGAATTATGATACGTTTGTCAGTGATCGTGTACTGATAGATTTAGATGAACTTGATAACTACAATGAACCAATGGTAGGCCTTGAGGCTAGAAAATAGAAGGAGGTTATTGACAGTGAGATTCGGTCCATTTATGATAACCAAGTGTGGAACTTGGTTGTTCATGTACTCAATCGGAAGACAGTCAAGTGCAAATTGATCTTCAAGACGAAGACTGATATGGATGGGAAAGTACACACTTTAAAATCTAGGCTAGCTGCTAAGGGATTTACTCAAACCTAAGGGATTGACTATGATGAGACATTTTCACCAGTAGCTAAGATAAAATCTATCAAGATAATGCTTTCCATGGCATTATATATTGATTATGAAATATGGAAAATGGATGTTAAAACCACATTATTCAATGGGAAGTTATGTGAGGACGTCTACATAAGTTAGCCAGAGGGTTTTGTACATGCCAAGTTTCTTGATAGAGTGTCTAAGCTTTAGAAGTCCGTTTATAGATTGAAACAATCATCTCGCAGCTGGAATATTTTCTTCCATGAGAAAGTCAAAGACTTTGGATTCTCTAGAAGTCAAGATGAGCCCTGCCTATATGTAAAAGCTTGTCGGAGTATAATGACATTCCTAGTCTTGTATGTTGATGATATAATCCATATAGGAAACAACATTCCAACCTTGCAAGAAGTTAAGTCTTGGCTTGGGAAATGTCTTGCTATGAAGGATCTAGGGGAAGTGGCTTATATTCTTGGAATAAGAATTCATAAAGATAGAAAGAATCGCCTTATTGGTCTTAGCCAGAGTACATATTTGGATAAAATATTGAAGCGTTTCAACATGGAAAATTCCAAAAAAAGAGAATTACATGTTCATTATATTATAAATTGAGTAAGTGTCAAAGTCCCATTATAGATGAAGAGATAGCTGACATGAGTCGAGTCCCATATGCTTTGGCTGTATGATCAATCATGTATGCAATTACAGGTACTCGCCTTGATGTGTCTTATGCTTTAAGCATGGTTAGTCGATTTCAAGGAAATCTTAGTAGATCCCACTGGATTGCAGTAAAGAGTATTGTTAAGTATCTGCGAAGAACAAAAGACATGTTTCTAGTTCTTAGCGGCAATGATACGTTAAAAGTGAGTGATTACAGTAACACAAACTTTTAAAAAGATTGGGACAAATTTTGTTGGTAGTCCGGTTGGGTGTCTTATTGAATTTTGGAGCGGTTACTTGGAAAATTTCCAAGAACAACATTGTAGCTGATTCCACTTGTGAGTCAGAGTACATTGCAGCGAGTGAAGCATCGAAAGAAGCGACTTAGCTGAAGAATTCTATCAGAGATCTTGGATTCATTCCAACTATTCAATAACATATGGAACTCTTATGTTATAGTAAAGGCACAATTGCTTTGACAAAAGAACCAAATGATCATGGTAGATCCAATCATATCGATAGAAAGTACCATTACATTCGACATCGGGTTGAAGAAGGACACCTTCTGGTGAAGTGAGTGTCATCGGAAAACAATGTTACAACTCCTTTCACAAAGGCTCCGAGCTGTCAAAAACTACCAACATGATAAGCACATTGATTTATGAGACGATGTTATTTTTAGTAGTTAGATGATAGTTTGAAACTTGTAACAAAATAAATATAAATGATTTTGATGAATGAATAATAGAGAATTATTTATGAGTATTGTGCTACCTTATGCAATTATTTATTCTTGTGTTTCAATTTTTCATGTTTTACTTCCTGAATAATTTCAATTATTCAAATTTCCATAGTCGCTCATACTTTTGGAAGTGAGTAGTGAATTAAGACTCTCATGAATTGATTGTAGATTGTCGATCGAGGTTAAGACATTGGCATTTGGATTGCTACGATATTCATGAGTACTTTAAAAATATAGATTTTAAGTATTGGATAAACTCATGCGTATAGATTACTTCATGGATCTTATCACGGGTAATTCTGAGATGATAATATGTTATATTCTTCAAACAGAGACACATATATTGTAATATACGAACCGATTGTATATTGGTGTTGTGTAAACACATCAGTAACTTGGTGCTATAAAATGTAATATCATATATGATTTAGTAAGTAAAGGTTATACTTATGTAGTCAAATTGTATTCATTCCTTTTTCCCTAATAGGAAAAACGATATCAGTGAGCCCCTCGATGATTTGATGATAACATTATAGTGTTGGGCCCAACCATAACTAATTGGTGTGTTAAAATTTTAATCTAATAACGTCTTTACAAATTGGAAAATTAGGAAAAAGAATATTGGACAATGAAATTAATTTTGATACATGTCTCATGCTGTATATAATATCTTGTAGAACGAATGAGTAGTTGATCACTTATGTTAAGGTTAATGGATGATTTGAATAAGAGTTTGGCAGTGGCTTTGGAAATCATGCTTTGTTCTTTAGTTTAATGTCTATACTTGCGATTGTAATTATAGACTTATCCAAGTGGGTGACTGTTGGATTAAGGTGTCTAAGCTAATAACTGAATTGGTGTATTTTTGAATTAGAAGCAAAGTCCTTTTTGGGTTGCCCTCGTAATGAGGAACTGAATAGAATGAGTTTTGGAGAGAGGGGCTGATTTGATAATCTATTATATCATTAATAAATTAATTGAAATTTGAAATAAATGATTTATTAATATATTATATGATCACTATATTAATCAGAAATAGTAATAATTAATTCATAATTAATAAAAAGTTGATTGGGATTAGTTTCGGGTTAATTAGAAGTGTAGGGGCCAAGCTTTATTGTTCAATACGGTAACGAGAGAGAGTTTCTAGAACCTCCTTATGGTGGTCGGTTTTGGCTAAGCCCTTTGGGTTTCTAGAATAATCCTATTAAATAAATAAGGACTTGGATAATTACCAATTTGAAATATATTATTATATTGTTCAAATTAGGGTTTCAAGGGCTCCTTATCAACTGTAAATAGGACCCTTAGGTTACCTATATTTGTCCACTACATCTCCTAAAAGACTAGAACTGAAATTCTAGTCTCTCTCCTCCTCTCTCCTCAAGTCTTCTAGTTGCTATGGTTTTGGGTACAAACCATTAGAGACACTAAGCTTTTGGTGCTTTCTTTCTAAGGAAATTCAAAAAGATGTTGGTGTGATTATTTGATACAATAATCAAAAGGTATGTAATCCTATTCCAATTTGAATTTCGATTATAATAGGTTGCATGTGAACTTAAGGGTTAAGTGTTTTCCACTTACGTGTAATTTTTAACCTAGACAACTCAACAGAACGTGGGCCTCTTACCACAATTATCCATGTTTTCTTGTGTTGAATAACAAAGGAAATGTCATTAAATAAAATAGTAACATGAAAGACATGGGTTTTATTATTGATGGAGAACATATTTATAACAATCTGAGGTAAAACTAATACGTCTCGTAACAACAAATCACAAGAAAGAGAACATGAACCAATACGTGAGATAGATATAGGATGACCATTACCAATGAAAACATGATTATTATCATTATATAGAGTGGTTGAGTCAAGTTGAGAAGAGGTAGAAGTCATATGAGATGAAACTCCTGAGTCTGTGTATCAATCTGAAGCATCAGTGGAGTGAATGTTCATGGCACTAAAAGCATAAGCCAAATGAGCTTGAGCGGGAGGAGCTGAAGAACGTGAATAGCGATTAGGGCAATCTGCGGTGTAATGACCATTTACTTTTGCATATTTAACATCGTGGAACAAAGGGAAGACGATTATTTCAATGACTTGGATAGGAAAGATGAGAAAAACCACGATCAAAAGCAGAACGAGGGCTTCCTGAACCACCATATTGGTGACCTTCACACTGGTTGTTCTGTGTTGTGTGAACCCCATGTGTTGTAAATGCCACCGGGGTTGGGAAAGGGTCTTCCAAAGACTTGTGGACGATAGAATAACTCTCAACCTCAAAGATAACATCACGCAAGGTAGGAGGAGTAACACACATTTGCGACAATGAGAATGTAGAGAAAATATGGCCAACACGATGATAGTACCAATGTAGTTTATTGGTTTCAGAAATGGTTGAGCCACTGACAATTAGCTGTGTTAAGTTTTATTTACTATAACACTCATATGGTGCTCATATAACCCTGATGTTTTAGATTTAAATTTTCTCTATTTATACAGGCAACAAAAATTATACAAAGCACGAAACCTATAAGTAGCATACCATTTTCATACTTGAAACATAAAAAACTAGTTAGAAGAATACCTCTTAGTTGTAGCATGTAGAATTTCGCCTTTAGAGCTTAGCACTTCAAGTGTAATACCTCAAATGCTTCACAAAACACCACCAACAATTGGAGGACTTGAGAGAGAAGTTAGGACCTCCCTAAAATCAACTATACTCTTGTTATATTACTTGTGCATACGATTTTGGGGTCTAAGGGGTTACATATATAGTGTTAGAATTCTAAGACTCATATGTAACCCTAATTCTTACACTTAGGCTTATGATCCATAACTCATATGGACTAACTCTTCATGGACTCTCACATCAACTTAGCCCAACATGGATCAATAACACAAACCATATGTATAACTAATTTACATAATCAGTCCCCGTTGATTTATTTTGTGTCATTTGATCCCCAAATTAATTCTTGATCAAAACTAATTAAATAATATGATTTCTCAATTAATGTATTATACTTATAATATATTAATAAATCACAAATAACCTTTTTCTCAAATATCCATCCTATCAGATTGTTCTGGCGAATGCAACCCAAATGAACCATGCTACTCTCGGGTCAAGTACATACCAATTATAGTTATCGGCTTATACATTTAATCCATCAATATCCCACTTGGATAATTCTAATAACTATAACTACAAGTATAACTTAAAAACCGACTAGCAATCATAGTTCTCAAAAGTCGTTGTCGAACTTTGACACGCCATTTAGATAAGGGATCATATATTCCTCCATTCTAGATATCGTATGAACATAAGACATGGATTATAATCATTCTATCTGTCCATGTGTTGTTTCCCAATTTCCGATTTATGATGATTGATTAATTAAACAAATCCAACCAGTCCATGTTTGGCCAAGCGCTTGGGGTTGTCGTCACTAAATCATCGAGGGGCTCACATATATCACTTTTATCCCTCTTAGGGTAAAAGCAACGGATAAACTTTGACTGATATGTTTGCTTTATTTACTCATCAAATCACACACAACAATATGTTTTATAAGACCAAGGTACTGGTGCGTTTACATATCATCAATGTGCAACCGACTTGTAAACTACAATTATATGTCTCCGTTTCAAGAATATAAGATATTATCGTCTCACAATAACTCGTGATGAAATCCATGAAGTGATTCAGATGAGCGTGGGTTTAATCCAATACTCAAATCTTATTACAGGAGTACTCATGAACATTTCAACAAACTTTGCTATGTCTAAGCACTTAGACAATCTACAGTCGGATTCATCACAGTCTTACCTCGTTACCTACTTCCAAAGTATGATTAACTGTGGATGTTTGAATAATCATATTATTTGGGAAGTCAAAACATGCGAAGTGAAACACAAGAATAATCTAATATAATATTATCTCAAAACTTTTGAGTATAAATAAAACAATTATTATTTAATCACCATAATGATTACACGTTATTCCTTGTATAATGTTTCGATTAATCAACTTAATACTTGAATTAAAACAATAGTTATCCCATCCTCCAAGCATGCACATTATGTTTGCCTATGGTATTTTCTTTGTGAAATTGATACACTTTCAATGAAACTCATTTCACAATTCCAAATCTTTATCATAAGTGTAAGATTATAAACTATCATGCAATGATTCCTTTTGTAATGTCATATTACCAAAGTCACAGAGACTTTGCGAATGATATTACAAAGTATTCCTTGGGCTATTATTATAAGACAATTCCCCGAAATTGAAGTCTTATATTCAAAGTACATTCCTTTAAAGATCTTTCTTGCACAAATAGATTCTTAATATCCAACTCCCATTATGGAAGCATTTCCATATTTTCCATATGACAACTCATTATTAATAGAATCATGTCTATTCATAATAATGTCAATATGGTCCGTCCATTACTATACTTCCAATTGTCCTTAAGCAACCAATCCTTATCGAACCTTAGATCGTCCTTGATAGTTGTTTAATAACTTTAATCATATCCGGTTCTAGTCCTTTTCCCTCTTAATGCCCTAGGCATTTGGAAAATTAGAACACGTGAATATTATAGCATATGCAATCGATCCTATACCCGAAGCATATGGGCTACGATTTATAATGTCTTACATAAAAACATGATGCCTGACCAGTCTTTTGCTATAATATTCCCATATATAAAATTTCTAATGTTTAAACACTTCAACACGGTATTAATATATGCTCATGACTAAGCTTGATTAATACTTCAATCTAAGCTTTTAGATTTGAGATAAGGTATAAGTACCCTTCGCCCTATTATAGCAAAAAAAACTTTTCAAACTTTGAAACTTTGCAAATTAGAACTTTGTTTCCTATAAATAGCATTGCTAACTCGCAACACTTACCATAATAATTATGCTCCCACTAGAATAACAATTATTTTGTTACTAGCATGACATTTATCCCCCCACTAGCTTTGACATGTATCCAAAAGTCAGCTCGACTTCTAGAAATCAATACTTATTGACTTTCTTACCAAAGTTCAGATTTCTGATACGAGATGATTCAATAAGCCTTTATCTATGCTCGTACACCTTTTATAAGAAAGCTCATATGTGTATTTAAACTATATCAGAACTTACGGCAGTAAGTCCTGAATGTTCAAATTATTTGCCATTTCTCACAATTCGAACTATGAATAGAGATGTCGTAATCATAATCGAATTTGAGAATGCAATTAACACAACTACTATCTTCTCAAAATCTGGTTAGTGAAAGTGTTTCTTCATAATAATTTTCATGAATTGGAGAGAAACCTTATGTCACTTAGATTTTATGGTGTATGTGTTCCTATCAATGTGAATTTTTCATTATCATAAGACAAGGTCTAAGACAAATTCAAATTCATATGTATTGAACCTGTTCAATCTTAGTTTCTTGCCACTTGATAGTACAAGGGCCTACCATGTCTTCCAAGTTGTTGAGAGATCACCCTTACTAATCAATGAACTTTCATTGATCAAGGTGCTATGTCTTATGCAAATAATTGAGAACTCATAGAACTCACATGCATAGTCAACTTTAACTAGAATAACACATAAACAAGAATATGTCAACACGATAGGTTACAAACGTCAATTCATGTGCTAGTGATAAACGATAGATTTATTCTTGATTAGCTCTTGAAGCTTTTCAAGGTCTTTAAGACTCCCACTGGCCTCTTGACATATAAGATTCTCTTTTCAATAAATATTCCTTGAAAAACAAATATCCAAAAGTGTAGATTCTTATCAAGAATAACACTTCATATAATTGGACTTGGTCTTTGTTTTATCCAAAACATCACATCTACCAATTTCAAATGTGCATGAGCAAGATCCATTTCTTGCTCCACATTTCATGATGTGTTCTAAACCTACTTAAAATATGTAATCCAATGTACAATCTTGGAGTATGACTCTAGGAATTGATTTTGGAATGAAGTATTATTTATTTTCTTGATTTAACCATTTCAACAATTTGCGATTCCTCTTCTTGGTCACACAAATGAACCAATGTGTCCTTAGTTGATCAATTGTGATATGGTTTTCAGGATCATTAAGATGATCATAAAACACAATACTAAAGTACTCTGCTTTCCTTTCATATTGGAGAAACTTTTATCTTTCTGATTAATTGATTCTTCTTATGCGTTCTGCTATACATTGAAATATTTTCAATGATTCATAACTACACTTAGTCTTGTAAGCATAATTATATTCACAAAACTCTTAGTAAATTATGACGAATAGTCTTATTGTTCTTTGTGATGGACCTGATTAGTGCACGACAATGTGTACTAGATCCCCTAGTTCTTCGCTTGACTTACATCTATGTGTGAACAAGGAATTAGTCTTACTTTCCCAAAAATGAAAAAAAAACTATCATTCATCAAACAATACTAGTTACACGATCCCAAATTTCTGTCCAACTGAAAACTTGGGTGATGAGAATCTTTTCTTATTTGGTAAATTTAGACACTACTACAAACGAAAGAATCAAATCCATATTGCTAAAAAAATACAACCATCAATTTTTACAAATGTCATTGGAGGGAAATATAAAATAAGATAAAATAAAAAAATTCTTTATTTATAAAATGCGGAAATTTTTTCCTTACAATGCAAGTACATATGAAAATTGTGTTTCTAAATATTCCTAAGCAATGTATCATAACTCCCAACTAGCAGCTCAAAAATCCGATCATCGAACCATGCAATCGAAATCCATCCCTTTGCGATCAGACTCAACATGCTTTTCCTTTAAGATTCCTTTCATCGGTCCTACAAAACATCAAAATGTGATCTTATCACATCATGTATTAACAATCTACAAGTAGAAACTTAATAGAGTTAGACAGTGGACTTACCTAAAGCAAAGTCAAACACATAGACTTTACCATCATTGTGATCCTTTAGGTGGATACGACAGCTTCACATCCAATGCCCCTTCTATTGGCAATAGAAACAAACAGAATCTATCAGAATGGCACACAGGACAATCTCAGACTTAGGCTTTTTCTTTACTATTTGGTCATACGGTTCGACCATGGTTGATCCCATTCCATTGGGAAGAGAAGACTTTTTTGGACTTTCAATGTTGTCATTGTTAATGTCCATGGAAGTTTCGGAAGTAGATATTCCAATCAAATTTTCTTTACTAGTGTGCCAAATCTTTTCTGATTCAGCAGCAATTAGCAAATAGGTAAAATCAATAAGGGGCATGTTGTGGTCTGTCATATACTAATCTTTAATGAACTCCCTATATGACTCAGAAAGTGATTGAAGAACCAAGTCAATAACCAACTTCCTCGATATAACGACTCCTAACATTCTGGGCCTATTAATGTGTGACTTCATCTCCCATACATGTGCACACACATACCTTCCATCTTGGTGTTTGCTTGCCAATAGGGTTTGAGTGACCTTGAACTTTCCAAGTCGATGGACATGTGGTTCAGGGAGAATTATTGGAGGAGGTGGAGGAAGTGAAGTATGATTTCTTGGAACATCAACATCATGAGGAAAGATTTTTCCAAAGGATTTGGGAAGACCATGGTTGTCAAAACTAGACATCTACAAATGAGAAATTCAAGTTTAGTTAATTTAAGTCCTTAATACAACACCCAAATGAAATATTAAGGCTAGGAACCGACACAATAATTTACAATTTGGAAGAGGGATGTCGTAATCCAATTGCAAACTATTTGTCAGTAGGTAAATGATTATTTACCAATTCCACCACGAAAACGAATTTTTAAACGAATTAAGTTTTAAATGAAACTCCTAGATCTTTTGAGATTCATTGAACTTTTCAATGGCATGTTTAATCTCGATTATGCCCTTCAAGTTTGTGACTGGGATATCGAGGATCACAAACAAGGTGTGAATAACCATGCAAATTAGCTTGGTACTCTCGATGTCATTTATCACTTGATCAATGTACCGGTTAACCGCACACGCTCCATTGATCAATGATAATTTACGAGAAAACCATTTCCATCCTTCATTAGTCCATATTAGTGTGCCGGTTAACCACACACACTCCACTAGTTGACCAATAAAGTGCAATGTGCAATTTCATGGATTAGCATCAAATTCACATTTTTCCTAAGTAACTATGATGGGGAATTTATAAAGCATTTAATTACTTGGTATTTCATCATACTATTAATGGAAGTTTGTGTCCTATCCTACCCATTTGGCTAACGACCCTCCACTGGTCAAGGGTGCAGTAGGTAAGGGTGGATACCTAATGACGATCATTTTATAGGCCGCTTCCTTAAACACCCCTTATATACCAGCTTCGTGAATGAGGCCTACTAACAGTAATACTGACCTTTTACTTATACATATATAATATATTAAACTTTCAATTTTATATAATATAAGGGTGTATTTTAACATTTAAAATACTAGATGGTTTAAACTATTAATAAATTAGACTTTTAATTTAATTAAACTTAAACCATATCATTATGGATTTCTTAACTATCTTTTAATTAAACAATTTAATTAAGTTAATAAAGTCTATAAGGTGTAATTTGAAATATTCAAAACATCAAGGTTCAAAATATAAAAATTTAAAATTAAAACTATTTAATTAATTTTTTTAAGTTATGAAACCAAGAGTTGCACATTTTGAAATCTTTTCAAATTTCTAGATTTTTTCGAATTCAATGTTTTATAAAAGAGACTTTTCAAATTCCAAAACTTGAGGGCAAGTTTTGTAACTATTCAAACCTTTCGACTCCAAAACTTTATGGCAAGTTTTGTAACACCTTTTAAAAAAAACACTTTTGAGTTCCAAAACTTGAAGACAAGTTTTATAAATCTTCAAAACATTTAGATCAATTTTAAACCAATAAAATAATCATTTTTGTTTTATCTTTTACCAATTTGACCTAATGCAACTATTGTAGCAAGATAATTTCAAATCAAAAATTTACAAATAATTAGCTTTATCATAAAAACTAATAATCATCTTAAAATTTTGAGAATTATCTTTTAATTTACAAAACAGTTTGTGGTAATGATCCTAATCCAATTCTAGCAAAATAAAACCTGAAAATCTGCCAACAGACTGTCAAACTCGTCGAGCCAGGTAATGGACTCGTCAAGTTTATCATGAACCCATCGAGTTCATGTTGGTAGAAGGTAGAATTCCATTTTGTTAAGCTTTGAACAATTAACCAATGCATCTATATAATAGAAAACGCCCATGGCTCTGATATCACTGTTGGGTTTTATGCACTATAACACTCCTATGTTGCACATACAACCCTAATGCTTTGGATCTAAGTTAGAAAAATAACTCTTAGTTGTAGCATGTAGAATTTGGCCTTTAAGAGCTTTGCACATCAAGTATGATGCCTCAAATGCTTCACAAAACACCACCAACAATTGGAGGACTTGAGGGAGAGGTTAGGAACACCCTCAAATCGTCTATACTCTTGCTATATTACTTGTGCATTTGATTTTGGGGTCTATGGGGTTACATATATAGTGTTTGAATTCCAAGAGTAATATGTAACCCTAATTCTTACACTTAGGCTTATGATCCATAACTCATATGGACTAATTCTTCATGGACCTCTCACATAAACTTAGCCCATCATGGATCAATAGCCCAAACAATATGTGTAACTAATTTACATAATCAGTCTCCGGTGATTTATTTAGTCACTTTTGATCACTAAATTAATTCTTGATCAATACTAATTAAATAATATGATTTCTAAATTAATATATAATACTTATGCTATATTAATAAACCACAATTAACCGCTTTCTCAAATATACATCCTATTAGATTGTTCTGGTGAATGCATCCCAAATGGATCATGCTACTCACGGATCAAGTACATACCAATTATAATTATGGGCTGAGACACCTATCCCAACAAGTTGTTTACAATATAATCAAAATTAATGCTATAAATAGTAACAAACTAAGTACCTCTGTGTAGATATTGTAACTCATCATTAAGTTGAATTTCATAATTTTTGGAGCGTAAAGAATAGGGCTTTTTTAAAGTTGTCCATACTTTAGCAGCACTCTTGCACCCTAAAGTTTCAGCCATAGATTCTTCATCTAATGAAGAGTGAAGAAGGTTGTACAAGTGACGATCTTGAGAAAGCCAATCCTTATGTACTTTTGAATAGCTACATCAGAAGAGGAAGATGGCCACATGGGCAAAGTACCATCAAGATAACCAAACAAATCTTGAGAACTACG
This sequence comes from Lactuca saligna, assembly GCF_052625555.1. NCBI lineage: Eukaryota > Viridiplantae > Streptophyta > Magnoliopsida > Asterales > Asteraceae > Lactuca > Lactuca saligna. The sequence goes on from NC_136419.1 coordinate 81,953,743, forward strand.
AAAAGTTTCCACTTGATTTTGCTATAGCAAGTAGTTTGCAAAGGTAAGTTTGATAGTGATAATATGAATGAGGGTAGCATAGGGGAGAGAGATGTTATATTCAACCATGGTGATGAGAGGCGCAACTCCTAGGGTTAGAGATTTTTTAAGAAGAATACGTAAGGGAGATTAAATCAGATACCATGTGATAATGGGAAAATATCACACATATTGGGTCTTGACATTAAAATGGATATATATATATATATATATATATATATATATATATATATATATATATATATATTACATGGGTACAACTATATTATAGAGATCCCTAAACTACAATAAGAAATAAAATAATATTGTGGGCTAGGCATGTGCAGAAGATGGGCTAACGCAAACAATTTAGTTAAATTGATTGAAAAAGAAAACATGAAATGTTATAGACTAACTTCTAAACTTATCAATTTGGTTCATGAACTGACGACATATTCTTGTAAATTTCAACAAGCCATTTGTTTTGTAACTCATTGTTGGAACTAGAAATCTTGGATGATCGATGAGACTTTGAAGCATCTATCCCACTTTTCTTAGAGTCATTAATGCAGTTAAACGATTTCTTGATCTTAGAAAACCTGGCATGGTTGTCCTCTCCAAGATCGACAGTCCTCATGCTCCTCCCACCATTAAACAATGTGTGTTGTTCTCCTCCACATTCTATTTGCATCAACAAAGCTTGAAACACTTTTTGAAATGCTTCTGGCAAGACTTCTTGTAAAAATTTCCATATCTTTGGTCTCTTGAAGTTTTTGTTGTGTGTATTTAGGGCACTTGTATGGATGTTGTGATGAGATAAATGGTTTTGAAGTGTTTTATACATAGTTAGACATGTCGTATGTGACTCAAGATGTCTACTAAAATAAGTTTACAGTTTTTAGACCGGTCGGTGCACCCACTACCGCACACTACAATTGTTGTTTTCACGTTGTAGTGTGCGGTGAACATAGGACCAACCCCCGTTTACCGCAACCTAAACCTTACCGCGTGTGATGACCTTACCGCACCATTTTTCTTTCTTTTTGAGCGTTAGAGTTTGTGTATGTGTGTGTTATGTGAGTGGTAAGATGTAAGATGAAAGAAAAAATGATGTGGCAATGACGTGACAATGTAATAGTACGGTGAGTGAGTATTACATCTTATGGCCTTATATGTTTGACCAACTTTAATCCGCTGTATTATCAAGTCAACAAATTCAATTTCTTAAACAATTATAGAGGAATGTGATGTTTTCTTTTGTCTTTTTTATTTTTTTTAAAATAAAAATGATTGAACTTTTATATTTTTTACGATTCTTTTTATTCAATTAAAATAAAGTATATAAAAAGCAAACAACATTATTATAAATAGAAGAATAAAAAATAAGCGAAAAAATTCGGTTGTGTTGGGATAAATTCAGTTTGCTTTTGTCACCTATAATATATATTTTACACGTTGATTATCAATAAAACACCATAGATTTATCAATTATTACAAAAATATTTTTTCCCTAATGAAAATATGAATAGTTCGATAAAAGAAACAATTTTGTAAAAATCCATCAATAATAATGAAAATTTTATTGCGTCATTAATTATAGTTGCTGTCTATTTTCAACCAGCTTTTCTGTTTACCAAAGCAAGCGGCCATCACGAAGCCTCATTCTTCTAGAAAAGTCACCATGACTTACATATGTTCTCTCTAGCCATCCATATGTTTAGATAGAAAGTTGAAATCACGAACGATGAAACTGGTATCCACTTATGTTCTCATATACATTTTGCGAGACATTTATAAAGTTACAAATTTACCTCAACAATATTTTCATCGCAATTTCTATAATAATATAATTTAGTTTTTGAAAAAAATAACAATCATATATTTATAATTAGGAAACGTTTTAATGTTATCTTTAAAAAATTTAAAACACCAAAACTTAATTCTGTTCTTATTAGGACAAAATGATTAAATTTAACTGAAAACCAAAAAATACACCCAAACAAAACAAACAAGACTCTCAAAAACGTCAAATACGAAATATTAGTTTGTGAATAAACATGAAAATATTAATTTGTAAATTTCATTTCTTTTTTCTTCAATAACCCTCAAACATCATTTAGCATTAATAACAATCATTTCAATGTCTTTTATGTCTGATTGATTATTATTTGAATAAAACTGATTTGACAAATTGCAAAATATTGATCGGACTATTTGGTTTGAGTATTCGGATTTTTGAATTGGATCTTAGCAAAATGGAATTCTTATTTTGGATTTCGAATTGGTTTTGGTTTATAAATTAAAAACTGAATAGTCCAAGAAACCGAATAAAATTTATTATTTTGTGATTTTTAAAATATATCTTTAATTATTTGTAAATTTACTAAATTATTTTTTTAGTAAATTACGAATTTTCAACTAATATAATATTTTAGTATGCAGTGCTTATCAAAAGTTTTTTTTGTCTATAAAATAGTAAACTATGATATATTTTTGGTAGTTGTTTATCTTTCATATTTTTTGGTAGTATAAATAGTATGTCATATGTATCAGAAAGTTAGTGATATCATCACAAGTATTGAAATCAAAGTTATTTACACTTTTATGTTTTTGTTTACTTCATTATTTATCTTTTTATTTGATCATATTTCATAATACGTTATCAACACAACTCTACCATAAACCTCCAACTTCTTGTCGTTCTTGTGATCGTCATATATATATATATATATATATATATATATATATATATATATATATATATATATATATATATATATATATATATATATATATTAAATTCACATGTATAATGCTCACAAGTAATTTTATGAAACTTCTTAACTAATAATCACCTAACATACAACTCTTTATTTTTATTAGTACTTTCACCATGACAAACCTTAACAAACCTGAGTTTATGGCTCTTGACATTAGTGTAAAGATTTATTTATCATGGATCCTTGATGTTGAAATCCACCTTGATGCTATGGGTCTTGGAAACACCAAAAAACATGTAAATCCTTTAAATGAAGCATCACATCAAGAAAGCGCAAAGACAATGATTTTCCTTCACCACCATCTCGATGAATGATTGAAAGTTGAATACCTCACTGTCAAAGACCCAACTGATCTTTGGAATAATCTCATAGAGAGGTATGATCATCAAAAACCAGTGATACTTCCTAGAGCTCGTTTTGATTGGTTACACCTTTAGCTATAAGATTTTAAATATGTGAGTGAGTATAATTCAACCATGTTCAATTTTACTTCCAAACTAAAATTATGTGGTGAGACTATAACCAATGAAGACATGTTATAGAGATCTTTCTCTACTTTTCAAGCCACTAACATGCTCTTGCACCAACAATATCGTGAGAAAGATTTTAGAAAATATTTTGAATTAATCTTATATTTTATTATGGTTTAATGAGCTCTTAATGAAAATTTTCCAATCACATTCGACCGGTTCTAGGCCATTCCCTAAAGGGAATGCAACATCATCTAATCATAATGGTTGTAGGTCTAACTGTAGTCATGGTCGAGGTCGTGGGTGTGGTTGAGGTCGTTAGAATTATTGTACCAACAATAACAAGAATATAAGCAACCACCTGAAGTGGGAAATAACAAAAACTCACATCCTAATGATAAAAGTGGTCCGGGAAAAAAATGTTGAAAATTTTTGTCACTGATGTGGAATGACTAGTCATTAGTCTCATACATGTCGAACTCCAAAAGCATTCAAGCTTCTCTTAAATTCTAAAGAAGGAAAAAAAAAAAAAAGAGGAAACAAGGGATAATGATTACAATTTGTGATGCATTATTTCATTCAAATCACCATGAAATTTATGAAGTTTTAAGGATGTTCGGTCTAACGGATATCATGTTGAAGCAACTAATGATGGTAATAAAGAGTATCTCAATATTACAAAAATGATATCGGGTAAGAAAAGTATTTTGGAAAAATTAACGTATTGTCCTCCAAATTGTATTATTCAAAGATTAGAATGACGGTATACCATGTTATTCAAAATAAAAGGTATGATAACACATTCAAATTTTGACATGACCGGTTAGGCCATCCCAAATCAATTATGATGCGTAGAATAATTGAAACTTCAAGTGGTCATTCTTTGAAAAACTAGAAAAATTTTCAAGCTAATGAATTATCTTGTGTTCCATTCTCTTAAGGAAAATAAATTACCATCGATCATTGAACAAATTTTGGTACGAAAGTCTTAGTTTCTTAGAAAGAATTCAAGGGGATATATGTGGACCAATTCATCCACCATGTGGATCATTTAAATATTTTATGGTTTTAATTAATGTGTCTACTAGATGGTCACATATGTGCTTGTTGTCTAGTCGTAATCTCGCTTTTGCAAGATTACTTGCACAAATAATCCTCCTAAGCGCACATTTTCCTGATTACCCAATTAAGAAAATCTGCCTTGACAATGTCGCAGAATTTAAATCACAAAATTTTAGTGATTATTTCATGTCAATTGGGATAACTATTGAACATCTTGTCGTACATGCTCATACGTAATAAAAGCCTAGTTGATTCGTTAAGAAAACATCTTTAATTAACTACAAGACCATTACTAATGCATTCTAAACTTCCTAAATCGACATGGGGACATACAATTTTACATGCAACATCACTTATACGCATCGGGACAACTAGTTATCATAAGTTCTCCCCTATTCAAATGGTTTGCAGTCAGGAACCAAATGTTTCTCCTCTAAGCACGTTTGGATGTGCAATTTATATACCTATTTTTCCACCGCATAGTACAAAAATGGGTCATCAAAAAGAATCTGAATTTATGTTGGATATGAATCTCCATCTATAGTAAAATATTTAGAATCATCAACTGGAGATTTAATTAAAGCTAGATTCTACGATTATCATTTTGATGAATCGGCTTTTCGAACATTAAGCGGAGAAAGAAAGATCCTGGAAAATAAGATCTCTTGGAATGAATTATCACTTTCAGGTTTGGATCCTCGATTAAGTCAACGTGAACATGAAATGAAAAAGACAAAATCATTTACAAAATATAACAAATCAACTGCCAGATGTATTTACTAACCCTAAGAGAGTAACAAAGTCTCATGTACCAACTGTAAATGCTCTAATTAGAACTGATGTCCCACAAGGAAAAAATTATAACTGCAAATGAATCTAATTCATGTCTATAGCATGGAAGCATGGAAGACCATCCAATTCCAAAGATAAAAGTCAACGAAAGGTAACAAATAGAATTGATGGTCCAAAAGAGAAAAATATTCTCTTGAAAAGATTAGTGAAACTCTAGAATAGCCTAATGACATAGCAAAAGAAACTGAGGTACCTGGAAATTATCAAAATGAAGAGAACTCAATAAGTTATGTCGTTACAAGAATAAGATTGAACTGAAATATGACAGACATCGATGATAGTTTTTCATATCATGTTGAACTTGAGATTATGGAAGCAAATGAGGATCTTGAACTTGAATCTGCAGAGGAATGAAGGAATAGAAAAGATTGACCAAAATGGAAAGATGCAATAAATAAAGAGTTTAGTTCTCTTACTCAACGAAAAGTTTTTGGACTTATAGTCCATACACCAAATAAAGTATGGCTAGTGCGACACAAATAGGTATTTGTATGTAAAAGAAATGAGAAAAATGAATTTGTGAGATATAAAGCAAGTCTTATTCCATAATGTTTCACCCAAAGGCCCGGAACTGATTAAAAAGAAACATACTCACTTGAGGTTGATGCAATTACATTTTGTTCTCTAATATGTCTAGTAACACATGCAAAACTGGAGATGTATCTAATGGATGTAGTTATGAAGAGTCGAGAAATCAATCAAATATAGAAGCAAGAAAACATATGAACATGAGAATGTAAATAAGATACGGTTTCAGCTCATATTAACTAGAGGATGCAAAAGTACATTTGAGAGAAAAGAATGTTCAAAGTTACAAAAGTTACAAATGACTTAAGATCCTACACTATTTATAGTATACTCAACAGATACAAAATATATTAGTACTTCGACTCAAAGTGATACAACATAAGTGCCTAATATAATACATATAAAATCGAAGTTATGAAAACCTTCGATCTGGATACACTATTAAGACTTCGATACATCACAAGATATTCGACTTTACAAGTTACCACCTATTATATTGTTCACTTGATAATGATATTTATATGAAAATCCTAGAAGGGTTTACGATGCAAGAAGCACAAACTTCTAATTATCAAGAAATATATTCGTTAAAATTAAATAAAACTTTGTATGGATTGAAACAATTTGGTTGTATGTGGTTCAATTTCTTAAGTACATTTTTTGTTGAAAGAGGGATATAGTTATGATCCTATAAACCCATGTGTATTTGTAAAAATATCCAACCCAGAATATGTCATAATTGTTGTTTATCTAGATGATTTGAACATAAGTAGAACTCCTAGAGAATTTGAAAATGCCACTTCTTATTTGAAAGAAAATTTTCAAATGAAATATCTTGGTAAAACGAAATTTTGTTTGGGTCTTCAAATTGAGCACACCAAAAATGGATTTTTGTACATCAATCCAGTTATCTAGAAAAGGTGATTAAGAGGTTTTATATTGATAACTCACATCCATTGAGTATCTTGAAGGTTGTATGACACCTAGATTTTAAAAAAGAGCAAATTTCCACCTTGTGAAAAACATATAAAAACTTTTTGTCCTAAAGTACCATATCTTAGTGCTATTGATGCATGAATGTATCTTGCTAACAATACAAGACCCGATATATATTTTATTGTAATCTTATTAGCAATATATAGTTCTATCCTAATAAGAAGACACTGGAATTGAGTCAAACACATTCTTCGATATCTGCGAGGTATAGTGGATATTGGCTTATACTACTCAAATTCATCAAATCCGGAGTTAATTGGTTTTGCAGATTTTGGATATTTATCTAATCCACACAAATCTTGATCGTAAATATGTTATTTATTCACATGTTGAGGTACCACAATTTCTTGGTGTTCTGTTAAATAAACTTTAGTTACTGCTTCATCTAACCATGCACAAATTATAGCAATTGATGAGGCAAGTCGTGATTCTATTTGGTAAAGAAATTTAACTCATCACATTCAGGAGAATTGTGGGCTAACTTATAATAGGGATGTTCCAATCATACTATAAGAAGATAATATGGTTTTATGTCCCAATTCAAGCAAGAGTTTATCAAAGGAGACAGAACCAATCATATATCACCAATGTTCTTTTTCACTCACAATCTTTAAATGGAGTTTGGCATCCACATCCAGAAAATTCAATCAAGTAACAAGTTGGCCGATTATTTAACTAAACCACTTCCCATCTAAATCTGAAAAGATGGTACGAACTTTTACTATACAGCACGTCAAGGAAATCAAATGATGTGGTGATCGGGGGAGTTAATAACATATTGTACTCTTTTCCTTATCTAAGTTTTTCCCAGTGGGTTTTATTAGCAAGGTTTTTAACGAGGTAGTTGTTTCTAATGTCTATTATTAATCTTGTACCCTTTTCCATTCTAAATGGATTTTCCAAATAGGTTTTACATATTAAGATTTTAATGAGATGTGATACGATCGTCATTAAAGGGTTATGTTAAGAAATATTAGTTTGTGACTGACTGTTGGATTCCCTATTTAACCCATAACACTCCATCATTATTTAGCATTAGTAACAACCATTTTAATGTGTTTTATGAGTGTAATAATGCACCATCATAATGTTCATTCATATTATAGCTCATTTTTCATCTTATTTTGGTAGTATAAATAGTAAGGCATATGTATTAGAAGGTTAGTGATTTCATCACAAGTATTGGAATAAAAGTTCTTTACATTCTCATATCTTTCTTTACTCTATAATTTATCTTTTTATTTGATCATATTTCATAATATATATTTTTTAATGATAGAAGCTAAAGAAGAGCATATAATCAAACATCTCAATTAACGTAAATAAGTTTTGCCACATATAGTTCGCCCAAGAGAATGTAATAGTTTTTCTTATTTTTTTTATTTTTGTAAACAACAATCATGTATTAAAAACAAAAGCTAGCGTCACAAAGCAAACACAAACTAGTTAAGAATTGGAGTTTTCAACAATACAATCCAATTTCTCTTAGAATATGCATTTCTAGCACAAAATCAATTAAAAGAAAACATTACAATGTTATTGAAAAGAAAATATCCTTCCAATACATGTTTTGATGAAAAAACTCAAGGCATTACAATAAGTCTGTAGACCCCAAATGGCGTTCATACACACCGAGTCCAAAGTTGCACGCTTCAAATGAGCTGCATGATGAATATCAATCCATTCAAACATAGATAAGAAGCAAAAAAAAAACTTAGAGGTTGTAATTCCACCCAACTCCCTATGACCAAAGTTGACGATCGAGAGAACATTTGAAGAACAAATGACTAACATCTTCACTACACCCTGGGCATAATAGTGAGTCCACTTCTACGTCACATCTATTTAAATTCCTTTTTGTTGGAATATGATCCATCATAATGCTCTAAATAAAGATATTGATCTTTATAGGAATCCACCTATTGTAACGATTCACAAAACTACCCGTCAAAAGACGTGTATCATCAATATGGAATCTAGCATATTGAACCGAGAACGTACCAAAAGGATCTAACTCCCACCGTAAGCATCTACTCTCGAAGTCAGTTGTACAACGTGTAACATAGACAACAACCGAGACAACTAAGCAACCACTACTCCACCTAGAATAGGCCTATTCCATGTAAAGCTCCATGACTAATTAATCCAAATATCTTGAATCATCCTCTCTTGATTGTTAGACAAAGCATACAGTTTGGGAAAACAGTTCAGGAAAGAAATTCCTCCACCAAAATGTAATACTTACTGGATCCTCAAATACCATTACAGATGTTCATTTATTATCATTGCATCTTACGTCATTTCTTGTTTTCCAAATGAGCCATAGTCTTTCTAGACTTAATGTAAATAATATTTTTTTATTTGATTAATCGTCCTGAATATGTTGGTGCATTGAGGAAAGAATTAGTAACCAAACGTACTTGGCCGATACGTACACATGATATCCACTACGCCACCTTAATCCAAATGTCGAGTGCAAAGGGACAGTGGCTGAAAATACACCCAAAATCTCCGTGCATGTTGTGGGGCATATAACACATCATGAATCTCGCGATTAAGAAGCTTGACGACGGTGAGGATTATGTTAATTGAATATGTCCAACTAAATAAATTTGACCTCAATTGGTGTGTAATGCTTGATTGCGTATGTTTCTTTTTACCTGCATTTTTAAAATTTTGCATCATTGGTCCTTCGAGTTAGTATGTGGGGCGTAACACATGGTATGCTTAGTGTACCAGCTGAGAAGCTAGTACGCGGGGAGTACCACATCGTACGCTTAGCGTACTAAGGATGGAGTTTGATCGCAGGACTGAGGCCTCATATGTTGGGCATACGAGGATTATATAGGGCGTACAAGGGGTTAATGAAAACCCTAATTTAGGGGTTTTGCATCCTATATAAGGTCCTTAAGTCCCTAGGACTAGCCTCTTTATCAGCCTCCATTTCCCTAGAACCCTAATATTGAACCCTAATAGCCTCTTTGATTTTTCTTGAGCCTTGGTCTTGGTTTTGGTGTCTTTATGGTCCTTGAAGTGAAACAAGAAGAAGTTGGTGGACTCATTCTTTGGAAAGAAGCTTAGAGATCAAAATTTTAAGGGCATCTCTTGGTGACTTTTGAGGTATAAAGTCCCAACCTTGATCCTTGTATGATTGGATCTCTTCATGTCATGATTTTTATTCTTGTGGTCCATTTTAGGTTAGTTGATAAGTTAAGTCGTTTGCAGGGCTTATCCTTTTAGATCTGGGCATATTATGAGTTTCTTAAGCTTAAAGGTGCAAACTTTATGGGGTTTACGGTCTCATGCATGAATTAAGTCTTCTATTAATTCCTTTTGATCTTTAAGAGCTTCATTAAGCCATGAATGCTCGTAAAGTTGGCAACTTTACATGATAAAGCATCTCAAGGAAGTCAAATCTAAGTTTTGGAGTGAAGTCTTAATGGATTAAGAGCTGGACATGAAAGTCAACTGGTGTACGTTGGGCGTACAAGCATGTACGCTTAGCGTACAAACCCTAAGGTGAGTACGTTGCGTGTACCAGCTGAGTACGCACTGCGTACTCAGCAAGTTGGGCCTCATAATTTTGGGTCTTTGGTTTGGGCCATATTTTGGGCTTAGATGCTTAGGGCCTTGTTGTGCCATCAAGTTTTTGGGTTGATGCCTGTTTTGGGTTCTCTTGGAAAAGGACCATGAAGGGGATTTAGGCTCAAATTGGAAAATTGGGCCATAATTGGGCCTTCGATGATATTTTGGTAATTTGGTCTTTTGAATTGTTGGTTTGGGCCTTAGTCCTAGACCAAACTAGGTATAGGGTAAAATGCTCTTTTTACCCTAATTTTTGGACTGATGGTTATGGATTGGAATCCAATTATTAATTGGTTGTTATTTGGTATTGATATGTGACAACTTGATATTTCAAGTCAATGTAATAACCTAAAAGTCAAGTATTGTAACCTATTTTTGAAATAATAAGAATAATGTCAAAAATTGAAGTGTTCAAAAATATCAATTAGGATATATAAAGTGATAGATAACGTAACAAGGTTTTCAGAAATATAAACAACACTCAAATCCGAGTTATAACGAAGAAGTTATGACGAATCAAAGATCCGCGTCAAAACCTATAAAGCACTATTAAGCGTAAAAAGAAAAATCTCAATAAAATACTTTTTGGGCTTAGGTATCTAAATGAAAGCCGTAGATCTCATTAAACCGTAAACATACATAAAAAGAACGTACAAATCTGATTTCGTATGAGGAAGTTATGGTTTTTCTAAGTTTCAACTTAGTAGTATACAACTTGAAGTTCGAATATGAGATCAGGGGGATTTCTAGCTGAAACAATCTAAACGAAAATCGAAGATCTCGTCGATAGTAGTTCAACGGTAAAAAGACAGACGAAAACGGGAGTCGGATGACGAAGTTATGAGTTTATAACGGAGTTTTCCGGTTCCGGCCTACTAAAAATAATATAATAAAAATTAAACTCAAAATTAGCCGACGAAGTCTAAACGAGAGTTGTAGAGCATAATTTCACCTATGCGTGGATATAAAGAACGTCGAAAACGGAGCTCGTATGCGAATGTTATGAATTTTTGAAGTTCGGGTTGCGAACCCCAACACTGTGTCAGAGTTCACGACGTGTAAAAGGCGTTCACGACGTGAACTCAGTGCTGATGTCTTTTGGAGCCTGACATATTGAACATCGCGACTACGCACCTGATGATGTCTAGTGCCACGACGTGAAAATCGAAAATCAGCCTTATAAATAGATCACAAGGGCAGCCGTGTAGGGTTGTTCAATCTCTTCTCTCTCACCCATATTACCTCGATTTACGTGCAATTTATACCCCCCGAAGCCCCGATATCATCCCGATACCTGAAGCGAGTCCCGAAGCCTTGAAGATCCTGAGAAACAAAGTTCCCGAACCGAAACTTTGCCCACGTGAAGCTCAGTTTTTCACCAGAAACCCGCGGTTACATCCAGAAAGATCATTACTAGAAATGAAACGCTGCCTGATTCACCACTTATCAAGTGAGTTCATACCCCCACATTTTTCATTTTTTTGGCAGTTATAAAGCGAAGGGGGAATACAAGTTTAACACAAAGATTTTGTGTTACAAATGATTTCAAATAACATTAAAATGACATCAAGTTATCACAAATATTTTAAATTGTTTAAATTCTTTAAAAGGTTATACCAACTTATATTTTCCCCAAAAATCATATTTATATAATTGTATATGTATATAAATATAAACGTTCTTTCATTCAGTTTCAATACTCTTTGTAACTTGCTGAGCAAGAGGTTACATTCAAGAACAGTTAGTATCAATACAAAAAATACATATAAATTATAATAGGTATAATTTATGATTCAAGAACAGTAACACATGAGTCAAGTATACACTAGTACATTGTTTTACTATAACAAGGGTTGGATTCAAAACTACACAAGTGTGAACAATTTACAAATACATTTCAAGAATACTAAACAAGAAACTTACTAACAATCACTTATTTAAGAATGATTGAGTTTAGGAGTTAATATGTTCAGGTTGTTAGTATATTTAAACAACATAGCTAAAGTCCTAATATTATAACCAGAATCTCCATCATAGGGATCGAAAAAAATGTGTATAGATCTATATGGAATTGACAATCCCGCATCTAAACTGTTAGCTACAGTTAGACTGGCAGGTCCAGGTAACAATTGTTATCAACATTTCCGACACCTCCAAAGCGTCGAATTAAGCCATCTAGTCATAGTATGGTTATAATAAACTCGTGAAAAGGATATTAAACAATATGGTTAGTGTATAATTAACTAAACTTGAGTACATTTCAAAATACTAACTTTGCAAGGATACAATTTACAGTATTACATTACAGTTTACCATAACAGTTGGTGGAACCAGGCACAATTACTTTTACATGTTTTACAAAGGAAATTCAAATACATAACTTTGGTTTACAAACAGAACGGTTTTATGGGATTAAAACTACTTTTCACATACAAAAGAAAATATAGGATTTTCTGGAATAGTTTTACTTATTCAATGAACAGAAAACAAGATTTTGAACATAAATACTTATGCACTCACTCAACTTTATGTTGATACTCCTTTTCAAATTACTTGTATTCTTAGGGAATCAGTAGACAGGTACTCCCCAAGCTTCTGAGAAGACGGAGCAGTTTTGAGTCATGTCTTCTATATTTTGTATCAACTATTTTAGCGTCAATAACTATGATTGAACACATGTATAAACTTTTACTTATTAATGCAGTGGTTGTTCGTACTTTGATATTTATAAATGTATGTGTTGTGATACTACAAATAAAGTCATCCACCCCAGGACGTTTCCGCCGTCTGGTTTGGGGGTGTGACATGATAGCTTGGGGATTTGTCGGACCAGTAGCTCAAGATTGATCAGTGTGGTTCAACAGTTCGAAGTGAGTTTCCTCATTGTGTTTAGCGGGTTGAAGGCACCAATGCCGACCCATGATTTTTTTATGTTAGGATGGTTGATGTTTGCGTGAATCTTGCATGTGTTATGTACTCGTATGCTTACCGGAAAGGGGGGGGGGGGGGCGATGTCCATTTTGTATGCTATGTATCTTTATGATTATTGCATGCGCATGTTTTTATATGTTATATGTATGTCGAGTAGGGCCCGATCTGTATACCGAGCAGGGATCGATGTTGGGAGGGGTAGGATGTCGGGTGGGGCCTATTATGTGTTTATTATGTTTGGTATGTGGTATCTTGGAGAACTCACTAAACTTTGTGCTTATGGTTTTCAGTTTGTGTTTCAGGTACTTCCAGTTTCAAAGGGAATAGCTCGGGATGATTGTATAGCACATACCACCTCGTTCCATATTTTTTTTAATTTACTCTGTTGTGATATGATGATCGATACTTTTGTTTTATCTAGATTTGTATGATGATGTTTTTGGGATAGTGGTTTTATTAATTTAGTAATGAAATTTTTGCGACGTTACTTGGGGCGAATGATTCGAAGGAAAGATAGGCCCGAACTAGTAGACTGCGTTTGACTTGAGTACATATATCAATTATTTGATGGAAAAAATCTTCGACATATCTGTCGGCCAAATCCAAGCATCTATGTTGATGTTAAGATTTAAATCTCGAAGATCACAAGAAAATCGTTTAATTCCATCGTTTCAAATCCTAACACGAGTCTTCGCTTCCATCTCCATTTCTAAGAAATATTCCCTTCCACAAGCGAAAATCAATCAAAACAAAATATTTTTTTGTGTTTCAAGTAAAAAAGTTAGCAAATTTATGTTTAAGAGAGACATCACTATCCATTGTCGTGCCGAAATTTCGAGTTTTCTCCAATTGCAACCACACATTTGAAATAACATTCTAGATCTAGTTTATGAGCAATAAAATTTACCTTATTATTACCTATGTTTTTCTATACCCCGGCAACCCCTTCCTTGCCATTCTATCATGATTGTGCCGTTAAAGTTAGGGGTGAGCAAACCCGAACCAAAAAACCGAGAAACCGACAAAAACTGACGAAACCGAAACCGAATCAAAACCGACAATGTGGGTTTTAAATTTGTAAAAACCGACTTTCCGGGTTCGGTTTCGGTTTTGCCCCCAGAAACCGACCAAACAACCCAAGAAACCGACCCAGCAAACCCGCAAACCCAATGCTTTTTACTGATTATATATATATATATATATATATATATATATATATATATATATATATATATATATGTGTGTGTGTGTGTGTGTGTGTGTGTGTGTATTAACAAAATAAAAATAAATAAAAGAAGCTTAGGTGTTTTTTTAATTATTTAACTAATTGTTACATTTCTGGAAAATGGGTTCAAACCCAAAAACCGTAGGTGTATGGGTTGAACCCAAGAAACCGACAAACCGCCCAAACCGATATCAGAAACCGAGAAACCAAACCGACTAGAAACCGACCTATTGGGTTTTGAAAACCAGAAACCGATCATTTACGAGTTGGGTTGGGTTGGGTTGACCGATCCAAACCGACCTATGCACATATCCCTAGTTAAAGTTATGAATTGCCCGAATCACTTTGCACCAAAGTTCAGTATTTTCAACCATACACCTCCGCCACCATTTAGCAAGCAGTGAGATATTCATAATTTTCAGGGATCCAACACCCAGTCCACCAAGTTCCTTAGGAGTCATTACTCTTTCCTACGAGACACAGTAAATGCTATGTTTCTCGAGATTCCCACACCAAAGGAATTTTCGTCTTAGCTTTCAAGGAAATTGATAATCACACTATTGAAAAGCGACAAGTAATAGAGATGAAGACGCCTTAAAACGATTTCACAATTGTGACTTTGACCTCCAAAAGAAAGAAACCGATCTCAATAAATGCAAGAAATAGGACATATATGTCTTGTTTCCTTTCTTAGATACTAGGCGTGAGACCCATGTATTACATGAGTTTATTTCAAAAAATTAAATATGAAATTTTAATAATTTGAGAAGTTTGAATTTATAAGAAAAATAAGAAAAAAAATTGAAAATTATTAAAATTAATGAGGCTTTAATACATTAAATACATTACATATATAAATCATTTCTAACAAATACCTTACATGTATATTAGCTTACATATTAAATGTGAAATTTTAATTTCATAAAATGAAAAATACAATAAAATGATAAGTAGAGCCGGGAATCCTACTAGAAATAGAAATTCGAACAAGCGACCTATCAGACAATACAAAATTCAAAAATTTTAGAAAATGACATGTGTCCAAATGAAGGAGAAGAGGACATGTGAAGAAAAAAAAAAAAAAAAAAAAAAAAAAAAAAAAAAAAAACTTACTTTATTAAGGAGGATAGGAGAATAATTGACTTTGGTTAAATACGATGCGTAAACTATAAATTATTTATGCATTCTACGCTCTCCGATCAATGACAACTCACTAACAAGAAATAAACGAACATTATGACATATCCATAATAAAATAGTGACTTCTATTTACAACTTATTCATTAGATCATAAACAATGGAGACCAAAATAAAAAATGTATACATATATAAGTAATGAATTCTACATTCTTCCGAAACCAAAGAATAAAATTAAATGGAAAGGAAAGCATGAAATCTTATTGTCTAGCTTCTAAGTTGAACCTAGTTCATGTATAGACGACATATTCTTGTAAATTTCAACAAGCAATCTGCTTTGGAATTCATCGTTAGAACTAGAAATCTTTGATGATCGACCAGCCTTTGAAGCATCTTTCCCATTTTTCTTGGAGCTAATGAAGTTAAACATCTTCTTGATCTTCGAAAACCTTCCATGGTTGTCCTCTCCAAGACGGACAGTCTTCATGCTCCTCCCACCATCGAACCCTCCATGTGTTTCTCTCCTCCACACTCTATTTGCATCAACAGAACTCGAAACACTTCTCGAAAGGCTTCTTGTGAAGTTTTCCATTTCTAGTAGCTCTATTCAAGTTCTTGATGTGTGTTGTGAGAGTACTTATGAGTGTTGTGTTGTGAGAAATGGTTTTGAAGAGTATATATACATATTTAGACATGTCATGCGGTCCATTAAAGTTAGTTTGAAGCCATGTGTTATTTATAAGTTTGACCAACTTTTATTGACCATATTATCTAGTCAACAAAGTCGATTACTTTAATATATTCTATATATAAAATAAATAAACGAAGAGTGTTTCACATATCTTTCAAATCAAATGAAATTCATTTCTCATAGTAATTAAAATATTTTGTTATTTTGAAGGAAAAAGTTATTAAACAATAAAAATAAATATAAAATACCTAGCTATATGTAATATGCAATCCGCTTTAAATATTTAAAAACAATTATGTGATATATATTCAATTGTATGACCGTATCAAAAGTCAAAGATAGGGGTGAGCTCGTAGCGACCCATAATTTTTTATCTTTTTTTTTTTAAACTACAAATGTAAATTTTATAATTATTTTTAATTTCACTTTTTTTTTAAACTACAAAATGTAAATTTTAAAATTATTTTTAATTTCACTCTAAGATGGGACTAGAAGCCTCATTATTAAAGAGTTGACAACACATAGTTACCAATTTTTTTCGAGGCCAAAGCTAAACTTGAATACTGAATCATATATATACCGATATACTTGTTCAATTAGGGTTTTAGGACTGGAAATTCGGTTTTAGAGCTACTTAAAACCAAATTTTAGAACACTAGATAACAACTAATGTAAACAATTACCTAGTACGAAATATACGTTGTTTTTCCTTTTTCCATCATTGTTCTCTGAGAAGTAACCTTAAATTATAATCAGGCAAAATATATAGTTTGACTTCTACATGTAGAGTCCACTTCACAAAATTATCAAAGAAAGAATTTGTGCACTATTGGTGATTAAATCAATTTAAGCTGAAATGCAGAAAGCAAGATATAAAACGAAGACAGCTTTAACACAAGCTCAAATGCAGAAAGCAAAAGTACAAGATAAATGAGAAGAAAAAAGGAAACCGATAATTACAACAGCAGTGATAAGCTTGTCATGGAGTAATAATTCTATGACCACTACAAGAATAAACGAGGTCTACAGGACGTCATATGTCGTCTCTAAAGATAACCTATAGGGACGACATGTCGTCTCCATATAATTGACAATTTTTTTTTTACTTTTACAGCTACAGCCGTCTTACCATATTAAAGCGGGAAAAGCAACTAAATTAGGCGCGTTTTGGGGAAGGCTATAGGAGAACAACCTCTTTGTTTCGTTCACGCACACTCAATCATTAGTCTCTATCTCTCACTCACTCTCGATCGGAGATTCTCCTTTCCCGAATTTCGACCATTATCTTCTCCTCTGGCGACTTCCTCACCTCCCACTCCCCGTGCATCTTCTTCCTCTCTCTATGGATTGTCATGCTAGTTGTCGAACACCACCATTACGCTCAACAACGTCGATTAGTTTCAACGCCGCCGATTCGGACTATCGGCTTCCTTTTGACATCCAATTACGATTACTATTGAATACAAGCCCTACACCAGCTACCAGGTTAGTAATTCTCTGTTTGAACCTATAATTGAGGTATATGTTAGAAATTATGTAATTTAAACTGGAATTGGGATATAAGTGAACGATGATGACGACGACAAACTCAAATTCGATAGAGATTTGTTTTCAATTTTGCTCTGTACGGTTTCTTTGGCTGCAGCAAGCTTATTGTATGTTCAAGGTAAGTTATATTATTGTTGAACCTCATCTTTGTTTTTACAAATCTCGATAACTCTGTGATCTAAACAAAGTTAGCTGAAATCATGTCAATTTGTTGTATGTACAACTTGCTAATCTTCTAAAACCTATAATTCTGACTATCAGCGTCCTTTTATGCGATTCTTGTGTGTGTACTTGGTTTTTATACAATTCCTGTATACATAATTGTTTATTATGCTTTTGAATTCCATAATTATGGTGTGTATAGGATTGGAGAATCGAATGAAGTTGCGGTCACCTAGCCACCTGAGTAGTCTTGGAACGAGGTGATTGCCAGATTTACTTGATGTTCACTAAATGATTATCCATCTATTTTTGATATTCCGAAAGGGCAGTCATGTTATTTTTTCTCATTGTGTGAGAGTATTTTATATTTCCTGAATAGCTATATGCGGAGTCATTAGCTAGGTTTGCAGGAGGTTCTCCATATATCTACCCTCTCTATGGACTAGGAGAATCACCTCAGGTATAATCAATAACAAAAGATTCGTTTATTTAATTATTTAATCTACTATTTGAAAATATTTTAACTTTATCTGATAAATATTTTCAAGCATTTGCTCGTTTGAGTGCAGTCTATGGCGGCACCTACGTGCTCAACAAACCACAATGCAAGGTAATCCACAGAACTGGAATTCCAGATTCCATTCCATTCCAAGGATGGAATTGAATTTTGTTAGATTTTCTTCAAATCCCATGTTTCATGAGTGAAGGGAATTCAATTTCATTCCTTTAAATTCTTCATTTTTTTACAAAAAGACCAAAATACCCTTTGTCAAATTCCAATTCCATTGACAGATTCCATTACTTTCAAAAAAACAAGTAGAGTTTGAAGATGGGAAAGCAATTGGTGTTACATTAGAAGGAGAAACTGCAAAATGCAAAAAAGTAGCTATGGGGGCGATGTATCGTCTCTGTAGGTCCAACAATGGGGATGATAACCACAAACCAACAAAAATGATATGTCTTCTCTAAACAGTATCTATGGCGACGATATTTATAGCGACGACCCAAGCTATCTATTGCGACAGGGCTATAGCGACAAAGGCTATAGGGACGACTTGTTGTTACAACCACCTATAAAGTCGACTTTATATAACCTATAGAGACGACATTTGTCATCCCTATAGGTCTCCTTTCTTGTAGTGACGACTGAAACTCTGTATTTTTCCTAGCATCTCGCTAGGTGTGTTTTCATGAATTCTTGTCTAGCAGTTCAAAAAAGGCAACTCCATGCTTTTTTGCATAAGTTTACCCTATGAAAATGTAGGTTAGATCTAAAATAACAAAGCAATTTGGATTTTACTTTGTGTGCTGAAGCAGGTGTGAAGCGAAAGAACAAAACGGTGACAAAAATTAGAAGGAAACAGTGAACAGGAAGAAAGCAAGTAGGAACAAGGGAAGAAGAAATAGGGGACAGGAGAGGTAATCACACAAAATACTTGTTGGCTAAGTTTTCTTTGATTAAACCTAAAAACCGGATGAAAAGAAAAAAGGAATTAAAAGATCACTCCTACTTATAATATAGATAAAATAAGGAAAAATGTCACTATAGCATAATCAAAACAGTATTACGGTTGACCGGTGTGATAAAAAAAAATATTGGTTTTACTTTGTTTTATATCATTATTATGTAATTTGTTCTCATATTAGTATAATGACAAATCTACCAAATTAAAAAAACATATGAATGAATAAAAGAATAACAATAGATTAAAAGTCAATAAAATAAAAGAATAGAAATCCATTAAAACACAATTAAATGAAATAAAGTTCAAAACAGAAAAAGTCAAAGCTATTGCTCTAGAGTTATTGCTCTAAGATGTTCAAAGGTGCTAACAATTATATTTGCATATATAGTATTATCCTTGTAAGAGATAAAAAGAGCAAATAATACATTAGGTAGTGCTTCATGCATGATAATTACGGTCAGACATATTAAAAACTATATGAAATAATATCCTGATAATTTTGACAACTCGTGCAAGAATGCAGATCCCACCATGTGGTAACATCTTGTATTTCTAGGGTGACCTAGTTGTATCATAAGCTTTAGGCACCTACCACAAGTCAAATATAAAAAATGTAAAATGATTACAAGGACTTTTTCTCATTCATGCTTTATAAACTTTGAATACTCGTCTGTACGTAAATGTTAGATGATTATAAGATGAATTAGTAACATTTTTATTTGAACAACTCAGAACAATTTTCTATACAAGGAAAGCGCGGAATCTAACGAGCGGCCAGAGCATACAAAACAACAAGAGAAGAAGACAGATTACATCCAGCTATCTAAAGACAAGTTTCTACCGTATTTGTAATGAAGTCTAAACTATAAGAAGCTATTGTTAATGACTTCCGAGGCGAGAATAGAGATGCTTTTAACTTTGCAGTTGAAATGAATGTCGTTCTGGGTGCACCAATTGGCCCATAGGAAGGCCCGAATCATAACCCCATATTTGATGGCCTCCACATTCGTTCCTATGAGATCCTCTCCGTTGAGCAAGTCTTCAAGCTCAACCCCCTGTGATAAATCTGGAAGTTTAGACCATTTTACCCTTAAGTTTGCCATAAGCTGCCTTATTGTGGAACACTGCATAAACAAATGATCTGTAGATTCTGGATAACAATTGTATAACGAGCACAAGTGCATTGGAATATGAATGCCTCTGTACAAAAGGTTTTCAACCGTAGGTAATTGATTAAGGCCCAGACGCCAAATGAAGGTATTTATTTTTCTAGAACGTCATTACACGGAACTGTCTTGAGAGAGGTATTATAAAGTGTGATATCGTCCATATCCTTTCTAAGTGAACTGACCGTGTCCAGTACATCCTTTTCTAGAGTCCACTTCCAGTTATTCCCATCTTGTGTAAGCATGTTATTCATGTGTAAACCAGCCTTATTCAGAGTCGTGTTGATGCTACTAATTCCACCCTAAACATTAGATTTCCGATAAGCATGGATGACTTCCCCAAGGCGTCCCATGTCAACACAAAAGGCTTTTATCACGTCCTTGTAGATTCCTTCAGTACTTGCAAAGAAGCACCAGCATCATTTACCTAGAAAGGCTAAATTTGCTGCATTAACGCTGCAAATGGTCAAACCTCGCTTCTCCATGTTATTCAACATTTTTTACCACGAAACCCATGTAATTTTCTTTGAATCAGCCTTTCACCCAAGAAGAACCTCCATTAGATACTTTCAGTCTGAGTAACCTTATCAAAGTCATTAAGAAAATTAAAAAAATCTACAAAATTAGGGGTTTATGCTTAACACAACTAAAAGTTCAACTAATGAATTTATCTTGTTAAAAACTCATAAAAGTTGAAATGTGTTTATGTATATCAATATGTATGTTACCTCCATAACCAAGGAACAATGCTGTAAATGCTCGGTTTTCAGGTGAATTTCTTAAATTCTAAAGGTTCATTGATTTTTCATATTAGCCTATTATGCTGGGCGTAAGCATGGGACACTGGGCATACCTTGGCGAACCTTGGACACGGGATTTTCCCCCTAGTACACTGGCCATACTCGAGCTAGAGGCAAAGCATATATTTTATGGTTTGGACCTTATTTAAGCACCTTATAACCCCTAAGGTCTCTTATATGATCATCCTCCTCCGTCCCAAAGCAGCTTCAACGATACCATAATCCTTCTTTAAAGAATATTGAGCCTTGTGTGTGTTTGGTGTTTCTTGAAGGATAGAAGAATCCTTGGAGAAGCTCTTGTTGATTTGAAGCTTGTGGATCCAAAATCTATTCATCTTCATTATCTTCTAGAAGGTATAAAGTCTGAACCTTGTTGATTCTTTGTTTAGATCTAAGATAGTTAGGGTTTTTGGCATATTCTGGTCCATTGGGTTGTGTTATGTGAGTATAAGTTACTCCATAAGTTTAGAATAGTAGATCTTGATGTTTTTGAGGTCCCTTGTTCATAAAAATGGCATCTTGATGGATTTAGCTCAAGCATGTAAAAGTTGACAGTCATTATATGAAATTAGAGAGATAAAAATGGGTGTTTGGCCTTAGTGATCCATGCACAGGCATCAAGTTGATGACTTTATCATTTAAGACATTTTCCTTAAGGAAGATCTATGATTTGGATGTTTGGACTTAAAATATTAAGTTCCTAACATGAGATTTTTCCATCAGGGGAGTACCGTAGGTGTACGTATGTATACTCTCAACATAATGCATTCAACCCCCATTTTCTCGTTGTTAAGGGTTGTTTGTGGGGCGTACTCACCAAAAGCCTCTTGTATAAAACTTTGGGCCTTAGGTCTTTTGAGCTTGGGCCATGGCTTATTGGGCTTAGGGTAGGAAGGATAAAAGGGTCTTTTACCCTTTGTGTGAGGGTTTGTGACTAGAATTTTAGTTATGGGCATTACCCTGATTATTTATTTGAGTTACGTTGGATATATTCAGTTGAGGAGCCATCGTAACAACAATATGTGTGTGTGACTGTTGATAATTTAATTTTAGGCGAGTTATCTCACAGTGTTTTGGCGGGACAAAGACATCGATACTGGCCCATTGATTATTGTTATTAGAATGATGTCTATCTATATGACTCTTGTATGTATTGTATGTGTTTTCATGTATACTGAGCGGGGCCTGATGAGTATGTTGGACGGGACCCAATGTCAGGCGATGCCCAATGGATGTTGAGTTAGGCCCATTATATGTATGGTATGTGGTATTTTGGGAAGAACTCAATACAATTTGTGCTTACAGTTTAAGTGTTGCTTCAAGTACATCTGATTTCAAGGGGATGGGATCGACTTGATCGCAGTGCATCCATCCATGTGTTCCGCACATTTATCATTTTGGGATTGTACTCTGATAACTATTATTACTTTGACATACTTCTAAATGGTTAGAGACAAATATTTGATGGTTTTTGGTTGAATTAAAAATGAAATATTTATTTATGATTTTTGGGATGTTACATGTTGGTATTAGTGCCTTGGTTTAAGGGATTTGGACACACTGTCGGGTATGTCTGAACTCAAATTGAGAGTTTGGTAAGTTTTTCATAAAGAAATGATTTTATAAAAGGATTAATACTAGAAAGAAAGGGTGTGATTCATGTAATCATCCAAGGTCAACTAAGTGTTCCAAAAATACCCATACATGTTTGTTTGAGTTAGTATGTGAATAACATGCTAGATTAAGGCTAAGGATCTTCTCAGGATTTGTATGATAGGATAGATGTCTTGTATGTTTACTACATGAACACCTAGAACTGCATGCTAGTATGGATTATTGGTAATGTGTTAGGATGGCCTGTTAGGGAGTGCCTTAGTTAGAACTCAAAGCTTGAATGATGCTTGCTTTGTGCTATTAGGAACCACTACTAGTGTTGGCTGACTATCAAGTGAATATGCTAGGGTACATGTTGCAGAAATTATATAATTTTAGAAGGTTAGGTTTAACTCTATGGTTCATCTCTTGTTTCAGTCCAACCGTTGTAATGTGAGACCTTGAAGTCGAAGAATTGTCTAGAGTCTGTGTCATGTAATTATATTCTTTAGATAGTTAACGGGTGTTAGTGGTGGTTTTCTTCTACAACTAATGGCGAAGAGTGGTGGGAAGGGAATCTTAGGAGAACCTAGGAAGCATGTTAGCATTAGCAGGTGTGTTGTTAGGGAGTGACTTAGGGGAATCGAGACTAGTCTTGCAAAAAGTACGGATAAGTGTGGAAGGTAGTATTGGGCCCGTACTACTGGAAGCACATGATCCATACTTAAGTTAAGGGAGTCATGAGGATACTAAGGGGCCTACTTGGTGTGAGATTCTTTAATTGTTTTCTGAGGGTTTGTATGTTTATTTTCAGTATGGTTGTTACTTGAGGTGGTTCATGTCCTAGTGAGGGATCGAGTTCAGGCTTCGGAGATGAACCCTTGGATTATTAGATGCGGAAGTTCATTTCGTATGAGATTACCCGCAACATTTTGGAACAGGCTCATGTGCTCTTTGGTACGATCAAAGAGGGTATCATGGACATTTTGGATGACCATC
This sequence comes from Lactuca saligna, assembly GCF_052625555.1. NCBI lineage: Eukaryota > Viridiplantae > Streptophyta > Magnoliopsida > Asterales > Asteraceae > Lactuca > Lactuca saligna. Next base: position 81,977,752 of record NC_136419.1, read on the forward strand.
TGGGTGCATTTCAAACTGAGATGGTAGCTATGGTAGGTGCACACTATTTGGCATTCCAAGAGTTTTGTGCCTATGGGGCTCCTGAGTTCTTCATAATAAAGGAACCCATTGCTAGAAGACAGTGGTTAGCAAACATCAAGAACGCCTTCCAGACTAGCTTCTATCTCGAGGAGTCGAAGGTCAGATTTGCACCCTGTCTTCTGAAGGACAGAGCTCAAGACTCGTGGGAGGAGGTGGACTATGCTTTAGGAGGCGAGGCAGTTGAGACGATGTCTTGGGATGATTTTGTTATGTGATTTAGAGCTAAGTTTGCACCCATGATTTAGGTTCAACAGCTAGCCAAGGAGTTTCAGGACCTTCACCAAACTACCGAGAGCGTGGCGGAGATCACCGCCATGTTACATGATAGGGCTTTGTTGGTTTTGCCACGTATGTGCGAAACGAGGAGATAATGATGACTTGATACTCTGATATAGACATCAGAGGACATGATCGCTTGGGCTCTATAGCAGGAGATTAATTTGGAGAATACGACGAAGAGGAAGCTAGTTCAAGCACATGTATTAGAGGGCTTAGGGAAGAAACCCAAGGTTTTGGATTCGAGATTGAGGGCCCAGAAGGTCTGAGGTCGGTGCGGCTGGTGTGGTCGGACCCACGAGGGATCTTGTAGGGCGGGTGGTTCTGGCTGCTTCATGTGCAACAAGACTAGTCACTTCAGCAGGGATTATACTGTCACCACCACCCAAGGATCAGGTCTGATTAGCTTTCATTGCAATTAGAGGGGCCACAAAAGGCCGATTGTCCGAGTTTGGCAGTAGGGGGTGCGGTTGTATGTATTTCTATATTTATACATATATTTAGGCATTTTTTTCTATACATTTTAAGCTATGTTTTGGTTATTTTTGAAGATATTTGGTACTTATTGAGTTGGATTATATTTTACTACGAAATAAGACACTCTTGAAGAAAAAGGAACAAAATAACAATAAAATGAAACCTGGAAGGACTGGAGCTGAAGCTGGGAGTTTAACGAAACTTAAAAAGGAGAAAAACCATAAAAGTACAAGTCCCATTGTAACGAACGAAAAATAGTACTAATTTTTTAATTTAAAGATCATTAATTCCATTCATTGATAGTAGCAAAATCCATCAATCGCTACAGTATTCCAAAACTTCAAAATACAAATACATCAAGTGCGGAAATCATATGGGGAGGATGTTATTCCATCACGTCGGGCCCTTCCCTTTTGAATTGGAAGTACCTGAAACCATAAACATTAACTGTAAGCATAAGACTTTGTGAGCTTCCTAAATTACCACATACAACATACAAATAATATAATAGTGTGATGCTGTGTTAGGTCTATATCAACACCCATGTCGTGGTGCCTTCGGCCCACTTAAGGTGCTAAGAATGACTCACCTCATAGACAGACGAAAAGCTGAAATGAAATGTTGCTCTGAAACCTATGACAACCCGAAACTTTCGTTCTGTATGATTGGTCAATTTTTATCAATGTTAAATTCGATTTCGTCACTTTTAATGCCATTTAAGGGTTCGTTTAAGTGTTCTAAGCTTGAGTAAATCCGGGAACGAGATTAGAAATGAGTCAGCATGTCGTAATGTAACACCCAAAGTTTGGAAAGCCAAGAAAAGAAAGAAAACCCCAATTTTAAGGGGAGACTCGGTGAGTCCAAGGAGGGACTCGGCGAGTCCGAGCGGGATCCGGTTCGAGGAGTAAGCGACCGACTCGGCGAGTCGGACAAGGTGACTCAGCGAGTCTGGTCTGAACGAGGAAAAACCCTAATCCTGGGAGTTGTATCCTATTTAAAGGGTGTTATGTCCCTCCTACAGCCCCCATACCACCCTAGAGAACCTGTAAACCCTTGATTTCGTGAGGGCTTCCATCAATTGAGAGAAATAGCTTGGAGGAAGGAAACTTTGGGAAAGGAACTTGAAGATCAAGAAGGCTGCTTCACAGGAGGAGGTGTAGATCCAAGATCTATTTCAGTTGTGTTCATCTTGGAGGTAACAAGCTGCTATTTTCCCTCCTTTACACCTAGATCTATGTGTGTGTTTTGGGCATTCTTGGCTTCAGAGTAAACTTTCGAGCTAGGGGTTCAGATATGAGGTTGCTACCTCAGATCCATGCTTATTTTGGTCTAAAATCCCATAAAGTATCAGCTCTTGGTATATTGGTGGAGCATGGTTGTCATAAACCCTAGTTTATGGTGTATTTTTCCTAGATCTCCTTCTCTACACGTAAAGTTTGCAACTTTACATGAGGAATAGGCTTGGGAAGGGTAGATCTACAATTTAGAGTCCATGCATGACTCAAAAGCCCTCTGCATGTAAAGGGATTTGAATGGACTCGGCGAGTCCTTTGAGTGGACTCGGCGAGTAGCGTGAAGATGTGAGGCAACTCGACGAGTGGGATGAACAACTCGTCGAGTCAGATGAAGATTGCCTTGTACTCGGCAAGTCTGTTATTCGACTCGGCGAGTCAGGTTGCGAAACCCTAAAACCTTCAAGTTGAGACTCGAATCAATGAGTCAGGTGGAGACTCAGTGAGTTGGACAGGTCAGGACTCAGAAATCGGTAGACTCGGTGAGTCATGGACTGACTCGGCGAGTCAAGACGCGAATGGAAGGAATCTGAACATTTTGAACTCGGTGAGTTAGTATGGTGACTCGGCGAGTAGGGTTGACCTGGAAGGTAGAATTTGACCAGGGTTGACTTGGTTGTCTTTTGAGGGTTAGTTAGACTCAGTATTGCTTTGATATTGGTAGTTTAGGGAGCAAGGGGAGCAGGAGTTTAGTGAGTTGCCGGGCAGCAGCTAGTGAGATCGTCAGCAAGTTCAGCCAGTGCAGGTGAGTTTCCCTTTGTGTTAATGGGTCTAAGGCCACAATGCCGACCCATGTAGTTATGATTAGAAGACCCGGGGGTTAGCCCTAGGCACCGTATGGTAGTATGATATTCAGGACAAGGTCCAGTAATAGTGGGCGGGTGCCCAAGGATTCGTTTATATGCTAGATTATACTTGTTGTCTGTGTGATACATGTATGTGCCTGGTAGGGAGGTGAGTGTGGGCGAGGTCCCGTATCTCACCAATAGCAGAGTGTGGACGGGGTTCCATGACTCATCAATAACAGGACATGGGCGAGGCCCAGGATAGGCGAAGCCTTAGGACAGAACCAGTTGCATGTCTTTAGTTATGTGTTGTGAAATGTTTATGTGTTATTATTTGTTGGTGGGCGAGGCTCTGTGACAGGCGAGGCCTATGTAAAATAGATATGTATCTGACCGGGGCTCGAAGCCAGGCGGGGCCTGGAGCGGAGGGGCCGTTGTAGCGGGCGAGGCCCAAGGTAGTGGGCATGGCCCAGTATGTGCAGTATGTGGTTATGCATGGTATGTGGTAGGGTGGGGAACTCACTAAGCTTCGTGCTTACGGTTTTCAGTTTTGGTTTCAGGTACTTCCCATAGTGGAGGGAAGAGCTCGGGGGTGATCGCATGGCACACACCATAGATTAGACAACCTGGGAATGTTTACTCTGATAATGAACATGTGTTTTGAAAACTTATACTCATATTATGTTCTGGAATGAGGACTTTGCTTTAAGTAATGTTTTATTAAAAGAAATTTTTGGTCTTAAACTTTGGGTCGTTACAAGTTGGTATCAGAGCCTTGGTTTGAGGGATTCGAACATGCCCTCGGGTGTGTCTGAACTCAAACTGAGAAATTGGTATGGGAGTTTTCAAAACAAAAAGACAGTTTTGTAACAAGAGAGTTTCGAGAAAGAAAACGGTTTTAGAAAAGTAAAAAGAATTCAGAAAGAAAAGAACTTTGAAAAGAGAAAAGAGGTGTGGTGCATGCAATCAACCGAGCTCAGGCAAGTACCCCAAAATACCCATACAAGTCTATGTTTTGATTACCAGTTAATAGAACAACATGCTAGATTAGGACTGAGGATCTAGGGATGATGCCTTATGTGCCTATTGTATGTGCTTTTGATCTGCATGATAGTGCTGAATAGATGGTAGTAGAATAAACTGTTTAGGCTATGCATGAGTTTATGAGTTGTGTTGCATGCTAGTTCGGATTCTTGCTATGTGGATATGATTGCTTGGGTATGTTATGGTTAGATTTTCCCTTTGTCTGAATGTTGCTTGCTTTGTGCATGGTAGGACTCTGAGTGTTGGGAGTTAGCCATTAGGTGGATACGGTACATCCCATGTGATCAGGGTTGAATAATCTCAGAGTGTTGGATTTGGTCCTATTGCGCAACTCTTGTTTGAGTCCACGCGTTGTAGCAACGAGTCCTCTAATTGAAGGATTATTTGAGCCTCGTCACATGTGATGGTATCCAGGTGATGGCTAATTGGCATCACAAGGAGACCTTCAGCAGCTGAGGGCTGGTTTGAGTTGAGTTAGAGGTTTCCCTAGGGTAAGCCTAGGATGAGGTAGTGCTCGGAGCAGTAGTAGTAGAAAAGGGACCTGGTGGAGTCAAAGCAGTTCTTGAGGAAAGTACGGATAGATGTAGAAGGTAGTATGGGCCAGTACTACTGAAAGCAGAGGATCCGTACTCGATTCGGGAAAGGCCGAGACAAGACCGAGAACCTGGTAGTGAGTATGTTTGGTCTCGCAGCAGTGAGGAGTATTCTGATAATGGTTATGTTATATGTTTCAGTATGGTGACTTTGCGAGAGGGACCAGCAGGCGGATCAGACGCCGGAGAGGGATTGGGCTCGGGTTCGGGGGCCGAGCAGCTCGAGGAGCGGATGAGAGAGTTGATATCAGCCGAGGTTACGCGCAGTATTCTAGCTCAGACTCCTATGATCTTTGGCATGGTCAAGGAGGGTATATTGGAGATTTTGGATGAGAGGCTGGGAGCCTTCCGTACTGAGATGATGGCTTTGTTAAGAGCGCATACCTTGACATTTTGGGAGTTTAGGGCTTGCAGGGCACCAGATTATCATGGGGCTAGGGACCCCATCGCTAGCAGCAGATGGTTGGTTGATGTTGCCAACGCGTTCCGTACCAGCCGGTATCCTAAGGACGACAAGGTCAGACTCGCTTCCTGTCTCCTGAAGGACAGAGCGAGGGATTGGTGGGAAAAGATTGGACATGCTTTGGGTGATGATGCCGTGTTGGACGCGATGACTTGGAGCGATTTCTCAGCTAGGTTCAGGGCGGAGTTTTCGCCGATTATTGAGGTGCATCAGTTGGCCCGGGAGTTTCAGGATTTGACGCAGACCACTGAGACTGTGGCGGAGATCACCGCCAAGTTCAGGGAGAGGGCCCTTCTTGTTCCGCAGTATCTTGCGGATGAGGAGATGAAGAAGGCCCGATATCAAGAGATGTTGAGGGATGACATCAGGGAGTTCGTGAGTGATGTGTGTGAAATGCACTTGTTTTATCCCTACTTTTAATTAATAAATTGAACACACAAAGGCAGTGAACCTGTCTTTTAGTGGTATAGATTAGTAAGTAAGGTGTCGAACTCAGGGAACGGAAAATTAAACTAATAACTAATTTTAACTAAAACAAATAATAAAAGTAAAGGGTTTTTCTCTAGTTTTGCAAGACTAGAAACTTAGACACACTAAATTAACTAATTAACTAAAGCAACAACTATTTACCAAATTTGATAAAGATGTTTCCATTTAGGTTCAACCAATTCACTCCTATGGTTATTTAAATTTATGGTAGATTAATTGCTATTGGTTACCAATTATAATAGTTAGGTTCATGTTCATTACTCCTAACCCTTAGACAATTAACTAATTTAAGCGTTGATCAAGTGTTTAAACTAATTAATTCCCTAGATTAATGATTTGGATTAAATAAGATTTGTAATGGTCAATTAAGTTATTAATTCAATTAACCTCTTGTTGATGGTTTCTCAAACAAGCTCACACATTAATCTTCCTATTTTCTTATTAATCTTAGTTTCATAATCATTACTTCTAAGCATATGGTTTAGTGTTCACATAGACATATGAGGTTAACAATTAAGAGATGTTCATGCAACCTAATTGCCTTCCAATTAATAGAAAATAGTAGTGATTAATACATAAGGTTCTTTAACAAACTTAATTTAATAAATCACCAATAGACAATTAAGCAAGAATCAATAATTAAACCATAGGAGTTCCTTGGTATTCCCCAAACAGAAACAAACACGAATTTAGTTCATAATTGTAGTAGAAACAAACATAAAAACAAAGTTTACTAAAGCAAACATATTCAATTCCTAAATCTAAGTGGTAGAATTAACCTAATTATTTGAATTCTTACAAAATATTGAAGCTTAGGGTTCCTTAGTGTCTTCTAGGGCTCTTAGTCACAGCTAAACCTTCAAAAATCACCAGGAGTGTCGTCCCATTAGATAAGGATTCGTCTTTTATAGATATCCCAAAACAGGGTGTACTCGGCGAGTAGCAGAACCAACTCGCCGAGTAGGTCCATAGTTATCCGTCTTGAATCAGCAGTCGTAGCTATCTTCTGGAACATCCTCGTGTACTCGCCGAGTAGAGCCGATCAACTCGCCGAGTAGATGATCTTTTTCACTCTTTGATCTTCAATTACTTCCCCTTGCTCCCTTTTACTTCCAAGCATATCTTCTGGACTGAAAACAAAATTCACAACACTCTAAGTACCTTTTGTCCACATTATTCACATAATCAATTAAAAATAAATAAGAATATATGCTAAATAATTAACTAATTATGCACATATCAAAATACCCCACACTTGACTTTTGCTTGCCCCCAAGCAAAACTAAATTTTAAACATATTAGAATCACATATAATAACTCCAATCCAACCCAGCCATTATGCCAAGACCGCAACGCATGAATTTGTGTCTAAAATTTCCTAAAAACCCCCCATACATCAAATACTCACAATCCTCATAAACATTCGCCCACTCACCCCGAACTATGCTCATTTTATGCAACCCTCCGAATCCATCCTTAGAAAACCTCTTTACCCTCAAGGTGTTTTTAATTGAGCAACCCAAGCATACATATTCTAGAATTACAACTTTTCGATACCACTATGGAGCTCTTTGAATTCTTCACTTATTTGACATTTGATCTTTCATATCTTTGAATTCACCACCTTGTTGTTTGATTTTTGGTATCTTCAACTCTTTGGATTTCTTGGAATTTTGATCTTTAGATCTTTACTTCATTTGCTCCAAAATTCTTATAACTTTTCTAGTAATTCTTTTTGTCTTTTTTTTTTTCATGTATTCCTCAATTTTTCACTCAAATCCCTACATGCTTAAGCAGGGGCGCTCAATCTCAACATTTATTGGCTAATGATAAAAATTTTCCTAGATACATTTCAGGGTTAGGGTGCTAAACATATTGCATCCCTCAGGCTGAGCAAGGTTGTGTTTTTGTCTCATGATTTCACTGAAATAAGGAATCCACAAATGCACTAGAACGTATATAGGCTCAACTAAACATTTGGGTTTTCATGCAATTATCAACACAATTCTAACATGGAATCCTAATTTTTTTACCAAAATTTTCTAAATTAAATCCTAAGCGTGTTTTGGTATGCAACAATTTCAAAATTAGCCTAAATTAAGATTCTAAGTATTCGAATATGTGAGTAACCCCCTACCCCACACTTATTTTATGCAATGCCCTCATTGCATATTATGCCAACTAAAAATGCAAATATAGAGAAAGTTGGAACAAACTCCCCTAGGGTAGCAGTTGCTAGGTTGACACTCTCCTCTTCATCTCCTTCTTCTACTGACTTTAGCCATGGGAACAGCTCATCCATGGCACGGGTGTCGTACGTCTTGTGTGGTTGATAGCTCGAAAACTCCATGGAACAGGGTTGTTAGAAAATTTCTAGTAGTAATTCTTCATAAAGAGTGTATGAATGTTGCAGTAAAAATAGCCAAAGCAATTCTGAAACTCCACAAGCAGCAGGCTACTCGGCGAGTAGGACTTGATGGGAAAACAGATCGTGTAAAATCATATATACTCGCCGAATAGTGTTAGTGCACTCGGCGAGTAGGGCGTATATTTCCAGATCTCTTCTTATTGTTGTATTCGACTTTGGTGTTGAAATGGAAATATAAATGTACTCTCACTCGAATTTCCTAAGCAGCAACACTCCATAAGACTCTTGACTCGCACGGACTCAATCCTAAGGACAAGACTCCATAATTGCTCAAAAGTCTCTCATCCCTCTCTTGTCCCTTTCTAATTAGCATGCTTCCTATCTTCAATACCTGAAAAGAAAACTAACAGTGACACTAATATTCTAACCACCATAACAAAATCCAAAGTCAACAATTGTTTTTAGAACAAAACATCATAAATAATAAAAAAAAAAAACAAAGCAAAGTCTTCAATCTTCCTCTTCCATTCCAGCTCCTCCTGCTCCACTTCCTCCCTCTCCATCTCTTCTTTGCATCCTCTCATCCCAATCCATGATATAAGGGTAGCCGGGTCCAGGTCTCGGGGCAATGTGCATTTGTTGGAAAAGATACTTGAAAGATTGATTAGTGTAGTTAACCCCTCGCCCAATATCATCCAAGTAGTGTCGGTACTCTACTTGGTTCCAACCATCATTATCCTCCACCGGAATAACCGGTGGTTCTTCCCGCACCCGTTCGCTCCTTTGCCGAACCCGCCTTCCCGGCTCCTCGGGGACCGCCGGCTCATCTTCATTCGGAATAGTAAAGGAATCACCAAACTTTTCACCTATCCGCGCCCTCCTATAAAGTGCAATATTGAATGGAGGAGGGTGGATAACCGTTAGTGCTTGAGCTTGCGGCAAATCCAAGATCCCAAATGATTTGGCAAGTCGGGTAATAAACATGCCCCCATTTATCTTCGAATTTATCTTCTCCTTGACCGCCCCCTCCGCAAGAAACTTGGCAATGCAGTAAGGAAGGTTGCAGAAAACATCTGGAGTGATGATGCTCCACAAGTAGAAGATGTCAAGGGTGGGAACTTTGTCCCCATCCTTCCGCATGTTTATCGTGCTTGCTACGAACCGGTGAATGAGTCGGTGGATCGGAGAACGGATGTGACCTTCTTGCGCAGTGGAAGGAATGTAGACTCGGTTGGCAATTGTATTCCACCATGTAGACGCCACCACCTCCTTAGGAAGTTCTTTGTAGGTATTTTCCAAGAAGGCTTCAAAATAATCCGTCATCACCATGTCTTGGTCATAAATACCCAACCGCAATGCGAACTTGACCATGCTGCATTGTCGCAGCTCCCTGCCCAACGAGAAAGAGATCGTATTCGAATTGTAAAACTCACTACCACCTCGGAATGAGATGGTAGCAAAGAATTCCTAGCACAACTCTGCGTATACCGACTCTTGGATTTTGAACAACTGCAACCAACCATCACAAGTGATGTTGGCATATCCCAAATTACAATCTTTCACCAAGTATGGGGTGAGTTCTTCTTCCAAACCAACATTGCCCATCCATCCTCAATCCACGGCATTTGGAAGGTGGATTTCCTTCTGTCGAAGTGCCTCCAATCTGTTTAGAGCTCGTGTTTTGGATGATTTGGAGGTAATTTGTTGAAAAGATAGCCATGGCATATCACCATGGCTTCCCCCACGTGAAGATTGGCCTCTTCTTGCCATGCTACCTGCATACACATATCAAGAACACAGCAACAAACAACACCCAGTAAATAAAACAAAAAAATATGTGATCTGACTGTGACCTACTCGCCGAGTACACGAACCTACTCGACGAGTAGTATGAACTCCTTGACAGATCGAGATCGGATCTGTGTAATCTGTGCAATAGTCCAAATTGTTCATAGGGTTTTGTTGTAATTACTTATCTAACCATAGATCTTGAAGAAATTACTCCTAACAACATCTAATTCATGACTAAATCAAAACCCATAGTTTGGGAAAAACTCCCCAAATCCAAAATCACATCAAATCTGGGCAGATCTGTGATAAAAATTGAACATTTCATGAAATTAAAGGGTAAAGATGTTACCTTGTTGCTTGAATGAAGAGAAACAAGTAGAAAATTGGAGAGATCTTGAAAAGTTCTTTGAAAGGCGGCTGAGAGAGAGTGCACGGCGAGTAATGGGATGAATATGGTGAAAAATAACGTTTTTTACAGATTTTATTTCACTGGATTTGAACCGGCTACTCACCGAGTAGAATGGGTCTACTCGCCGAGTAGACGCGCTTATTATCGACTTTTGACTGAAAACGGGCACTTACTCGCCGAGTACACGATTTTACTCGGCGAGTAGATGTCACAGGTTGAAAAAATTTTGTATTTTGGAAAAATTAATGTATCAATCCATGTGTTTAGCCCATCCACCCCACACTCTAAGCATAGCTTGTCCTCAAGCATTTATAGACATAAAATAAATGAAGAAGAATGAAAAAAAACAAAATGAAAAATAAAGAAAAGGAAAGAAAATGCAAACTTGAGACTCGGGTTGCCTCCCGAGAAGCGCTTCTTTTTAGGGAGTCATTAGCTGGACTCCACCCCGTCTACGTAGTTGCAGTCCCGTCCAGTAGCAACTCCTCCAATCCTTCATTCCGGGGGACACCTTCTTCATATTTTTTTACTCTATGACCATTGACTTTGAATGGCGTGCTGTCTCTTGATATCAACTCTATAGCCCCGTCTGGAAACACCGTCTTGACCAGAAAGGGACCATCCCTCCTTGATTTGAGTTTGCCCGAGAAAAGTTTTAATCGGGAATTGAAAAGCAATACTTTTTTGCCTTCATGAATGTCTTTACTCTTGATCCTTTTATCATGCCATTTCTTGGTCTTTTCTTTATAGAGCCAAGAACTAGAATAGGCATCATTCCTTAGCTCTTCAAGGGCATTCATTTGCATCAACCGGTTACTCTTTAATTCTTCTATATCGAAGTTGCACCTCTTTAAAGCTCAATATGCCTTATGCTCGATCTCGACCGGTAAATGGCATTGCTTTCCATAAACTAACCTATATGGTGTAGTACCAATAGGTGTTTTGAAAGCTGTACGAAATGCCCATAGCGCGTCATCCAATTTATCCGACCATTCCTTCCGGTTGCTTCCCACCGATTTCTCTAAAATACGCTTCAAGGCTCGATTGGTCACTTCGGTTTGTCCACTAGTTTGTGGATGGTATGACGTGGAGAACTTATGGGTAACCCCATATTTCTTGAGCACCTTTTCCAATTGATCATTGGAAAAATGAGTACCTCGGTCACTGATTAAAGCCTTCGGAACCCCAAACCGTGAGAATAGCTTCTTCAAGAATCGTACCACTACCCATCCGTCATTTGTTGGTAAAGCTTGCGCCTCCGCCCATTTTGAGACATAATCGACCGCTACTAGTATGTACTTGTTTCCTTTGGATATAGGAAAAGGTCCCATAAAGTCAATGCCCCATACGTTGAACACCTCGCACACTTGGATACTATGTTGTGGCATTTCATTTCGAGATGAAATGTTTCCCACTCTTTGACAAGCATCACATTCTTTGAAAAACTGGGCTGCATCTTTAAAGATTGTAGGCCAATAGAACCCAATGTCAAAGATCTTCTTTGCAGTGTAGTGTGCTCCATGATGTCCTCCCGTGGGCCCGCTATGGCAATGTTCTAATATTCTTCGGCTTTCCTTCCCGAACACACATCTTCGTATGATTCCATCCGCACAGCTTCGGAAGAGGTATGGGTCGTCCCAAAAGTAATATTTGATCTCCGCAAAGAATTTCTTCTTTTGTTGACTACTATAATCCTTCAGGATGTAATTTGTAGCTAAATAGTTAGCTATGTCTGCGAACCATGGCTCTTCTCCCACTGACACCATAATGTATTCGTCCGGAAAGTCGTCTCCATCTTTGTCTTCTTGCAATTGCGCGTTCTCGAGCCTAGATAAATGATCAGCCGCTACATTCTCCATTCCTTTCTTGTCTCGTATTTCTATGTCGAATTCTTGAAGAAGCAGCACCCATCGTATCAGTCTTGGCTTAGCATCCTGTTTGGAAAACAAATACTTGATAGCCGAGTGGTCAGTAAAAACAATGGTTTTAGATAAAACCAAGTAAGGGAGAAATTTGTCAAAAGCATATACTACAGCTAACAATTCTTTTTCAGTAGTAGTGTAATTCTCTTGGGCTGGGTTTAAGGTCTTGCTAGCATAGTAGATGGGTTGAAAGTGCTTATCAACCCTTTGGCCAAGGACCGCTCCTAATGCATAGTCACTAGCATCACACATGATCTCAAAGGGTAAGTTCCAATTTGGTGCAATAATGATCGGGGCATTAGTTAATTTTTCCTTTAGAAATTCAAATGCCTCTAAACACTCTTTCGTAAAATTAAAGGGTGCATCTTTAAGTAATAATTGTGTTAGAGGTTTAGTGACTTTGGAAAAATCCTTTATAATATGCCGGTAAAAACCTGCGTGTCCTAAAAAACTCCTAATGCCCTTCACATTAGTAGGTGGGGGTAATTTGGCAATGGTGTCAATCTTTGCCCGATCCACCTCAATTCCCTTTTTGGAGACTTTGTGTCCCAAAACTATACCCTCCTTGACCATGAAGTGACATTTTTCCCAATTTAGGACCAAGTCGGTTTTCTCACACCTAGCAAGCATTGAGTCAAGATTTGTGAGACAGTTATGGAAAGAGGATCCGAAAACAGAAAAGTCATCCATAAAGACCTCCATGAATTTTTCCACCATATCGTGGAATATGGCGGTCATACACCTTTGAAATGTCGCAGGTGCATTGCATAGCCCAAAAGGCATGCGTCTATAGGCGAAAGTCCCACTTGGGCATGTGAATGTGGTCTTTTCTTGGTCCATTGGGTCTATGGGTATTTGAAAATACCCCGAAAACCCATCTAGAAAGCAATAATAGCTATGGCCCGATAGTCTCTCTAACATTTGATCTATAAAAGGTAGGGGAAAATGGTCTTTACGAGTGGCATCGTTTAGCTTTCGATAATCGATGCACACTCGCCAACCGGTTACCGTTTGCGTCGGAATTAAGTCGTTCTTTTCGTTGGTTATGACCGTCATTCCTCCTTTCTTGGGCACCACTTGGACCGGACTCACCCATGGACTATCGGAAATGGAGTAGATGATTCCTGCATCTAGGAGTTTGACCACCTCCTTCTTGACTACTTCTTGCATGTTCGGGTTCAACCTCCTTTGGTGTTGTACCACCGGCCTTGCTCCTTCTTCTAGATTGATTTTGTGAGAGCAATAGGATGGGCTTATTCCCTTGATGTCGGAGATGCTCCATGCGATGGCTCGTTTCCGTTTCTTCAACACGTTCACTAGTTCCTCCTTTTCCGTCTTGGATAGATCCGAGGCTATGATCACTGGCTTTTGATTTCCTTCTTCCAGAAAGGCATACTCCAGATGGTCAGGTAACATTTTAAGCTCTGTTTGGTGGTTCTTAGTGACGGACTCGCCGAGTGCAGGTGTGGTACTCGGCGAGTTTGCAGCTGCATTCACGACTTCTGTCTTCTCTTCAGATGTACTCGGCGAGTAGATCGGCTCTACTCGGCGAGTAGGGCTGTCAGATTGCTTCATTATTTCTTCATACTACGCTTCTTCCAACAGTCTTTCAATCTCTAATAAATCCTTTTCTGGATCAAATGCTTCATCTAAAGCTGCAAACTTGCTGGAATTTTTAGGTATGTCTTCCTCCAATAGTTCATCAAGCATGTCGATTGAGAATGTCGTGTCGTCACTACTCCTAAAGTACTTCATAGCTTGGTCTACCCTGAATGTTACTGAATCGTCCCCGACTCGCAAGGTGAGCTTAGAATCTCTCATGTCTACGATAGCGCTAGCTGTGTTGAGGAAAGGCCTTCCAAGGATAATTGGTACTTGCGGATCCGCCTCCATGTCTAGAATGATGAAATCGGCCCGAAAGACAAATTTGTCCACTTTCACTAGCAAATCTTCACATATGCCTCTTGGGAAGGTGACTGTCTTGTTTGCCAAATGAATTGCCATGCGAATTGGCCTTGGCTCCGGAAGGTCTAGCTTCTTAAAGAATGAGTATGGCATAAGATTAACACTTGCTCCAGAGTCAGCTAAGGCATGAATTGCAGCCAAGTTGCCAAATTGGCAAGGTAAAGTTAAGCTCCCCGGATCACCCTTCTTCTTTGGTAGCTTGTTTAGCATTGCGGCGAAGTAGTTCTCATTAAGCACTACCTTCTGCACTTCTTCCATCTTTCTTCTATTGGTGAGGAGTTCCTTAAGGAACTTTGCATACTTGGGCATTTGCATGACGGCTTCAATGAAAGGAATGTTGATTTGAAGAGTTTTAATGTGGTCTAGAAACTTCTGATATTCCTCTTCTTGCTTCTCTTTCTTGGCTCGGGCTGGGTATGGCATTGGAGGCTGGTAAGGCTTTACAGGAGACTGTTCACTCGTTTTTGATGGGGTACTCGCCGAGTCCATCAGCCCTACTCGGCGAGTAGGACTCTCAGATTGTGATTCTTGGTTTTCTGCTTGTTCTTCCGCTCCTTCCTTCTGTGAGTCCCTGGTTGCTTCAGTTCGAATGGGGGCCAGGGGAGTGATGATCTTCCCACTTCTTGTTGTGATAATGTTTATTTGCGCGCCTCGTGGGTTGTTTTCGGTTTTGCTAGGAAGTTCACCCGGTGACCTTTGGTTAAGTTGTTGAGCAAGTTGCCCAAGATGCGTTTCGATATTGTGGATGGATGCTTGCTGGTTCCTGAGCATGGTCCTTGTTTCTTGGATAGCAGCATCATGGTCACTATGCCTTTTTTCGGAAGCAGCCACGAATTTAGTAAGCATATCTTCCAAGCTTTGGCTTCCTTTCTTGCACCGGCTCCTCCTTTTGATAAAATCCTCTCCCTTTTTGTCTATACTTCTCCTCCTTGGCCTTCTTGTACTCTTCGTAAGGAAGCCACTCTTTCTTTTGTTTGCGTCAGTCCTCATCATATCGGTCTCCGCTTGAATAACACGCTTGCGCCTTCTTGTTGCCATTCTCATCCAAATCGCAATCTCTAGTTAGGTGAGGTCCATTGCAGTTTTCACAACCCACCCGAATAGCATGGATCGTTTGATCCATTTTGTCCATTCTCCTATCCATGGTTTTTAGCATAGCCATGACCGCGGATAAGTCTTCAGTAGCAGCATAAGCGGCTCCCCTCGTGACATCATGCCTAGGGTTATGGTATTCTCTAGAGTGTTTAGAGAATTCTTCAATCAATTCTTTAATCACGGGGGGTGGCTTCTTTGTAAGTGGGCCTTGCGAGTCTAGCAACTGCCGGGTTGTGACATTGACTCCATCATAGAAGATGGAAACTTCTTGCTGGCTGTTTAGATCATGGTGTGGGTAGTTTCTTAGCAGACTTTTGTACCTCTCCCATGCTTCATATAGCGACTCTCCAGCTTGTTGTTCAAAGTTTGCAATGGCCTTCTTTAGCTTGGCTATCTTGGAAGGTGGGCAAAAATGATCAATGAATTCTTCCTTCATCTTGGCCCAAGTAGTGACTGATCCGGGGGGAAGTGACTTGAGCCAGTCTTTAGCAGCACCCTTGAAGGTTACCGGAAGCATACGAAGCAGTTGAGTTTCGCGGGTTACATTTGGAATATTGAAGTAATCAGCTACATCATTGACTTCATCCAAATGTTTGTAGGCATCTTCATGATCTTTCCCATAGAAAGGTATTTCTTTGAGTGAAGCTAGGATATGACCTTTGAGCTCGAAGGTAGCAGTCGCGGAAATTGCGGGTTGCACAAGTCCCGGGCCATTGTCGTCGCGCATCCTCTTCTTCCATTCTCCCATGGGGATTTCATCAATGTTAGCCACTGTGAACGCTAACTCTTCCTCCGACTCGGTTTCTTGCTCATACGTTGCCACCTCTTCTTCCTCAGTCTCGTACCCAATATCTTCTTGAATTGGTTCCTCAATTATCAAAGAAGCGCTAGAAGCTCCTAATTTACTACTCTTCTTTTTCCCAAAAACAGTCTTCAAGTTGGACAATGGTGATTTCTTTGGTGTACTTGAACTCTCCACGTCCTTTCCTTTGTTTCTTTTCAATGCGGATTCAGGATCTTCAAACGGGGGTACCAGTGGTGTGTTTGATCCTTTGGTCATGAAAGTCCTGAAATCAATAGAATAAAAAGTGTAAAAAGAACAAAAGGATTGTACTAAAAAAATAAAATTTACTGCTAACTAAACTGCTACTCGCCGAGTAGGTGCGATTGCACTCGGCGAGTATCAGTGGTATTTTGAAAAAATTCTAAATTTAATACTAAACTAAAATAGATACTAAAACCTAATTACTAATTACTAATTACTAATTACTAAATTGCAATAATTGAACTTTATGCAAGTAAACTCACACAAAGGATCGAAAAAATTAGAAATTAGCTTAATTATTTAGAACCGTTCCCCGGCAACGGCGCCAAAAACTTGATGTGTGTGAAATGCACTTGTTTTATCCCTACTTTTAATTAATAAATTGAACACACAAAGGCAGTGAACCTGTCTTTTAGTGGTATAGATTAGTAAGTAAGGTGTCGAACTCAGGGAACGGAAAATTAAACTAATAACTAATTTTAACTAAAACAAATAATAAAAGTAAAGGGTTTTTCTCTAGTTTTGCAAGACTAGAAACTTAGACACACTAAATTAACTAATTAACTAAAGCAACAACTATTTACCAAATTTGATAAAGATGTTTCCATTTAGGTTCAACCAATTCACTCCTATGGTTATTTAAATTTATGGTAGATTAATTGCTATTGGTTACCAATTATAATAGTTAGGTTCATGTTCATTACTCCTAACCCTTAGACAATTAACTAATTTAAGCATTGATCAAGTGTTTAAACTAATTAATTCCCTAGATTAATGATTTGGATTAAATAAGATTTGTAATGGTCAATTAAGTTATTAATTCAATTAACCTCTTGTTGATGGTTTCTCAAACAAGCTCACACATTAATCTTCCTATTTTCTTATTAATCTTAGTTTCATAATCATTACTTCTAAGCATATGGTTTAGTGTTCACATAGACATATGAGGGTAACAATTAAGAGATGTTCATGCAACCTAATTGCCTTCCAATTAACAGAAAATAATAGTGATTAATACATAAGGTTCTTTAACAAACTTAATTTAATAAATCACCAATTGACAATTAAGCAAGAATCAGTAATTAAACCATAGGAGTTCCTTGGTATTCCCCAAACAGAAACAAACACGAATTTAGTTCATAATTGTAGTAGAAACAAACATAAAAACAAAGTTTACTAAAGCAAACATATTCAATTCCTAAATCTAAGTGGTAGAATTAACCTAATTGCTTGAATTCTTCCAAAAGATTGAAGCTTAGGGTTCCTTAGTGTCTTCTAGGGCTCTTAGTCGCAGCTAAACCTTCAAAAATCACCAGGAGTGTCGTCCCATTAGATAAGGATTCGTCTTTTATAGATATCCCAAAACAAGGTGTACTCGGCGAGTAGCAGAACCAGCTCGCCGAGTAGGTCCATAGTTATCCGTCTTGAATCAGCAGTCGTAGCTATCTTCTGGAACAT
The DNA here is from genome assembly GCF_052625555.1 of Lactuca saligna. Classification (NCBI taxonomy): domain Eukaryota; kingdom Viridiplantae; phylum Streptophyta; class Magnoliopsida; order Asterales; family Asteraceae; genus Lactuca; species Lactuca saligna. Next base: position 81,995,305 of record NC_136419.1, read on the forward strand.
CCTCGTGTACTCGCCGAGTAGAGCCGATCTACTCGCCGAGTAGATGATCTTTTTCACTCTTTGATCTTCAATTGCTTCCCCTTGCTCCCTTTTACTTCCAAGCATGTCTTCTGGACTGAAAACAAAATTCACAACATTCTAAGTACCTTTTGTCCACATTATTCACATAATCAATTAAAAATAACTAAGAATATATGCTAAATAATTAACTAATTATGCACATATCAGTGAGCAGGTCCGGTTGTAAGACGCTGGAAGGTATGATTTCTCGGGCCAGGGAGAGGGAAATTGATTTGGAGCAGATCTGGAAGAGGAAGTCGGATGAGGTTCAGGTAGCCGCGAGTTTGGGCAAAAGGCCCAAGGGATCGGATTCGAGATCGACGGACTATCAGGACCACAGTCGATACGGAAAGTGTGGCAGGGCGCACAGGGGCGTGTGCAGGAGTGGTAGTGGTGGTGAGTCTGGCTGCTTCAGGTGCGGTCGGACTGGTCATTTTAGCAGAGATTGTACTGTTACCATCACTCAGGGATCAAACTTGATATGTTTTCACTACAATCAGCGGGGCACCAAGAAGGCCCAGTGCCCCAGTTTGTTTTCAGCAGGACGGGTGATGGCACCTGCCCCTGCAACCTTGAGGATCACAGACGGAAGTCAGGGCCGTGCAGAGGCACCTGCAGTAGGAGGCAGGGCTTTTCAGATGGCTACCTTGGAGACGCGAGCATCGCCGGATGTCGTAGGTATACGGTTTTCGTATTTAGTTCTTATGTTTGTGGATGATGTTATATTGTTATGGTTATGCATCATTATTTGTAAGAGTATTTTATTTTTGAGCGGGTTGATTGTGATCGAGTTATATGCCATCTGTATACCTTGGATATTGGGTGAGTAGTTAAGGGATGGGTCCTATCGAAGAAGGTTACGTAGGCTGCAGTAACTGTAGCATGCCTTGGAGGGACTCGGTATGTCTCGCTAGTTCGGAGCCGTATAAGTTTTAGAATGGACAGGTTAGATCCTTAGCTATGGTATGTTTGGGATTCCTCAGCGGATTGATTATGGAATGGTAGCAAGGATTGGGATTTCTCTTCATTGAGCATCGAGGTGTAAGCAGGATCGAAGTGGGGGAGAATCCTCCGAGTGTACAAGGGTAAGAGAGCACAAATCCAGATCGAGTACGTGATTTCTGAGAAGGAAAAGAAGTAGTTCAACATTTGATAGATTGAGTAGTTTAGGGTTGGGAGTTTGAGAAACTCCCCATCAGTCCGTGCGTGTAAATGGTAATGGTAAGTATGTGGTACGGATTCCGGTGAAGGGTCGGCTGTAGGACTCGTGTGAGTCAGAATGGAGATCTTGAGGTCAATTAGCATGGGATGCTTTCGTGTTAGCAGTCAGTGGCAGAAGCAGCATGTAGAGCATGGAAGAGTGGCGGGAGAGCCTCGGATTTCTTTAGCAACAGTCAGTGGTGGAAAGTGATGTAAGACTACGAGGCGGCCGTAGCATTCACTAGCAGTCAGTGGTCGGAAGTGTTGTCAGACTACGGGGCAGCCGTAGCATTCCGTAGTAGCTTCGTTGGCGGAGTCGGGGCGAGGCCCTTATCTCCTAGCATTCAGATAGGGATCGGGAATGGGTGAGATTGGTAAGGAGTTTCTTGTATGAGAATACCAGTATAGGTGAGACCTAGAGCAGGGTTGCTTAGTAGTATGGTTAGGTAAGACCCGTGGGCGAGGCCCATGAGTTTTAGCAGCACAGGTGGGACCTGGTAAGGATCTTAGTATCTAGATAAGGGGGTCGGGGATACCAGGAAATTATAGTGCCAGCATAGTAGAATAGATTGAGCAGCATAGGTGGCGAAAGTTTCTTCGAATGTTGCTGGGAGCGACTAATGGTTATGGTGAGTCAGCGATCGGTGAGAGTAGGTAATGCAGATATTGATAGGTTGGTAGGGACCAGGGTGGTCTCAGTTCATCCGAAAGCGAGATATGGAATAGCAGAATTTTCAGTCAGCAGCGGTGCGAGTATGCAACGTATGGTAGGATTCAGTCAGTTGATCGTGGGGTGCGCGACACCAAATGTGTAACAGCCCGGAATTTTAGGTATTGTATAATATTGTTTTTGGGGTGTTTTAGGAGGGGACTCGGCGAGTTGGAGCCAGACTCACCGAGTAGGACCACAGATTTGGTCGCGGGTTCGCGACTGGACTCGACGAGTCCATTATGGACTCGACGAGTCTGCGCTGTTCAGCGGAAACCCTAGCCGTTCGGTTTTGGAACGTATATAACGGACTTATAGGCCGTCATTGTCCGTCTTTAGCGACTGAGAAGAACCCTAAATCAGTTGTGGGCATCTAGAGCAAGGATTGAAGGCCATTGGTGATCTTGAAGAAGTTATTGTGCAAGGAAGAGAAGAGTTTGGCTAAAGGAACAGCAAGGGAATCAAGTTCCGAGGATTGGGGACACAGAGAGTGCATTATTCAAGTAATATTTCGGATCATATTCTGCTATGTTGATGTGTGCATGGATTTAGGGTTTATGGAACCCTTTTGTGACTAGATTGATTATTACCCTTGTTCCCCAAACGATTATAACCCTGTATTAGGACCTTTAGAGGTCCAAAATGTCCCATGCCTGTGAATTTCCGGAATTAAGAGATGTTTTGGATTGGAATCCTTATGCCTTAAGTCAAAAGGTAAATGACAAGTCTTGGGGTGTAGCATGAGCACCTAAATGAAGGTCTTACGTGTTGTACCAGCTTAGGAGGACCAAACCTATGAATGGTCGGGACAATACAGATCTCAGGAAGCAGTTTGATCGACTGCATGGCATGGACTCGCCGAGTCCGATGAACAGACTCGGCGAGTAGCTTGAAGATTAACTGGGACTCGTCGAGCTGTTCTTCAGACTCGGCGAGTGGAGTCGGGGTGGCCCCGCGATTCTTCCACGAGGAACTCGTCGAGTCAAGAGGGATACTCGACGAGTAGAAAGGGAACATCAGGATTTGGTGAGGACGTCTAGACTCGCCGAGTCGCCTTAGCACTCGCCGAGTCCGGTCAAGTTGACCGTTGACCATTGACCAGAGTTGACCTACATGTGATTTCTTAGGGTCAGTTGTCTTGAAAGATAAAAGTATTAGTAAGGGATATATGATATTATTCAGGGAGTCTGTAGCTCGGTGGATCGAGTGCGAGTGATTTCAGGAGTCGCTAGCTTTCATTACCCACGAGGTGAGTCTTCTCACTATACTGTACCCGGAAGGGTTTGACTGTGTGACCGGAAGGTCAGGTATGATATGTGTTATAAGTGCTATAAATGGAAAGGTAATTGCTATGCGTGCTATGTATGTTTATATGGGCCGGAAGGCAATATGTTATATGACCGAAAGGTCAGATTTGTTATACGATATATGTGCTATATGTGGTAAGTTAAACGTATTATGTATTGTGTATGTTTCATGGGCCGGAAGGCAATATGTTATGGGCTGGAAGGCAATATGTTATGGGCCGGAAGGCAATACGTTATGGGCCGGAAGGCGAATACGTTATGGGCCGGAAGGCGTTGCGTTGTAGACCGGAAGGCCAGGGCCTGGAAAGGCGTATATGCGTAAGTAGTATACTGGGGAACTCACTAAGCATTTATGCTTACAGTTGTTATGTATGTGTTTCAGGTACTAGCGAGGACCGTGGGAAGGCGCCGGCATGACGCGTATACACTGTTGATGTTTTGAGATCTTGGGGATTTTATGATTTTATTTTGATATGAAATTTGGAATAATTATATTTGGTTGAAATAAATCACTTTATTTTAAATGAAAAATTTGTTTGAAAATTTGCGTTGTTACAATTGGTATCAGAGCCTTGGTTTGAGGGATTCGGGTGTACCTTCGGGTGTAACTGAACTCAAACCGAGGATTTGAGGAAAATCTTTTAAAAATAATAAAGGCATAAACTTTTATAAATGGTAAAGTGGTAAACGAGAAAGAAGCAGTGTGTACGATCAGCCAGCACCCGAACGGTAAAGATCCCCAGAATACCTTACAATGTTATGTTATGCAATGAATTATGAATTGTTATGCATGCTAGAAGGCTAGGTATTCATAATAGGACTAGAGTGGCCTGATTTGTGATGCCTTAGTCTAGGGAGTTTGCCGATATGAAATATTTGATAGCGTGCAGGTAGATAGTGCATATTAAAAGTAGAGTACTCACTATTCGGGGTTTGGGGAGGAAGATTTGGGACGAATACTGATACGGTGTGGTCGGTAGTATTGGGCCCGTACTACCGAAGACACCGGGTCGGTGGAAGACCCAAGTAAGACTCCCTGGATATCGGAGACTGAGTAGGGTTGCGTTATCGAGTACAATTGTACTTGATGGAGTCTCTGATAATTTTATATTGTATTTCAGAGGCATCATGGTTACCACACGCCACGGGGCGAGTTCGAGCGGTGTGAGCGACGAGGATATTCGTCAGATGATTCAGGAGGAGGTAGCTGCAGCAATCCGGGCTGAGATCCCGGAGATGTTTGGGTCTATTAAGACCAATCTGATGGAGACGTTCGAAGAGCGGTACGCCGCACTGACTGAGACTGCAGCCGCTGCCGCTACCGCAGCCGTGGCCGCTGCCAGGCCGCAAGGGGGCGATTCGTTGCTATTCCGGGAATTCAGCAACACGAAACCCCCTGAGTTCGATGGGACGCAGGATCCGATTGCTGCAATGCGGTGGATCGCCGACATTGAAGGGTGCTTCTACACATGCTCATGCCCGGAGCACCTGAGGGTGCGGTTCGCTTTGAATCAGCTCCGTCTAGGAGCGAAGGATTGGTGGAAGTTCGTGACGGCGAACTTCACTTTGGTGGAGATTACAGCAGTGACATGGGAAAGGTTTACTGACATGTTCAGGGACGAGTACATTCCCCCAGTGGAGAGGGAACGATTGATTCAGGAGTTCTTGACCCTTAAGCAGGGTACTGATTCAGTTGCGGTGGTTACGCGGAAGTTTCATGAGAGGGCGATGTTCTGCCCTGAGCTGGTGTCTACAGAGCAGTCGCGGATGAGCCGGTTCTTAGGCGTTTTGAGGAGGGATATCCGGGAGTTTGTGTCAAACTCAACCTATCGTACTTTTACTGAGCTTCAGGCGAATGCCAGGAAGCGCGAGATCGAGTAGGAGACCCAGGCTAGGGAGGAGACCGAGTCTCGGCAGGTGGACCGGCGGCCGGCTCAGTCTCAGCCGGCAGCCAAGCGGATCAAGTCCGCTGATTTGAGGACGGGAGGTCAGAAGGGCCGCACTTGCGGGAAGTGCAGCAAGGGTCATGAGGGGGCATGCCGAGCTGGTGGTTGCTACAAGTGTGGCAAGGAAGGACACATTGCCAGGGATTGTCCTAAGGGGTTTATGGTTTGTTTTCATTGCAACCAGACAGGCCATCGGAAGGCCGAGTGCCCGCAGCTTCGTCAGGGACCTACACCTACCACCAGGACTACTGAGACTCGACCGGCGAAGGTCGAGGCCCCGAGGGCTCGCGGGAGAGCCTTTCAGCTGACTGCGGAGGAGGTCCGCGCTGCGCCCGATGTTGTGGCAGGTATGCTGTAATTCACATATTTATTTAAAGTCGAGATGTTATGCTTATGTTAATATATGTGTAGGTACTTTTCTTGTGAACTCTATGCCTGCTCTAGTGTTATTTGATTCGGGTGCGAGTAGGTCCTTTGTATCTGTAGCTTTTAGTCAGCATATCAGCATTAGTCGTGAGCCGTTAAGTCGGCCCCTGAGCGTTTCTATAGCGGCCGAGAGGGTGGTTTGTGCCACGGAGGTTCTTCGGGGATGCGTACTAGAGATTTTCGGGGTTGAGTTTCCGATTGATCTAATTCCTATTGCGATGGGTGATGTCTGTGTCATCGTGGGCATCGACTGGCTGAGCCGATTCAGCGCTGTCATCGACTGCGAGCGCCAGCTGGTGACTATACGAGACCCTAGTGGAGGAGTTCTTACGGTGTACGGTGAGGGTACCCATTTGGGATCAGCTTTTTGTTCGGCCGCTAGGGCGAGGCAATATCTACAGCAGGGATGTAAGGGTTTTGTGGTGTATGTGATGGATACGCGGGAGGCTTCCGAGAGACCAAGGTCAGTGGAGGAGGTCCCAGTGGTGCGTGAGTTTCCAGATGTTTTTCCCGAGGAACTGCCGGGAGTACCTCCTGCGAGGCAAGTAGAGTTTGGTATCGATCTGATTCCGGGGGCTGCGCCTATTGCGAAGGTGCCTTATCATCTCGCACCTCCAGAGATGCAAGAGTTGTCCTCGCAACTCCAGGAGTTGCTGGGGAAGGGATTTATTCGGTCCAGCAGCTCGCCGTGGGGAGCACCGATGCTGTTCGTCAAGAAGAAGGATGGTTCACACCGAATGTGCATTGATTACCGGGAGTTGAACAAAGTGACGGTCAAGAACCGCTATCCGTTACCGAGGATCGATGATTTATTCGATCAGTTGCAAGGGGCATCTTGGTTTTCCAAGATCGATCTGAGATCAGGGTACCATCAGGTAAGAGTGCGGGATGAGGACGTCCAGAAGACAGCATTTAGGACGCGATATGGGCATTATGAGTTCGTGGTGATGCCTTTCGGGCTCACCAATGCCCCGGCAGTGTTCATGGACCTCATGAACAGGGTATGCAGGCCGATGCTGGATCGGTCTGTGATTGTATTTATCGACGACATCCTGGTGTATTCGCGATCTAGAGAGCAGCATGAGGGACAATTGAGGGAGGTCCTTGGGGTACTGAGGTCGGAGAAGCTATATGCAAAATTCTCCAAATGTGACTTCTGGTTGCGGGAGGTCCAATTTCTTGGACATGTTGTTAATCAGGCAGGGATATTGGTCGATCCGGCCAAGGTCGAGGCAGTGATGAGTTGGGAGGTACCGAAGTCACCTTCCGAGATCAGGAGTTTCCTTGGGTTGGCGGGGTACTATCGGAGGTTTATTAGAGACTTCTCCAAGATCGCAGTACCGCTCACCAGACTGACCCGGAAGGGTGTTGCATTCCCATGGGGACCCGAGCAACAGATTTCTTTCGAGACACTTCGCCAGAGATTGTGCGAAGCCCCGGTATTAGCTCTCCCGGAAGGGATGGAAGATTTTGTCGTATATTGCGACGCATCGATTTCGGGACTGGGTGCAGTGTTGATGCAGAGAGGTCATGTGATAGCTTATGCATCGAGGCAGCTAAAGCCTCACGAGGCGAGATATCCCACGCATGACTTAGAGTTGGGGGCAATAGTGTTCGCTCTCAAGATTTGGCGTCACTACCTGTATGGGGTTCGATGAACGATATATACGGACCATAAGAGTTTGAAGTATTTGATGGATCAACCCAACCTAAATATGCGTCAGAGGAGATGGTTGGATGTGGTCAAGGATTATGACTGTGAAATCCTATACCACCCGGGCAAGGCTAATGTGGTAGCCGATGCATTGAGCCACAGGGCGGAGAGCACTCCATTGTGAGATGTATGTCTGAGACTGACGGTGATGACTCCGGTATTGGATGCTATTCGTGGGGCACAGGCCGAGGCTGTGAGATCCGAGATGCAGAAGAAAGAACGGGTCGTTGGGTTAATTTCAGAGTTCGTTAAGGATGGACGAGGACTTCTGATGTTTCAGGGTCGGATTTGGGTACCGTTCGTGGGCGGTACGCGTGCTACTTTGATGGAAGAGGCTCACAGATCGAAATTCTCGATTCATCCCGGTGCTACAAAGATGTATTTGGACTTGAGGAAGGAATACTGGTGGCCTTGTATGAAGAGAGACGTCGCCTGGTTCGTTGAGAGGTGTTTGACCTGCCGTAGGGTTAAGGCCGAGCACCAGAGACCGCATGGCAAGTTGTAGCCTTTGGAGATTCCTGAGTGGAAGTGGGAACAGATTACTATGGACTTCATCACTAAATTGCCGAAAACTGCCAGAGGAGTCGATGCAATTTGGGTGATTGTGGATAGATTGACGAAGAGTGCACACTTCCTTGCCATCAGCGAGAGTTCATCAGCGGAGAAGTTGGCGGAGTTATATGTGAGAGAGGTGGTATCTCGGCATGGAGTGCCGATCTCGATTGTTTCGGACCGTGATGTATGCTTCACTTCCAGGTTCTGGAAGAAATTCCATGAGGAGCTGGGTACTAAACTGCATTTTAGTACCGCATACCATCCCCAGACAGACGGCCAGAGCGAGCGGACGATTCAAACATTGGAGGACATGCTTCGAGCGTGTGTGTTAGACTTCGGGGGTAGCTGGGATGCGCATTTACCCTTGGCAGAGTTTTCCTACAACAACAGCCATCATTCGAGCATTGGTATGCCACCTTTTGAGTTGTTGTATGGTAGGAGGTGTCGGACCCCCATTTGCTGGGGAGAGGTGGGACAGAGAGTGATGGGCAGTACAGAGATCGTACTTCAGACGACAGAGCAGATTCAGCAGGTTAGACAGAGGTTATTGACCGCCCAGAGCCGACAGAAGAGTTATGCGGACAGATGCCGGTCCGAGCTTGAATTTCAGGTTGGCGACTTCGTTCTCCTGAAGGTTTCTCCTTGGAAGGGAGTGATCCGGTTCAGGAAGAGGGGCAAGTTGGGGCCCCGGTTCATAGGTCCATTTCGTGTGATTGCAAGGATAGGCCGGGTAGCTTATCGGTTGGAGTTGCCAGTAGAGTTGGGACAGATCCACAATACCTTTCACGTATCGCAGTTGAGGAAGTGTATAGCTGATGACTCGGCAGTGGTTCCATTAGAGGATATTCAGGTGGATGCGAGCCTGAATTACGCCGAGAGACCAGTAGCCATCAGGGATCGGAAGATCAAGGTTCTGAGGAACAAGGAGGTACCTCTGGTGTTGGTTCAGTGGCAACACCGGAAAGGATCGGAGATGACTTGGGAGCCGGAGCGTGAGATGCGGGAGCAACATCCGGAGTTATTTGCAGAGTAAGACTTCGAGGGCGAAGTCTAGTCCTAGTGGGGGAGAGTTGTAACAGCCCGGAATTTCAGGTATTGTATAATATTGTTTTTGGGGTGTTTTAGGAGGGGACTCGGCGAGTTGGAGCCAGACTCGCCGAGTAGGACCACCGATTTGGTCGCGGGTTCGCGACTGGACTCGACAAGTCCATTATGGACTCGGCGAGTCTGCGCTGTTCAGCGGAAACCCTAGCCGTTCGGTTTTGGAACGTATATAACGGACTTATAGGCCATCATTGTCCGTCTTTAGCGACTGAGAAGAACCCTAAATCGGTTGTGGGCATCTAGAGCAAGGATTGAAGGCCATTGGTGATCTTGAAGAAGTTATTATGCAAGGAAGAGAAGAGTTTGGCTAAAGGAACAGCAAGGGAATCAAGTTCTGAGGATTGGGGACACAAAGAGTGCATTATTCAGGTAATATTTCGGATCATATTCTGCTATGTTGATGTGTGCATGGATTTAGGGTTTATGGAACCCTTTTGTGACTAGATTGATTATTACCCTTGTTCCCCAAACGATTATAACCCTGTATTAGGACCTTTAGAGGTCCAGAATGTCCCATGCCTGTGTATTTCGGGAATTAAGAGAGGTTTTGGATTGGAATCCTTATGCCTTAAGTCAAAAGGTAAATTACAAGTCTTGGGGTGTAGCATGAGCACCTAAATGAAGGTCTTACGTGTTGTACCAGCTTAGGAGGACCAAACCTATGAATGGTCGGGACAATACAGATCTCAGGAAGCAGTTTGATCGACTGCATGGCATGGACTCGCCGAGTCCGATGAACTGACTCGGCGAGTAGCTTGAAGATTAACTGGGACTCGTCGAGCTGTTCTTCAGACTCGGCGAGTGGAGTCGGGGTGGCCCCGCGATTCTTCCACGAGGAACTCGTCGAGTCAAGAGGGATACTCGACGAGTAGAAAGGGAACATCAGGATTTGGTGAGGACGTCTAGACTCGCCGAGTCGCCTTAGCACTCGCCGAGTCCGGTCAAGTTGACCGTTGACCGTTGACCAGAGTTGACCTACATGTGATTTCTTAGGGTCAGTTGTCTTGAAAGACAAAAGTATTAATAAGGGATATATGATATTATTCAGGGAGTCTGTAGCTCGGCGGATCGAGTGCGAGTGATTTCAAGAGTCGCTAGCTTTCATTACCCACGAGGTGAGTCTTCTCACTATACTGTACCCGGAAGGGTTTGACTGTGTGACCGGAAGGTCGGGTATGATATGTGTTATAAGTGCTCTAAATGGAAAGGTAATTGCTATGCGTGCTATGTATGTTTATATGGGCCGGAAGGCAATATGTTATATGACCGAAAGGTCAGATTTGTTATATGATATATGTGCTATATGTGGTAAGTTAAACGTATTATGTGTTGTGTATGTTTCATGGGCCGAAAGGCAATACGTTATGGGCCGTAAGGCAATACGTTATGGGCCGGAAGGCGAATACGTTATGGGCCGGAAGGTGTTGCGTTGTAGACCGGAAGGTCAGGGCCTGGAAAGGCGTATATGCGTAAGTAGTATACTGGGGAACTCACTAAGCATTTATGCTTACAGTTGTTATGTATGTGTTTCAGGTACTAGCGAGGACCGTGGGAAGGCGCCGACATGACGCGTACACACTGTTGATGATTTGAGATCTTGGGGATTTTATGATTGTATTTTGATATGAAATTTGGAATAATTATATTTGGTTGAAATAAATCACTTTATTTTAAATGAAAATTTTGTTTGAAAATTTGCGTTGTTACAAAATGGTAGTAGAAGGAATGCCCAGTGGATACTGGCAGTGATGACCCGTCGCGGAGTAGCGAGAGTAATAGATTGGGTGAGGAAAGGGTCTTCATAGTGGCAGAGGGAATAGATGGTTATGGAGCATTGCCTTGGGGAGGCAAGGAAACCGTGCAAGGAAAGAAGGGGTGAACCCCTATGGGGTCAGTGCAATATTTGGAGATTACCAGAAAGATTATCGGTTGAGTAAGTTGTGATTCCAGGATGTTCAGGGTCACGATGCACCCGAGATTATTATCTGTAAGGACTGACATTAGTCTGAATGACTGAGCGGAAGGCCAGCGAAGGTAGGCAGCTGGTGTTAGAATGAATGGTAGGGTGTGTGCTCTACAATCAGGGTCACAAATTTCATTTTTAATAAATAAAAACAATATTCCAAAATCATCATCATGAAAATCCAGATAAACCAATTGTATCAATCATCATATCACATCAGAGTAAATCAACAAAATGCGGAACGAGGTGGTGTGTGCTCTACAATCATCCCGAGCTCTTCCCTTTGGAACTAGAAGTACCTAAAACATAAACTGAAAACTGTAAGCACAAAGCATAGTAAGTTCTCCAACATACACCATACCATACATACATAACACATAACAGGAACCATCCAATGAATGTAGTGGGCCCCGCCTAAATTCGTATAACGGGCCTCGCCGAATGAGTATAACGGGACCCCGCCCAAACTTGCATAAAGGGCCTCGGCCAATGAGAATAACGGGACACACCCAAACTCACATAATGGGTCTCGCCCACATACAATTCATATAAGCATAACAAGTAATAGCATATAGAATAACCATCAGGCCCTGCCCAATATGCATATAAGCACATACACAAACAAGTCTCATACAAACAACGAGTATTATAACATAACATATCATGGACTGGCATTGGTGCCTTCAACCCGCTAAACATGGTGAGGAAACTCACCTCGAATTGCTGAATCATACTGATAAAGCTCTTGCTATTGGTTCTACAAATCCTCAAACTATGAATACTAAATAACTTCCAATTATTAATTGAATTTCAATCCATATCCATAAGTCTGAAATTACGATAACCAGACCATTTACCCCTTTCCTAGTTTGGCCCAAGATTAACGCCTAAACATACCATCTAAAAGGCCCAAATACCAATATAATCATCCAAGGCCCAATCACGGGCCTTTCCCAAGGGAACCCAAAAGAAGCATCAACCCAAAAACTTGATGGACCAACAACACCCTAAGAATCTAAGTCCAAATATGTCCTAAACCAAAGCCTAAAATGTCTGAAGCCCAATTGGGTGAGTTCGTAGGCGGTACTCAGCACGTCTGCACAACGTACTTGCTTTAAGGCATGTGGTCTAAGCGTATCTGCTTGTTCACCCAACATACTCCTCCATTTGGCCATTTCCCCTTCCAACTCTTAACCCATAAAGACATCACTCCCAATACTTAGATCTGACTTCCTTGAGATGGTTTATCATGTAAATTTGCTAACTTTACGTGCATGCATGGCTTAATGAAGCTCCTATAGCTTAAAAGGACATAATAGATGGCTTAATGCATGCATGTGATCATAAACCCCATAAAGCTTGCACCTTTAAGCTCAAGAAACTCATATTGTTCCTAGAACTAAAAGAATAACCCTATCAAACGACTTAACTCATCAAACTAACCCAAAAAGGTACCAAAAGCACGAAAACCATCACATGAAAAGATTTAAACATATAAGGATAAAGGTTGGGACTTTATACCTCAAAAATCACCAAAAGATGGAGCTAAACCTGGATCTCTATGTTTTCTTCCAAAAAATGAGTCCACCAACTTCTTCTTCTTTCACTTCAAGAAGCATAAACCATCAAAATCAAGATCAAGGCACAAGAACACTAAAAGAGGCTATAAAGGTTTGAGATTAGGGTTTTAGGGCAATGAAGGCTAGTAAAGAGGTCAGCCCTAGGGACAGAAGGACCTTACATAGGGTCAACACCTTAATATTAGGATTTTCTTATCCTCCATGTACTCCATGGGTAACCCTCATACACCCAATGTACGAGGCTTCTACTCCACGATTAGGTTCCCTCCTTAGTACAGTAACCGTATCATGTGGTATGCCGACATACTACATTCTCAGCTAGTATGCTAAGCGTACCCAACGAGATGCCTCACATACTAACTCCAAGGACAAAATTGCAATAAATTAAATGTAAAGGGAAAAAGGAAACATACCCAAATCGACTGTTACATATAAATTGCAGATCAAGTTTTTGGTGTCGTTGCCAGGGAATAGCTATTTTAGTTTGTTATTTTAATTGCTTTAAGTTAATTGATCCTTTATTTGGGGTAAAAACCAAAAAAATTTAATTTTCTGCAAGGTTTGTATTTTTCTGTTTGTTCAATTCTCACAACGTGAGGGACACCTCTCATGATGTGAGTTCAATGTTTTTAAGTTTTTGTTTATATTCTTTCTAGTTCATCTTTAAGCGTTTTGTTTTTGGCTTATTTCATTGATTTAGGACCCAAGGATCCAAAACTCCAATAATTCCCCCACTTAAAAATCCAGAATCAGCTTTCCACAACAAAAGAAGGACAAGAAGGTCGACGAGTCAATTGAAAGGGGTACATGAAAAGGTTGCTTAACGAAAATGGTCCATGTCTTTTGTCGCCTAAGATTACAATTGAAAGGGGTTTTGAGTTCAAGGGGCACATTCTATCAGTGCTCAGGGACATACCTTTTCCGAGAAAGATTATGAAGATGCTTTCAAGCACATCAATGAAGTTTTGGACATTGTTAGTTATTTGAATGTCCCAAATGTTTCAAGAGATGTAGTATTACTGAGAATGCATCATGTGACATTTAATGGAGATGCAAAGATATGGTTGAAGTCGTTACGTCCAAGAACAATAAGGACCTGGGACAAGCTTTGTGAAGCGAATATTGAACAACTTAGTCCACCTTCAAATATCTCAAAGCTAAAAGAAGAAGAAGATAGCTAACTTCCAACAAGAAGTCGAAGAGTCATTATACGAAGCTTGGAAGAGGTACAAGGGCCGTCTATGAAATTGTCCTCAACATGACTTGAACGTGCAACAAGAAGTCTCTATTTTCTATGATGGGTGATTGTTACAACAAGGCAACTCCTTGATTCTCAAGGACCAATGAAAAAGAAAGAATTGGTCCCCATTAAAGAGTTAATTGAAGAATTTGCAAAGCACTCGAGAGAATATCATAATCCATGAGAAGATGCTATAAGAGGAAATGGTAATGGAGGGAACAAGAGCATGACGACCGTATTTGAAATATTAGAATACATGGATCAAAGAATGATGGAATTTGATCAATCTATACATGCTATAAGATTGGGTTGTGAAAATTGTAATGGTACACACTTAACTAAATATCATGATTTGGATTAATACGGAAATAAAAAAGCGCAAGTATTTTATTCAAGTGGTGACAACCATGATGAAGACCCGAGGAAGCCAAAGAAAGAAAGGTTGCCTTGTGAAGAATATAAGAAACAAAAAGAAGAAAAATATAGGCAAAATGGACAAGGCTACTACCAAAAAGATCAAGCACCACCCAAGAAGAAGATGGATTTTGAGTCAATGATTAATAGGTTTATGGAAGCCTATGAAAAAACACGATGCTATTGATGCTACCATGAGAAATCATCAAGATTTCATAAAAAATATCGAGCTTAACTCGGGCAATTGAATACACTTGTTAACAAAAGTTTACTGCCAAAGAATCTAGATCAAAGACCACAACCACATGTCATGGCCATATCTACCAAAGAATACCATCATTCAGAGCCTATAATGATCTGTGAACAAGCCTTGAAGTAGCCTGATCCACATTCGTAGAGAATGAAGTTCGCAGAAAAAGATAAGGTTGACGCCTAGTTCTCACGACTTGAGGATCAAGTTTTCATGTTGTGGGCTCAGTCTGGACATAAAAATTCACGTATTGTTCAAAAATGGAGCAAGAGCTGAAGATATTCATCAAGCACGTCAAGGGTATTCCAATTAATACCCCATTTATTGAATCGTTAGAATAAATGCCCGAATACACGAAATTTCTTCAAGATCTTCTTGACACCCACCATCAATTAAAGCAGACTTCGTAGGTGGTTCGTAATGCACAATGCTCAGCGGTAATCATGGAAGTAACTCAAACTAAGATAAGAGATCCAAGATGCCTTATACTAGCAAGTGGATTCAGAAATTCCAAGAAAACATTTGCCTTAGCTGATTCTGGAGTTAGCATTAATTTGATGCTTTATTCTTTTTATCAAAAGTCAATCTTCCAGAAATGAAGAATACAAGAATGACGATCCACATGGAAAATTGTCCTGTAACTTATCCTCAAGAAATATTGGTTAAAATTCGAAAGTTTGTTTTTCCTAATGATTTTGTAGTCATAGACATGAAAGAGGACGAAGATGTACCCATTATTTTGGGACGATCATTACTTAACATCACGAGAGCCTTGGTGGATGTTCATGAATCAAATCTTACTTTGCGAGTTGGAAAAGAAGAGATGACATTCGGAGTTGAATAAGGATTTGAGAAGTCTAAGAATCAAAATGAAGTGTTCTTTGTAGATGAATAGAATAAACCTAAAGAATTAAAGAAATTAATGTAAGAAGAGGTCTAAACAAAAGAAAATCCTAAATCATAAGTCAAGTCCACCAAGCCAAGAACCTGAATTCCAATGATCTTTGAAGTGTCTGCCTTCACTAAACCCAAGGCTCAAGTGGAAGAAGAAAATGATGAAGATGTGGGTGAAGAATTAGAGGAGAGATGCAAAGTATAATATATGTATGAGTTTTAATTAATTATCATTTTGAAACGATACAATTACAAAACAAAAAAACATATTTAAAATATTTAATTAAATATTTTCGACATCACCCTATATAACATATGATCAATAAATCAACGATTAAACCTTAATATACGACTACATTACAATAATCCAAAAACGAAGAAAATATAAAAACGAATTAGTATAAAAAAAACTTACAAATTAAAAGGTCTAATATAATAGTATATCTCCGAAAGTGGTCATAAGACCCCAACCCAACACAAAAATCTTTAAGTTTGTTTTCTTTCTGAAATTTATATGTTATTTGGTCTTTTTATACTAGTTTTATATATATATATATATATATATATATATATATATATATATATATATATATATATATATATATATATATATATATATATATATATATATAATAAAAACATTCCAAATGAAAACTATATGTGCCGCTACATCGCGCGGGTAGAATACTAGTGTGTGTATATATATATATATATATATAATAAAACATTCTTAACTTTTCTTGAAATGTAAAAGTTACAATAACTTAATACATAAATCTATTATGCATAAACCACTCATCTTTTATGAACAAAATATAATTACGATAAAAAATAATTAAGAAAAATATTTAAGGAAACATCAATAAATTTTTTTTCTTTTTTTTTACATGGGCATGAAGTTTGCCTAAAGGTTAAGCATGAAAATTTTCTAACATATCAGCAACAAAATTTATAACCATTGAAACAATTAAATAATATTTTCTGGATAAAAAAGAGCATTCATTGATAGTTTGCGCTAGTGTACACCTAGTATATATATATATATATATATATATATATATATATATATATATATATATATATATTCGGTTTGAAATTTAATTGAAAAAAAAAATTAATTTCATCCAACAACTTTTTTTGAACAGCAAATATGATCTGGTCTAAAAATATTTCTTAGTTTAATATAATTCATCTATATATTCAACAATCTTTCTTATCATCATCTTACATTTTATTCAACTTCTATTATTCAAATCCTATTAAATCCTGGATCCTCTAACAAACGTCATATTTTATCCATCAAGATTCGGGACTTTGAATACATCATAATCTTTTATATGGTGGTAAATGCTTGTCAAGAATCCTACCTTCCGGTCCTTTTTCGAATAATGGACCCTGTTATTGTTGTTAAAAAGACCTAGTTTAATTTTTTTTTCTCGTTTTATTAAGTCTAAACCAAAATTTAATCATACAAAAAAAGTTGAAGGATAGAGATAAATGAGGTAATCAAAACGTTTATGATATTACAAAATAAAATACAACATTATAATGATTATTAGCATTTTAAAGGCAAAAAATTTACATAGTCGGTCATCATAACTCTTGTTATTTTATACGGTTGCCAATTCACGAGAAGTGAAAAAGTTCTTGGAGATTTCGTAAATCAATCTCCTCTGAAATTCTTCAGACGAATAGCTACCTGAAATCAGAAGAGTCTTCGGAGCTTTCTTAGAGTCAAAAACGTTGTCACTTCCACCTAATCGGAGCATCATCTTAACATAAGCGTTCTTAAACTTGATCCAAAGTCTTATTGGTGAAGCTTTCTTCCATCGCAACTTTGGAATGGCTTTAATTTTCCAAAACCGGCGGTTTCCTCCTCCGAAGGTGACGCTTTTTGTGTTTCTTCTGTAACCGCTGTCAAACCGCTGGTACCTCCTCCGCTTCCATGCTCTGTTCAAGGTGCCATCAAGAACACTTGAAATTATTTCCATTCTTCGTGTAATTGTTTTCGTTTTGTAAGAGTATTATGCGAGTGTTTGATATAAGAGAAATGATTTTGACTATACATACTGTGTGTGTGTATGCATATATAGGGTGAGAATTTAAATGTAAATGTGTTTAAATGACATTTAAATATTGAATTTAAAATTTATATTCAATTCACGTTCGTCTTTCTTGACCAAATTTATTCTTCTGTCAACCGAGTCGATCCAAAAAAAAATAACATGAAAAAGCTTCATTGATACTAAAACTTTTATAATGGAAAACTCAGTTTTGCATTTTAGCATATGAACAAAATCATTATTTCAAGTTTTCAACCACTCCATGAATGTTTGTATTATTTTTGAAACCGTTAGAGCCGGTAACAAAGCATTTTTCATTTGTCTTATCTAAATTATCAATTATGTTCTAAATTATTGTAGTTATAAAAACTAAAAGTGTCTCCAAAGCGTATCCAATATAGAGTAAGAGTAGGCATTAAGGTTATATATATATATATATATATATATATATATATATATATATATATATATATATATATATATATATATATATATATATATATATATATATATATATATATATATATATATATATATATAGAAGTAGGTTCAATGGAAAATGAACAATTAGGGCAATATATGCTAGAACCAATGATCAAGTGACACGCATCCATTTCTTTATTCATAAGCAATCAACTATGGAAGTTATTTATGTAGTTATTTCAAAATGATGTATTGTCATGTTTTCATTGGTTCCAACATGTGTTGCCCTAATTGTTTATTTTCCATATAACCATATATATATATATATATATATATATATATATATATATATATATATATATATATATATATATATATATATATATATATATATATGGGATTTAACTATATATTTTTGTTAAATAAAATGATTTAGGGTTGTGATATTGTCTTTTTCATTCAAAGTTGAAATTAGTAGAAAGGGATACATTGTTATAAGACCATATCATGTGCAACATAAATAAACAATTTAGTTAACAATGCATATATAGTTATTTTTTTATTGTTTTCATAGTTTTTGTATTATTTGGTGTATCCTAAAACAAAATCCTAGCTACGTCGTTGTTGCCTCTTATAGAGATTTTGTAGGTGCCCTTGCAATGTATGGATATTTGGAATATTTTTAGAACAATAAGTTTGAAGAATTGCTTATCTAGAGGGTTAAGAATTGCTCGTATAGAGATTTTGTATGTGCCCTTCCAATGTATACATGGGTTTCGAGATTTATAAAGTGAACAACAAAAATCATACCGAATAACGAAAATAGATGCATCAAATGGAATAAAACCTCCCAAACAAAGAACAAAAGACTATATTGTTGGATACGATTAAAATTTTTGTTGTGCCGCTACAAATTAATTTGAAGATCTTAGCTGAAGTCGGGTTTTATGTTCTGCATGAAGCAGTTGGTAGAGAAAATTATTTTCCTTCGGATTGTCTTAGAGGGCAACTTATTTTAGTTTTCCTCACTATATGTATTTATTAATGTGAGCATGAAGCAGGCAATCCAAGCCGATTTGTGGATTAGATACATGTTTTCTAGGTAACTTGCTATTATTTACAACTTATAAGACAATGGCATCAAGGAAAAAAACAAGTAAAGGAAACCAAAAAACACCTAGTTGTCAACTTATGATGTCAAAATGTTTTCCAACAATAAAAATATAGAATTTTAAATCATTTGCACACGCTTCATGATAAAGGATTTCAGAGCGTGTGATATCAAGGATTAAACTTATATATTGAAAATCAGATAGAAAACACAAATTATTTTTTATCAGAAAACTAACATCAAGAAAGAAAGTAAATAACCATAATAAAATCATATATTTAACATGAATTGTATTAACACAAATCAAAAATCAAATTAACATGTATCAAAAATTGGAATCACGGAGGTTGCTTGAATACTCCACCTTTGTTAGGCTTTTCCTCCATAATTCCAAATGCTCAGGTCAACATTTAATACATCACAATGAAGATCTAAGAGTTGACTCATGTCACGATTAGAAATGATGATTATATCTCCTGAATCTTACTTTATTCTTCAATATCTAAAAGTATCATGTTTAAGGAGGAAATTTTGTCTATATAAATTGAAATTGAAAAATTCATTCCAGATCTATTTTCAAAGTTATTGTTATAAAGTCGTATTCTTTCCAGATTGTAGGAATTAGGATATAGAAATAACTTGGAAATTATGAGAATTGTGGTTTTCACTTTCAGATTAAAGTATTTGGGTGGTATTCCCAATCTTTAATCGGATAAGACTCAGAATTGAGAGAAAACGGGAGAGAGAATGTTTTGATGTTATGAAGAAGAAGTGTACCAACCATAGATTAGGATATGATCATATAACAGAAAAAACTTCTTGTCTTAAAATTGCCACATGACAGTTTTATGTCCTAAACTGTCCACAAACGGTCATAAACAACCTTATCCAGAATTCTGATAGATATCAAAAAGAGAGTCAGACATACCATTGAGAATATGACCATGTCATATGTAATCATCATTTTTCCCACTTTGATCTTCTTCTAGTTCCCTCCAAAGGTTCATCTTCAACAGATTCTGGGAAGACTGGCATGGGTGTACTCAGAACAGGGGTCCTGCCCCTTGGACCGCACCAGGGGTTCTGCTCCTTGGACCACGTTCCCAGGGGTGCTGCCCTCGAACCCTTGTCGGTTTAGGGGTTTCGCCCCTAAATAGCAGTATACCATCAACAAAGACAAAATTAAACAAACGTGCACTCCACACCATACCGATTTGTTCGATGATTGTCAATGTGACATTGATCAACAAATGAACCCAATTACAGTTAAATAAAATTAGTGATATAAAATCACCAACAAACCTCCCCCATTTAAGTGTAATCTTGATTAACTTAGCATTAAAATCATAACAACAACAAACAGATGCATAAATGAAATATCGTGACGATTGAATTTCACATTAGTATACTACTCATTCCAAATATTCGAATATCAAGGTGTCACTAAGGATTTAACCCTTTCTATTCTAAGTGAATACATGAAGATAATATACACAACAGTTTATATTCTCAAAGTTCAAACTTGACACTATATTTTACTAGCTTGTGTCCCATCCTTCAATAAGCATATCAAAGCTAACTCCTAACTTCTTGAAGCAGCTAAACTTCATGCTTATATAGGTAGTCCTTTTATTCTTGCACCTACAAATGCAATATTTCAAAAGACCTATTAACAATATAAATTCAACCTCTTTAACTTGCAGTACTGAACACATACCTTGGGATGATAATAATAATGTGTTCCAATCTTCAAATATCAAGCTTTTTATATTGAAATCAAGATCTAATATTACATTACATGGGAATGGGGTATCTCAATATAAAAGATTTTAAGTGGACTTTAAACCTATCCCTACAGCCGCCTTGCACACAAGATCTCTTGCTAACCCTTTGGTTAGATGATCGACTAAATTCAACTGAGTTCTTACAAACTCCACAGATATCACACCAGTCATGATGAGCTCACGAATCATGCTATGTCTAACACCTAAATGTCTAGAGTTTCCATTGTACACTTGACTATAAGCCTTAGCCAATGTTGCAACACTATCACATCTGATAGAAATGGTAGATATCGGTTTGGGCCATAATGGAATTTCATAAATCAAATTTTGTAACACCTTGAATTTCAAAACAAAATTTTCAAATTTTATAAAACATAATTCACTTAATATTCATAAAAACAACCATATTTGAACATCCAATCCAAGTAATACAGAAATCCCAAGATCTCAAAATCATAAATCCCATGCGTGTGTACTGATCAAGTCGGCGCCTTCCCATGGTCGTCACTAGTACCTGAAACAAATAACACCAAACACTGTAAGCACAAAGCTTAGTGGGTTCCCCAAAATACCACATATAACACATATTAGCCACTCGAGGCTATAACTCTGTGGGTCCGTGCACCCAAACTCTGTGAACCATCAGGTTCTAAATCTGTAAACATGCACAACATAAATCACAAAGAATAATGCAGCGCAACACATAACATATAAATATAGCATACAAGCACTGTATCACATAACTCTATTTACCTACTCAAGGTAAAGTATAGTGAGAAAACTGACCTCGCGTGTCTCGGTAATCCGTAAATCCCTGAAATCACTAGTGCTCGATCTCCCGAGCTATAGTCCTCCTATAACACAATACATCTCTAATTAACACTTTCCCAACTAAGGTTGACTATCCCTAAACAAGTCAACATAGGTCAACACTAGTCAATGGTCAATGGTCAACTTTGACCGGACTTGGTGAGTGCACTATAACGACTCGGCAAGTCTAAGCGCATACACTGATTTCCCTGGAATCCTCACTTGACACGTCGAGTATTCTCCTAACTCGACGAGTTCCACCTGGCATGAGTTGTGGGGCCTCCACGACTCAACTCGCTGAGTCTCAAGAACAACTCGGTGAGTCCCAGCTTGACTCAGTCCACCTGTCAACCCACTCTGACTCTCCCTGACTCACTGAGTCAATCCCTCAACTCGGCAAGACCACTCGTTGAGTGGTGCTGGGCAATCTTCATGCTACTCGCCGAGTCTATTCTTCGGACTCGGCGAGTCCATGCCATGCAATGACTCAAACTCAATCCTAAGGTCAGATCTGTTCAACTAACTCATAGATCCAGTCCTTCCAAGCTTATTTATCACGTAAAGTCGTTATCTTGATGTACATACAACATCTATATGACCATATATGATGATTTAGCCACAAATACCACAACTCAAGGTCATAACCTCCATTGCTCTTCATAAAGCTTGATGAATGAGGCTCTCTGGACCTCTATGGATCCAGATCCAAAGCCTCATCACCAGAAAGGGACTATTTGGGCATCAAATCAACCCAACAAAGGCCATAAGAAACCCTAAATCCAAATATACTTCATAAAACAGAAGATGTGCTGAAATAATACCTCTAGTTCGATGATCTAAGCTTCAAATCCACAGTATAGCAACCTGATTTGCTTCCTCTTGGCTAGGACCTCCTTCTTCTTGCTAAACAACACCACAAAGGTCAAGAATGGCTTCCTTTCTCTCTCAAAACGTTCAAGCACTCTAGGGTTTCTCTCTATGGACTGGTGAGCACAAATGACGGCCATAAGGCTCTTTAAATAGATCTCAAACCCTGGGAATTAGGGTTTCATTACACAGCGTGGACTCACCGAGTCCACTCTTGGACTCGTCGAGTCCAGACGCGAACCCGCATCCAAAATCGCGATCCTACTCGGCGAGTTCGAGCTCCAACTCGCCGAGTCCACTCATAATTCTCAAAAATGCACCAATAATAAATACCTGCAAATTCCGGTCTGTTACAATTCTCCCCTACTAGAACTAGACTTCGACCTCGAAGTCTCGCTCTGCAAATAACTCTGGATGTTGCTCGCACATCTCACGCTCCGGTTCCCAAGTCATCTCGGACCCCTTTCGATGTTGCCACTGAACCAAAACCAAAGGTACCTCCTTGTTCCTCAGAACTTTGATTTTCCGATCTCTGATTGCCACTGGTCTCTCAGCATAATTCAGGCTCACATCCACCTGAATATCCTCTAATGGAACCACTGCCGACTCATCGGCTATACACTTTTGCAATTGCGACACATGGAAAGTGTCGTGAATCTGCCCCAACTCTGCTGGAAAATCAAAACGATAGGCTACCCTGCCTACCCTCGCGACTACCCGAAATGGTCCGATATATCGAGGCCCCAACTTGCCCCTCTTCCTGAATCGAATAACTCCTTTCCAAGGAGAGACCTTCAGGAGCACAAAGTCACCGACCTGGAACTCAAGCTCGGATCGGCGTTTGTCCGCATAACTCTTCTGTCGACTCTGAGTAGTCAGTAACCTCTGTCTGACCTGCTGGATCTGCTCTGTCATCTGAAGTACGATCTTAGTGTTTCCCATACCGCATTGTCCGACTTCTCCCCAGCAAATGGGGGTCCGACACCTCCTCCCGTACAACAGCTCAAAGGGTGGCATACCGATGCTCGAATGATGGCTGTTGTTATAAGAAAACTCGGCCAAGGGCAAATACGAATCTCAACTTCCCCCGAAATCCAATAAACATGCTCGGAGCATGTCCTCGAGCGTCTGAATCGTCCGCTCACTCTGTCCGTTTGTCTGGGGGTGATATGCGGTACTAAAATGCAGCCTAGTACCCAACTCCTCATGAAACTTCTTCCAGAATTTGGAAGTGAAACGTACATCCCGTTCTGAGACAATCGAGATCGGCACCCCATGCCGCGATACCACTTCCCTCACATATATCTCTACTAACTTCTTTGTGGAAGAACTCTCGCTGACCGCAAGGAAGTGAGCGCTCTTCGTCAACCTGTCCACAATCACCCAAATTGCATCAACTCCCCGAACAGTCCTTGGCAATTTGGTGATGAAATCCATGGTGATCTTTTCCCACTTCCATTCAGGAACCACCAACGGCTGCAACTTACCATGCGGTCTCTGGTGTTCGGCCTTAACCCTACGGTAGGTTAAGCACCTCTCAACAAACCACGCAACATCCCTCTTCATACAGGGCCACCAATACTCCCTCCTCAAGTCCAAATACATCTTAGTGGCCCCAGGATGGATCGAGAATTTCGACCGATGAGCCTATTCCATCAAAATGGTACGCGTTCCTCCCACAAACGGTACCCAAATACGCCCCTGAAAAGTCATAAGCCCCCGACCATCGGTAACGAACTCCGATGCTAACCCAACAACTCGCTCCCTCTTCTGGGTTTCTGACCTCACTGCCTCAGCCTGTGCTCCTCGAATGGTGTCCAACACCAGAGTCATAACGGTCAATCGCAAACATACATCTCGCAACTGGGTGCTCTCCGTCCTGCGACTCAGAGCGTCGGCTACCACATTAGCCTTGCCCAGATGGTACAGGATCTCACAATCGTAATCCTTAACCACATCCAACCACCTCCTTTGCCGTATATTTAGGTTGGGCTGATCCATTAAATACTTCATACTCTTATGGTCCGTGTATATCGTAAACCGAACCCCATACAAATAGTGGCGACAAATCTTGAGGGCGAACACCACTGCCCCCAACTCTAGGTCATGGGTGAGATACCTCGTCTCATGAGGCTTCAACTGCCTCGATGCATATATTATCACATGCCCTCTCTGCATCAGCACCGCTCCCAACCCCAAGATCAATGCATCACAGTATACAAGAAAGTCCTCCATTCCCTCCGGGAGGGCTAACACCGGGGCCTCGCATAACCTTTGGCGAAGCGTCTCAAAGGAGGCCTGCTGCTCAGGGCCCAATGAAAAAGCGACACCCTTCTGGGTCAACCTAGTGAGTGGCACTACAATCTTAGACAAATCCCTAATAAATCTCCAATAATAACCGGACAACCCTAGAAAACTCCTGATCTCAGAGGGTGATCTCGGCACCTCCCAACTCATCACCGCCTCAACTTTGGCCGGGTCGACCAATATCCCTTCCTGGTTAACAAGATGTCCTAGGAACTGGACATCTCGCAACCAGAAATCACACTTGGAGAATTTGGCATAAAGCCTCTCTGTGACATCCCCAAAATCACGGCCAGAAAAGACCGATTTTGTTTATGCTTTATAAAAATCAGAGTACTTCATTTTATAAAAAGGTTGCGGAATTTGTTCCCAGAAAAACATGGTAAATACGTTATTAAAACATTTTCGAAGAAACGTATTTATTTCATTTTAAAACGTTTGGGATGTCATCGTTAATACAAGAACATAAGCATAAACAGAACTTACAATTATTCACACTAGTGGTCTACATCTCTTTAAATCTCTCAGTGTAATGTCACTTCATATCAACACCTGTGATATAAATAAACTGAGTGGGTCAGGTTGGGAAACCTGGTGAGCACATAGGGATTTCAATCCCACAATGTTATACCATATATATAGTTTAAAATTCACAAAATATACAATTTCACCATACATATATATAAACAACTCTTATCCCACCCCGTCGATCCTCGCAACGAGGCTATCCATACTCTCGGACCTAAGATTAGTCGTTTTACCTACTCCATACTCTCGGATCAGAAATGAACAAATTTACCAAATCCATACTCTCGGACTAGGGACGAATGACTAATCCATACTCTCGGATTAAAGATGAATGATTATGCCTAATCCATACTCTCGGACTAGGGACAATAGCTAATCCATACTCTCGGATTAACGAATGATTATGCCTAATCCATATTCTTGGACTAGGGACAATGACTATGTCTAATCCATACTCCCGGATAAGTGACATATACTAACTTCTACTCTCTGAGTTTAACTCACTTGTACTCGTAAGAATATACTACCCAATATTCCTCATATTTAATTTAGGTCTACTCTTTATCCTAAATTATCAAATATAATCAGGTATGTTCTTTAACACGAATTTCAAGCAACATCAATTAACTCGCACATAAACATATAATTAATATTTCAATCAATACTTGTATTAAAATCATGTTCATGAAAGGGACTATGCACTCACCTGAGAAGGTGGTGACTCGGTACTCGGACAGCGCTTCGTTTACTTTAAAATAATTTCCTTCGACGAAACCTAGTATTATCACCAATAGATTTTAGTCTATTATTCGCCGAGACTAATTAATAGTCTAGCTATTATTACTATTATATAAGCGTTAAAAAAATACTTATATAACCCATAATAATAGCCCAAGTATTTATTATATGTTCTAAATAACGTTAATATAATTAAATAAAAACTATATTAAAAATAGTGTAGGCGTAGCTCACTTACAGCGGGTTTTATAGAAAACTAGGCTTTGCTTGGAGCAGCGTTTCCGAGCCGAAAAGCTCTTCTTCTCGGAGCCGTCGAGCACTCCGGGGCTTCCGCCTCGTGCTAGGGAGGTTCCCTAGGCTTTTCGGGGGATTTCGGGGCTAGAGAGAGGTTCTAGAGAGAGAGTAAAGAGAAGAAAGAATGGGAAAGGTGTGAAGAAAATAAGGGTGGGAGAGGTGGTATTTATAGGGTGAAAATGGCTGAACTTGGTGCCACATGTCACCATCTAGTGGCAAGACTTGGGGAGAAAGCAATGGCCAAGATTGTGCCACATCACCCATTTTCGCACAACACACTTCCGACTTCTAAAATCCGTAACTTTCACATACGACCTCCGTTTTTGACGTTCTTTATATCCACGCGTAGGTAAAAATAATATCTACAACTTTCATTTTGACTCCGTCGGCTAATTCTCGACCGATCTTAAATTTAACAGTACAAGGCGTTTAGACTGTTAAATGACCGCGAAGAATTCGTAACTCCTTCATACGGACTACGTTTTCGTCTGTCTTTTTACCGTTGAGTTCCTATTAATGAGATCTTCAACTCTCATTTATTTCACGTAAGCCAAAAACCGCTCGAACTAAAATTCGAGTTTCGGGCTGTACACTGCTAAGCCGAATCTTAGAAAAATCATAACTTCCTCATACGAAGTCAGATTTGGGCGTTCTTTTTATCGACGCTCTTAGTTTAACATATTCTACAACTTTTTTTTAGATTGCTAAGGCTAAAAAGTCTTCTATCGTAAATTCACTATTTACGTCTTCCGGTGTCGTGCCGGTTTTGCCGTAAAACTTCGGCGGGCCATAACTTCTTCGTTATAACTCGGATTTCGGCGTTCTTTATATGTACGGAAACCTTGTGACATATTCTAAAACTTGGTTAAGACTATTCATTCTAAATAATCTTTTGTTGAAAAGTCATTTTTGACCCCTATTGCCTCTAAATTGACTAGCCCGGATCTGCGGGCGTTACAATTATCTCCCCCTTAGGATGATTACGTCCCGGAATCATCAACGAAAAAAGGATCGTATAATGACTCCATACATCATCTCTTCATCCTAGGTAATAATTATAACTTCTTTATTCCTTCAAGTCTATCTCTTAGACTTATTGACTGTAAGCAGTACTTGATCGTGCACCTGCTCTCTACCTCATATTAGACTCCAAATTATGACCTATCATCATGTGATGTACGTTTAGACTTAGGTCTCTTAAATTCTAAAACAGACTAAGCCTTCCTTCATGTTCTAATGTGATATAATCATACTTTAACATGTAGCATTTCTAGCTACCAACGAGCGCGATACTTCTATTGATCGCTTTGATTTTTAATCGTTTGGTTTAAGTCGGATGCTATATCAAACTTGGTTCTATGAACCATGTAACCTACTCATCGTAGTCGGACTCAAGGTGATATGACCACTAGGGTCGGGATAACAACAATCTTCTTAGTCATTACCGAAACAATGGTAACGACATACTTGAATAAAACGAAATCAATTACTGGCTTCTTGGTAACCTTGTGACTTTCCCTGATCTAAGTGTGAGTCCTGTGCTTCCGGTAGTATAGGCCTCTACTACCATTCACACCTACTCATACTCGTCCCAAGTATTGTCCCGCAGTTTTTTTCCAAGTCACCATACAAGAAAACCATACAACAACTTAACACATCAGATAACAAAACAAAGGTTTTATATTATTTCTTGAAACTGTTACATAGGTGTTCAAGTTCACCCTAGACTATGCCTCTAACGGGCTACATCGTGAGGTACTATCTACACGATTACTCCATAACTCGATCCTCGGATGTCAAGCCTTCACTCTTGAATCCTTGCATTGTCATCTGCTTCGTCAAGGATCATTTGAAATGCTCTCGCCTTTGGCTTTGGTGGCACATTTGGCTTTGTAGCCCCTTCTCTCTTTGGGCAGTCTTGTTTGAAGTGTCCTTCTTCTCCACACTTAAAGCAGACTTCTCTCTTGGTTGTGCATTCGCTGGCGTAATGACCAGTCTTCCCGTATTTAAAGCATGTCGTATATTTAGAGCATTTCCCGATGTGCTTCTTTCTACACTTGTCACACCATTGCGTTCCTTCTTCAAACTTCGAGAATTTTCTCTTCTCGCTGGACCTTGAAGATCCTTCAAACTTTCTCTTCTCGCCAACCTCCATCTTGCTGGAGGCTCTTCCCTTGATCATATCTTCGACAGACTTGGCAGCCCAGCTAGCTGCCTCTAGAGTAGGTGCTTGACGCACTGGCACCGCGTACTCCCATGGAAGTCCTGTTGCGTACTTGTCGATTTTCGTCAGCTCATCCGGAACAAGACGCAAGGCGAACTCCATCTTCTCTGTGAAGTTGTTGGTGTATTCATCGATTGACATGCTTCCCTTCTTTAAGGTTAGAAACTGGTTCTCTAGCTCAAGCAGGTTTTGAGCTGAGCAGTACTTTCGTTTGAATTGCACTAGAAATTCTGCCCATGTCAGTTGCAGAGGCTCATTAGGGCTCAGAGTCTTCCCCAAGGTATTCCACCAACGTACAGTGCCTCCTCGAAACTGACGCACTGCAAATGTGGTCTGTAGCTTCCCTCTACAACCGCATGTCATGAAGGCTAACTCCATCTCCGAGATCCAATCCATGACCCCGATCGGATCCTCCTTTCCAGTGAAAGTCGATGGCTTGCAAGTCAGAAAATCCTTGTACTTGCATCCATTCCTCTCGACCTCGTTATCTTGGTTGTTTTGTCGAACTATTGGTGGGTTGACTTGACCAACAGTCCCACTGTAGTTTCCTTCCTCAGTCTGCCCTTCGTTCAACTCGGGCTGTTCGATCTGAATAGTGGCTTCCTCACGATTTTGTTGGAGCAAACGTCTAGTTTCCTCCATTTGACAATCCAACATCGCTTGGATCATCGCTTGCACTCCGGCCATTCTGACTGGCTCAGCGGCGGCTTCCATCACCGGTATTTGCTCAATCACTAGGGGTTGGTTTCTGTTCCCATTTGCATTCACGTTTCCGCTATGGGTTCTTTCCATCTTAACCGATACACCAAATAAGGTGAATCTAGATCTTTACTTAGGATTGACGGTTAAATCATCCTTATCACTCCGAAACGTTTATATGCTAGTTCTAATATCGTAGTCGTACGTTTAGAATCCTAAACACATAAGGTTTCCAGATCCGATCGGCAACAGACCATAGATCCGAACAACTAACAGCATATCAGGCACAAGTATTTAGCACATAAAAGCATTTTAGGCATAATTCCTAAAATAAGCTCTCACACCTCACAATCATTGCTTAGCATTCTAAGTTTAAGTCCAGAAATAAATCCATATTCCTAGTTCGCTTAAACTAATGCTCTGATACCAACTGTGACATCCCCAAAATCACGGCCAGAAAAGACCGATTTTGTTTATGCTTTATAAAAATCAGAGTACTTCATTTTATAAAAAGGTTGCGGAATTTGTTCCCAGAAAAACATGGTAAATACGTTATTAAAACATTTTCGAAGAAACGTATTTATTTCATTTTAAAACGATTGGGATGTCATCGTTAATACAGGAACATAAGCATAAACAGAACTTACAATTATTCACACTAGTGGTCTACATCTCTTTAAATCTCTCAGTGTAATGTCACTTCATATCAACACCTGTGATATAAATAAACTGAGTGGGTCAGGTTGGGAAACCTGGTGAGCACATAGGGATTTCAATCCCACAATGTTATACCATATATATAGTTTAAAATTCACAAAATATACAATTTCACCATACATATATATAAACAACTCTTATCCCACCCCGTCGATCCTCGCAACGAGGCTATCCATACTCTCGGACCTAAGATTAGTCGTTTTACCTACTCCATACTCTCGGATCAGAAATGAACGAATTTACCAAATCCATACTCTCAGACTAGGGACGAATGACTAATCCATACTCTCGGATTAAAGATGAATGATTATGCCTAATCCATACTCTCGGACTAGGGACAATAGCTAATCCATACTCTCGGATTAACGAATGATTATGCCTAATCCATATTCTTGGACTAGGGACAATGACTATGTCTAATCCATACTCCCGGATAAGTGACATATACTAACTTCTACTCTCTGAGTTTAACTCACTTGTACTCGTAAGAATATACTACCCAATATTCCTCATATTTAATTTAGGTCTACTCTTTATCCTAAATTATCAAATATAATCAGGTATGTTCTTTAACACGAATTTCAAGCAACATCAATTAACTCGCACATAAACATATAATTAATATTTCAATCAATACTTGTATTAAAATCATGTTCATGAAAGGGACTATGCACTCACCTGAGAAGGTGGTGACTCGGTACTCGGACAGCGCTTCGTTTACTTTAAAATAATTTCCTTCGACGAAACCTAGTATTATCACCAATAGATTTTAGTCTATTATTCGCCGAGACTAATTAATAGTCTAGCTATTATTACTATTATATAAGCATTAAAAAAAATACTTATATAATCCATAATAATAGCCTAAGTATTTATTATATGTTCTAAATAACGTTAATATAATTAAATAAAAACTATATTAAAAATAGTGTAGGCGTAGCTCACTTACAGCGGGTTTTATAGAAAACTAGGCTTTGCTTGGAGCAGCGTTTCCGAGCCGAAAAGCTCTTCTTCTCGGAGCCGTCGAGCACTCCGGGGCTTTCGCCTCGTGCTAGGGAGGTTCCCTAGGCTTTTCAGGGGATTTCGGGGCTAGTGAGAGGTTCTAGAGAGAGAGTAAAGAGAAGAAAGAATGGGAAAGGTGTGAAGAAAATAAGGGTGGGAGAGGTGGTATTTATAGGGTGAAAATGGCTGAACTTTGTGCCACATGTCACC
This sequence comes from Lactuca saligna, assembly GCF_052625555.1. Taxonomy (NCBI): domain Eukaryota; kingdom Viridiplantae; phylum Streptophyta; class Magnoliopsida; order Asterales; family Asteraceae; genus Lactuca; species Lactuca saligna. Next base: position 82,026,441 of record NC_136419.1, read on the forward strand.
ATCTAGTGGCAAGACTTGGGGAGAAAGCAATGGCCAAGATTGTGCCACATCACCCATTTTCGCACAACACACTTCCGACTTCTAAAATCCGTAACTTTCACATACGACCTCCGTTTTTGACGTTCTTTATATCCACGCGTAGGTAAAAATAATATCTACAACTTTCATTTTGACTCCGTCGGCTAATTCTCGACCGATCTTAAATTTAACAGTACGAGGCGTTTAGACTGTTAAATGACCGCGAAGAATTCGTAACTCCTTCATACGGACTACGTTTTCGTCTGTCTTTTTACCGTTGAGTTCCTATTAATGAGATCTTCAACTCTCATTTATTTCACGTAAGCCAAAAACCGCTCGAACTAAAATTCGAGTTTCGGGTTGTACACTGCTAAGCCGAATCTTAGAAAAATCATAACTTCCTCATACGAAGTCAGATTTGGGCGTTCTTTTTATCGACGCTCTTAGTTTAACATATTCTACGACTTTTTTTTAGATTGATAAGGCTAAAAAGTCTTCTATTGTAAATTCACTATTTACGTCTTCCGGTGTTGTGCCGGTTTTGCCGTAAAACTTCGGCGGGCCATAACTTCTTCGTTATAACTCGGATTTCGGCGTTCTTTATATGTACGGAAACCTTGTGACATATTCTAAAACTTGGTTAAGACTATTCATTCTAAATAATCTTTTGTTGAAAAGTCATTTTTGACCCCTATTGCCTCTAAATTGACTAGCCCGGATCTGCGGGCGTTACACTCTCCGACCTCAGAACTCCGAGGATCTCCCTCAAATGCTCCTCATGCTGCTCTCTAGATCTCAAATATACCAAAATGTCATCAATGAATACAATCACCGACCGATCCAACATCGGCCTGCACACCCGGTTCATGAGATCCATGAACACTATCGGGGCATTGGTGAGTCCGAAAGGCATCACCACAAACTCATAGTGCCCATAACGCGTCCTAAACGTTGTCTTCTGGACGTCCTCATCTCGCACCCTCACCTAATGGTATCCAGACCTCAAATCGATCTTGGAGAACCAAGATGCTCCCTGCAACTAGTCGAACAAATCGTCGATCCTTGGTAACGGGTAACGGTTCTTGACCGTCAGCTTGTTCAACTCCCGGTAATCAATGCACATCCAGTGTGAACCATCCTTCTTCTTGACAAACAGAATAGGCGCTCCCCACGGTGAGCTGCTCGGCCGAATAAACCCTTTCCCCAGCAGCTCCTGAAGCTGCGAGGATAACTCTTGCATCTCTGGAGGTGCAAGACGATAAGGCACCTTAGCGATAGGCGTAGCCCCCGGGACCAGATCGATACTGAACTCTACTTGCCTCACGGGAGGCACACCCGGCAACTCCTCTGGAAAGACATCCGGGAACTCACGTACTATCGGAACCTCCTCCACCGACCTCGGCCTCTTGGAATCAACCTGCATATCTGACACATATGCCACAAAACCCTTACAACCCTGCTGTAGACACTGCCTCACCCTAGCGCCCGAACAAAACGCTGATCCATAATGGGTACCCTCGCCGTACACTGTAAGAACTCCCCCACTAGGGTCTCGTATGGTCACTAGTTGTCGCTCGCAGTCGATAACCACACCGAACCTGCTCAACCAGTCCATGCCCACAATGACACAGACATCCCCCATGGCAATAGGAACTAAATCAATCGGGAACTCAACACCAAAAATCTCGAGTACGCACCCACGGATCACCTCCGTGGCATATATCACCTTCTTGTCAGCTATGGAAACTCTCAGAGGCTGACTCAGCGCCTCGCGACTAACTATGATGTGCTGACTAAAAGCCAAAGATACAAAAGACTGACTCGCACCCGAGTTAAATAATACCAAGGCAGGTACTGAATTCACAAGAAAAGTACCTACGCATAACATAATATAAGCATAATATCTCAACATTACAATAAATACATGAAACAATACATACCAACCATGACATCGGGTGCTGCGCGGACCTCCTCCGCGGTCAACTGAAACGCTCTCCCACGTGCCCTCAGCGCCTCGGCCTTCACTGGCCGACTCTCGGTAGCTCTGATGGCGACAGGGGCAGATCTGTGAAGTGCTCCCTGAGCTAATCCTCGCAACTGCGGACACTCCACCTTCCGGTGTCCGGTCTGGTTGCAGTGGAAACACACTGCAAACCCCTTAGGGCAGTACTTGGCCATATGCCTCTCTTTGCCACATTTGTAGAAAGATCCAGCTCTACATACTCCATCATGACCCTTGCCGCACTTTCCACAAGTGTGGCCCTTCTGGCTCCCTGATTTGGGATCAGCGGGCTTGGCCCGCTTGGCTGCTGGCTGGAATTGTGCCGGTCGCCGATCCCTCCCCTGAGACTCAGCCTCCTCTCTAGCTTGAGTCTCTAGCTCGATCTCCTTCTTCCGGGCATTTTCCTGAAGCTCAGCAAATGTCTGGTATGAGGAGTTTGCCACGAACTCCCGAATGTCTCGCCTCAAGATACTCAAATACCGGCTCATACGTGCCTGCTCAGTGGACACGTGCTCAGGGCAGAACATCGCCCTCTCGTGAAACATTCTGGTAATCACCGTAACAGACTCAGTGCCCTGCTTGAGGGTCAGAAACTCCTGGGCCAAACGCTCCCTCTCTACCTGGGGAATGTACTCATCTCGAAACATGGCAGTGAACCTCTCCCAGGTCACTGCCGCAAGCTCAGCAGGCGAAAAGTGTGTCGTGACAAACTTCCACCAGTCCTTCGCTCCCAAGCGAAGCTGGTTTAGCGCGAACCGTACTCTCAAATGCTCAGGATATGAGCAAGTGAAGAAACACCCCTCTATGTCAGAAATCCATCTCATAGCCGCCACCGGCACCTGGGTCCCATCAAACTCTGGTGGTTTTGTGTTGCTGAACTCCCGGAACAGCAACGCATCACCACCCTGCGGCCTTGCTGCAGCAACAGCTGCGGTGGCTGCCGCAATAGCAGCCTCAGAAAGAGCAACATAACGCTCGTCGAAAGTCTCAATCAGTGTGGTCTTAATAGACCTGAACATCTCTGGTATCTCTGCCCTTATGACCACAACCACCTCCTCGTGAATGATCTGACGAATCTCCTCATCACTAGCCCCGACGCCCTCCGGCATATGACGTGTCCTCACCATGATCAACCTCTGAAATACAACATATGATAAATTAGAATCTGCTCGAGCATACTCACACTCAACAACTCATCCCTCCTTGATCCTTGGCATTCCGAAGATTCTTACTTTGACCGTATACCGCCCCGGTGCCTTCAGTAGTACGGGCCCAATACTACTGTCCACACCGTTTCAGTATACACCCCAAATCCTCCTCTTCGGATCCCAATTTCCAAGTACTCTATCACTCTCTAACAGATCTCTCATAAGCTCCTTGTTGCTACCTATTCACTCTCAAGCATCTCATAGCAGCTCACCTCTCCCTAGGATAAGGCATCACAAATCAGGGCACTCTAGTCCTAATAGGAATACCTAGCCTACTCTAGCAAGAGAATACATCATATCAATTTTCATAAACATATAATATAAGGGTATTTTGGGAAATCACCGCTCGGGCGCTGACTGATCGTACACACGTTTCTTCTCTGAATTTCTCTAAAAAATCTTTTACTTTTAGAAAAATTTGGTTCCCTTTTGAAAATATTTTCCAAATCCTTAATTTGAGTTCAAATACTCCTGAAGGTGTACCCGAATCCCTCAAACCAAGGCTCTGATACCAACTTATAACACCGTGAATTTCAAAACAAATTTTTTAAATTTTATAAAACATAATTCACTTAATATTCATAAAAACAACCATATTTGAACATTCAATCCAAGTAATACAGAAATACCAAGATCTCAAAATCATAAATCCCATGCGTGTGTACTGATCAAGCCGGCGCCTTCCCACGGTCGTCACTAGTACCTGAAACAAATAACACCAAACACTGTAAGCACAAAGCTTAGTGAGTTCCCCAAAATACCACATATAACACATATTAGCCACTCGAGGCTATAACTCAGTGGATCCGTGCACCCAAACTCTGTGAACCCTCAGGTTCTAACTCTGTAAACATGCACATCGTAAATCAGAAAGAATAATGCAGTGCAACACATAACATATAAATATAGCATACAAGCATTGTATCACATAACTCTATTTACCTACTCAAGGTAAAGTATAGTGAGAAGACTCACATCGCGTGTCTCGGTAATTCGTAAATCCCTGAAATCACTAGTGCTCGATCTCCCGAGCTATAGTCCTCCTATAACATAATACATCTCTAATTAACACTTTCCCAACTAAGTTTGACTATCCCTAAACAAGTCAACATAGGTCAACACTGGTCAATGGTTAACTTTGACCGAACTCGGCGAGTGCACTATAACGACTCGGCGAGTCTAAGCGCATACACTGATTTCCCTGGAATCCTCACTTGACACGTCGAGTATTCTCATAACTCGACGAGTTCCACCTGGCATGAGTTGTGGGGTCTCCACGACTCAAATAGTTGAGTCTCAAGAACAACTCGGCGAGTCCCAGCTTGACTCAGTCCACCTGTCAACCCACTCTGACTCTCCCTGCCTCACTGAGTCAATCCCTCAACTCGGCAAGACCACTCGTTGAGTGGTGTTGGGCAATCTTCATGCTACTCGCCGAGTCTGTTCTTCGAACTCGGCGAGTCCATGCCATGCAACGACTCAAACTCACTCCTAAGGTCAGATCTGTTCCACTAACTCATAGATCCAGTCCTTTCAAGCTTATTTATCACGTAAAGTCGCTATCTTGATGTACATACAACATCTATATGACCATATATGATGATTTACTAACAAATACCACAACTCAAGGTCATAACCTCCAAAGCCTCATCACCAGAAACGGACTATTTGGGCATCAAATCAACCCAACAAAGGCCTCAAGAAACCCTAAATCCAAATATACTTCATAAAACAGAAGATGACCTGAAATAATACCTCAAATTCGATGATCTAAGCTTCAAATCCACAGTATAGCAACCTCCTTTGCTTCCTCTTGGCTAGGACCTCCTTCTTCTTGCTAAACAACACCACAAAGGTCAAGAATGGCTTCCTTTCTCTCTCAAAATGTTCAAGCACTCTAGGGTTTCTCTCTATGGACTGGTGAGCACAAATGACGGCCATAAGGCCCTTTAAATAGGTCTCAAACCCTGGGAATTAGGGTTTCATTACACAGCGTGGACTCGCCGAGTCCACTCTTGGACTCGCTGAGTCCATATGCGAACCCACGTCCAAAATCGCGATCCTACTCGGCGAGTTCGAGCTCCAACTCGCCGAGTCCACTCACAATTCTAAAAAATGCACCAATATTAAATACCTGTAAATTCTAGGCTGTTACAATTCTCCCCCACTAGAACTAGACTTCACCCTCTTTGGAAATTTCAGGCTGTTAAAATTCTTCCCCACTTTCGAGTTTAGACATCAAACTAAGGCTAGGTAAAGGACTTAGGCACACTTTTGTGCTTTTCTTGGTGTTTACATCCCAAGAACATTCTTGGACCATGAACACCTTAATCCTTGTGTTCTTGGCATATTTTCTTGATGCTAACATGTAATACAAGCTTAATAAGACTCAAGGATGGAAGTACTTACTATAAGGAAGCTTGAATTGAGCTAAAAGTCCAAGAACACTTAGTGTGTGTTCTTGGTGTTCTTGGTGTTTTTTCAAATCTAAACAAAACACAAATATGGATGGATGACAAGATATATAATCACTAGATTAAGTGTTATACCAACTTGGAATGGCTAGCACACCTACGAGGTTGAAGATCTTGATTTAATTCTTGGATGATACTTGAGAGGGTTTTTGAGTTTACTCTTTTTGAGTTTACTCTTTACGGTGAAATAATGAAAAGTGACTAATTTGAGGAGTAAACTCATGCTTATGCATGAGTTCACGGTTTTTGGATGATTTTCCGACCCAAACATAAAAGTTTGGCCGTGAACTTCTAAGACATAAGGTGTTTGCGGTTTTTAAATTTCAAAACCCGGGAGGACACTTTCTTTCACCCGTTCGCTTAAAGAATAATATTAAAATGGTCAAACGAACTTATAATAAGAAGTGATTGAATTTTAGGGTCTGACCGAATGAAAATTTCGGGTTGTCACATAAACTCTAAATCCTAAACCCTTTATAAACATCTAAAATTTGAGGTTCTTACGGTTCATAACCTTTTTTGGTTCTCATTTGAACCTTTACCTATATATATATATATATATATATATATATATATATATATATATATATATATATATGTATGTATATATATATATATATATATATATACATATACATATATATATATACATATACATATATATATATATATATATATATATATATATATATATATATATATATAATGTGGACAAAATTTAAAGGGATAATGACTTAAAAGGGTAATGTATTTTTCGATTTGTACACCTTTAGTCACTGAGTTTTTTTTCTTCCACAATTACCCCTTCAACTTGTTAAACTATACACATTCAGTCCTTATGACTAGGTACTCCAAGTTAGCCTGTAAAAATGACTTAATAGGGTAATATATTTCTCACTTTGTACACATGTAGTCCTTAATATTTTTGTACACATTTAGTCCTTAATATAATTTTTTTTGCAAAATATTTCATTTTTGTTTTTGTACTCATTAAATACTTATTAATGACTTCTTTAGTTGTTTCTCACGAAATCTTACGTGGGAAATTCATTAATGAAGTGTTTGAAGATTTTGATGTTTATGTCCATTGCGATCTCGACTACTTAGTTGTTTAGGTCATGTGTTCTGAACGTCATAATTTTTTTCATACGATCTCGTGTTTTAATGATCTTTATATCCATACGTTCATATTTTAGTCTACTACAACTTTTATTTAGATTACTCCCATTAAAAATAATATATTTTTAGTAATGATTGTTATATCCATACACAGGGGCAGATTTAACCTGGTCCCGGTGTTGTACCAGCGACACCTGTTTTTTCTATCCACAGTGGAAAAAATTTCGATTTTTTTTCCGTTTATAGTTATTTTTCATTATCAGCAACACCTGTTTCATCTCGGAAACACCTACTATGTATTCTTGCGTCTGCCCCTGTCCATATGTTTTTTATAAATGCATGTATGGATGTTTTCTTTTTATAAAATCGTAATTAAAATATATTACATTTTAACGGGAGTAATCTTAATGAAAAAAATGAACACATAAATATAAAGATCGTTAAAATCTGATATTGTATGAAGAAGTTACGACGTTCAGAATACAATACCTAAGCCAAAACACAAGACCTACACAACAAAGCAATCAAGATCATGTTGGACATAAACATCAACTACCCCAAACAATTCATCAATGATTGTTCCACATAAGATGTCGTGAAAAAAACCTAGAAAAATCATTCATAAGTACTAAGTACAAAAAAAGGACGTATTTGAAAAAAAAAAATGTTCAGAACTAAATATATACGAAAATATTAAGGATTAAATGTGTACAAAATGAAAAATATATTATCCCATTAAGTCAATTTTCCCGACTAACCTAAAGTAATCGGTCATAAGGAATGAATGTGTACAGTTTAACAAGTTAACGAGGTAAATGTGAACGAAAAAAACTCAGTGACTAAATATGTACTAATCAAAAAATACATTACCATTTTAAATCATTATTACCTTTTAGGTCATTAACCTTTCTTAGAAACGTAACCTTTTAATTAAACTAGACAAAACTGCACAAATGGTCCCTGTGATTTACACAAAATTGTTACTTTGGTCCAAAAAAGTTTTGGCTAGCACCACAAGTCCAAAGTTTCCATTTTCTTGTATATTTGGTCCAATGGGTTAATTTCCGTCTATTTCCCTCTGTTAAGTTATGTTTGACTAGTCAAATCAGGGGTATTTTGGTCATTCCCTATTTATGCCCCTTATTTTATATTAATAAAGGAGAGTTATAAGAACGAATCCTAATCTATCTTCTTTGTCATCGTTCTCATTTTGGTCTTCTTCAACTCTGCGATCGATTTCTTCAAGAAATCAAAATCAAAAATGGTGCTTTGTTTTTGTGGTAAAATGGCCATAGTTCCCACAGCATGGACTGATAAAAATTCCAGGTAGATGCTTCTGGGGATGCGCTACTGAGGTACGCAATTTTTTTTTTGGATTTCAGTATAAATCTCCCATTACATGTTACGGTCTTCTTTTGTTTCTTAAATTTTGAAGGGATCCAAATGTCGATTTATTGGGTGGTTTGATGGTCCAATTTGTGAACGTTCAAAAGCTAGTATACCTGGGCTGCTGAGGTCAATCAACAAATTGAAGTCACAAAACACAAGACTCAAGTGTTACCTATTATGCAGTTGGGTGTTGTTCGTGTTTGTTCTGGTTTATAAGAAGTGGATTGAAGTGTAATGGTTTGGGTGGTTTGTAAGTGTAATGGTTTGGCTGGTTTCTAAGCAGTATATTGAAATGTAATGGTTTGGGTAGTGTTTTAATGTTTTTGGTAGTATCTTGTTTAAGCAATGTAATCTTTTGGGCAATACTTTGTGGTAGTCTTTTTTGGTTATAATGTAAGCAATGTAAGACATGTTTTGCAGGAATTTGTCAATGGTGATTATATTTGGTATGTACATTTTGACCAATTTATTTTGTTTGTGGTTTTGTTTAAAATGGCATATTGGTCAATTTATATTGGGCAATTTTGTGTAAACCACAGGACCATGTGTGCAGTTTTGTCTTGTGGTTTTGTTTAAAAGGGCATATTGGTCTATTTATTTTGTATATGGTTTACACATTATCAATGAAAAATGTATGTTTTGATTAAAAGGGCATATTAGTCTATTTATTTTGTATGTGGTTTACACATTATCAATGAAAAATGTATGTTTTGTTTAAAAGGGCATATTGGTCGATTTATATTGGGCAATTTTGTGTAAACCGCAGGACCATGTGTGCAGTTTTGTCTTGTGGTTTTGTTTAAAAGGGCATATTGGTCTATTTATGTTGTATATGGTTTACACATTATCAATGACAAATGTATGTTTTGATTAAAAGAGCATATTGGTCTATTTATTTTGTATGTGGTTTACACATTATCAATGAAAAATGTATGTTTTGTTTAAAAGGTCACATTGGTCAATTTATATTGGGCAATTTTGTGTAAACCACAGGACCATGTGTGCAGTTTTGTCTTGTGGTTTTGTTTAAAATGGCATATTGGTCTATTTACTTTGTATATGGTTTGCACATTATCAATGACAAATGTATGTTTTGATTAAAAGGGCATATTGGTCTATTTATTTTGTATGTGGTTTACACATTATCAACGAAAATTGTATGTTTTGTTTAAAAGGGCATATTGGTCGATTTATATTGGGCAATTTTGTGTAAACCACAGGACCATGTGTGCAGTTTTGTCTTGTGGTTTTGTTTAAAAGGGTACATTGGTCTATTTATTTTGTATATGGTTTACACAGTATCAATGACAAATGTATGTTTTGATTAAAAGGGCATATTGGTCTATTTATTTTGTATGTGGTTTACACATTATCAATGACAAATGTATGTTTTATTTAAAAGGGTATACTGGTCAACTTCTACAACAAAAAATTATACATGACAATAACATGAAGACATAAAACATAACATAAGCCATTACATCAAATCCAATGTAAAGTGTTCCCATACATCACAGGGGTACACTATCATGTACCAAAAGTAACATCCAAAATGGTTAAACCCCAAAACACAGAAAGTACTAAACATACAATACACATAAACATAACATTATCCCAAAAAGACACTTATACCCCTACAAACATCAAAATCCCTTGAAATCCAATCACTTACCCCCTTGGCCTTTGCAAGTTCTAGCATTGTGCCCTTTAATTTTACACTTGCTGCAAGTTACTTGGATAAACTTTCTTGTAAGCTTTCCACTCCTACTAGCAATATTGCTTTGACTCCCACTACCACTAGCAACATTATCTCCCTTCTTCTGGCTTTTCTCCTCAGCAGAGTGCATCCTCTTTTTCTTTGGCCTTCCAGGCTGACTTTTGTGTATAGGAGGGGTGATTTTAATTTGGAATTCACTTATAAGCCACATTGCTCGACCTTTAATAGGCTATACCTTGTACACATAAGCTGTTTTCCATGTTTCTAGCCAGTGCACCCTATGGGCATAAGTGTGCAATTCTCCAACTTCCCCACCAATCCTATCAACACTGACATCATCCATCACCAATTTCTTAATACATGATGACAATGGTTTGTCCTTCATAAATTCCCTTTTCTTATTATATTCAGGGGATATTGACAAGGCTAAAGCAGCTTCATTTGCTATCACATGTGGTATGCATGTTTGTGGCATGCCACTGGGTTGATTATTAGTTGGGGGGTTTAATGTTCATCGGTCTCCTCTAATTGCTCAATAATAACTTTTCTTACAGGTTTAGGAGCCATAAAGTAAGTAAGCAAGTTAGTAATACCATGCTCGGTGTAAACCCTTATCAGTTTATGCTCCTTTACATACTAGGAAAGATTGAGGACATCATCATCATTTCCTAGGGCCCGTAGCCCAAAATGCATGTCTCCCTTTGGCACTCGAAAATGATAGTAGATAACTGGAGGAACTGAGTATCCTTACCCTTTCATAATCGCATCCATCTCGTGAATAGAAAACTCTTCTATATCCACCATATCTACATACATCACAGTACCCTCAATGTAGTTGACATTTGGAAACTTTGTGAACTCACCTCCATGATGTAGCTTGATGGTAAACAATGTAGGGTGTCCATCTTCAACACAAGAGCAAAATAGAAAACTTCAGAAGGTATGATTTCTTGTAAGAAAATCAACAAAATTATCAAAAACAAAATTACGTACCATAAACCACCCTTGGGTCGAATGACGTGCTTGACAACCTTAAGTGTCACATTGGTATATGCATTCACTACGAAACTTACCTGATTGAAGCTATCAACCTTGGTAATCAGTTTAGGGTTCTTGATCCTCAGTCAATGAGGAGGGAAATTGTATCGACTCACGGTTTTTAAGGACTATAAATGTGAATTAGGCTCGATATTATCCGTATGGCAATGCATACATACGAACTCTCCTTTATTAATATAAAATAAGGGGCATAAATAGGGAATGACCAAAATACCCCTGATTTGACTAGTCAAACATAACTTAACAGAGGGAAACAGACGGAAGTTAACCCATTGGACCAAATATGCAAGAAAATGGAAACTTTGGACTTGTGGTGCTAGTCAAAACTTTTTTGGACCAAAGTGGTAATTGTGTGTAAACCACAGGAACCATTTGTGTAGTTTTGTCATTAAACTATAACGGTCGGTATGTTGCTCTTGAGTCACGTCACATATTCCCTAAGAGATCGGAAGCCGTCGTATCATTACCATAAAACCTTCATTCTTTTGGCTTAATGTATTTGGTCAAACATGAATGGCTACAAAAGGATAATATAATATTTTCGATGAAAATTCTATTATCGACTTCTAGAAGCTGGATTATTTTAATACCGCTTTACATTATTAATCTTTCTCGGTTTCTGAATTGTTCTGTTTTTTTTAATTAAAAGCTCACGTCACCACAACTATAAATATGTAGAAGATTGGGTTACCATTGACACGGACATTTGAACCCACTACCAAAAGATATAATTTGCATTGAAATCGCTAATAATAATATATTAACCAGGACTAGCCTCATAAAAATCTTTAAGTTTTCAAGAAATGTTCGTTTTACCTTTTGATGTATTTTAAATTCAATAAAACCGAATGGTTTTGTTTAATTTTTAGGCTTTTATCATTTTAGCCGGTTTGGGGGCCAAGCGCCAGTCGCTGCATGGATGTATGGGTGATGCGACATGTTGACACTGAATAACACTGAATCAGACGTTTATTTGACGAGGCTGATAAGTTGCTGCTGTTGGAAAGATCAAAATGAACATGCAAAGCTTGAACTCACGTCCTCTTGCACATGAGGCAAGCGTCTTTTCTATCAAGCTTGGGACATTTTCATGTACGAATAATAGAATATAACCTCTCTATTAAAACAAAATTAAATAAAAAAATAAATGATATTCGCTCGATTGTTTCAAACCAAACATCACTTCTTCGAAAAGCGAACGCCTCACCGCTAGACCAACTTTCCTCGGTTGTCAAAAATATGTTTATAAATTTATATATTAACATGGAAAATCGTATTTATATATTTAAACAAATAAATATGTTTATAAATTTATAAATATGTTTATTATTCATTTTCAAATATATAAATATGATGAAAATATATAAATATGTTTTCTAAAGGTATATACACTTTGAAATATATAAATACGTTTTAATGTGATTTTTATAAATATAAGTAACATTTTTAAATGTATAATGTTTTTAATTGAAAAAAATACATATTCAACCTACGAATGCTATATATCAACTATAGTCGCATATTAAACCACGAACGCACATCTACCAAACAAAAGACCATTAAACTGAACACGTAGTTTACCCCGAAACCTAAGATAAAAACGATGTATTGCTAGATAAATACATACTTGCACGTAGTCATCAACAAACAAGATAGACAGTCGAACGTTTGTTCCTACTCGAAAGAAATTAATCATATGATAAACATGCAATAAAGCTGGAACAAGAGTTCTCAATCTACCCATTCAGGCCATGTGGAACTCTTAAGATACCCACTTGACGATCTATTAACATATTTTAACCCTTAACTTAACGCAACCCTTAATAAACAGACTTGTTTACGAAACTTAGTCTAGTCCACTTCAATCGTATGTGTTCTCTATCACACCAATTGAAACCCTCCATCTAAAAACTTGAAAATCTTGAACATAACTCTGGTGATACTCTGCCTTGTTACCATAACTCTACATCTCATAGGAAATACTTAGATCCTCTTACTGCATTACAGGTTGAAATTTTACTGGCATCATTACAACACCATTTTAGCTGACGAGGAGTCTCCAAAGTTGAATCTATAGCAACCACAACTGCTTACACAAGTGTTAACGATGATTCCTTCCTATACGTGGATCCTTAACACTTCATTGTAGCAATCATAGAACAACTTCATCTATCGACAATAACATTCATACCGATTTATCAAACATGGATGAAGGACTTGATCCAACATTCCTATGTATCTTGTTAATGCATTCACAAACTTGGAAGGTATTTATCTTCTCGGCGTCTTTCATTTTACCAATACATATATCAGATAATGACTCGAATATATAATGCAAGAGAATGTGCTCTCCTTTGACATCGATCTTACCATCATCAATTCTTTGGTAAAGGATAACTAAATCCTTACTATGTGCTAAACAAAATTCTCTATGTTTAATGTATACCTTGAGCGGTCCATCCTTTTTCTACATGAAAGCACTCGATGATTCCTATGGCGAACTGCACGACCTACTGAATTCCTTCTCTAAAAACATCTATGTTGTAAAGTAAAATCTTATATTCGTGAACACACGAACCTATATGATTCTCTTGGATATCTGAGTCTTACCTATTGCTTGGAAAGAAACCCTAAACATTACTTGTGAAGCATATCACAAAGTCTTATAGCCTAGAGGTATTCTAGTAGAAGATTTATCTCTTCTTTCATCCGTATAACGAAATTGAAACTATCACCCTACACCCATTTATGTTGCAACTTTTCTGGACCTTGATGTTGAAAATGAAGTCAAGTTACCCCTCACACTTTCTCCTTAATGGTTGATTATCCCCCACTTGGGTTCGAACCATCATCTGCTGCTACCCATAATTGATCAAAGCCTAAGCTGGTTCTGCCTATGTGATTTTGTAGCTCCCCATTTCCTTGGAAGAACTTATGCTTATCATATCAATGACTTTGACGCTCCGAACATAGCTTTACTACTTGTTCCCACAACAAACGATCTTCTCACATAACACGATAGGGGACCGAACAAGATCATGACAAGCATGAAGTTGACCACCATCATACACATATACAAAATGGTATAAGGGGATATTACTAATTTAATGGAAACTAATAGCCTTAATGATAGTTACTGAACACATTATTATCCCTCCCTTTTCTCTAGGACGATTAACATTGCCACACTCCAATTGATCCTCTTATAATGATCCTTTCTACCATATATTTAGCACTTGAGTGCAAACGCACAAAAGACACTCACATTCACCTTTATATACTAGCTACAAGGAATACATCTCCTCTAGCTTCATAAATGATAATCAATAGGTTTGAACCTATTATTCGATTGTGGTGCATGAGCCTGCACCCGTTCTTTCATCCTTTGATGGACCTTCAGTCCCATCTCTTGAGTTATATACTTGAATTTCAAAGGACACACCCATTCCTTCCTAACTCATCCCATGACATGGTATCTATTTTAGTTATAGTAACATACTGAGTGATTATGACTTGATAACCTTCACTACAAAAAGGTCTATAGTGAACTGAACCTTTACCTCTATGAGGCAGAAACTAACAAGGGATACATCTTCCACCTTTCTTATCATTTTTGTGCTAATAACCTGATCCTTTCTCCTTTGAACATGGAGAGGTCGACATACAACCACATCAAATCAGGTAAGAACTCCAGCTACTGGTTGCTAATCCCTAACGAAGGTTGCAATCTTTTTTTGGATCACATTGATCACCTCCTTCTTAAATCTCACAACTAAATTCGATTACTACATCAGACAAGGTGCTCAGAAGCTATAACCCTCTTACATAGATCCATATTCTCAGACTCGATCCTTCCTGGACAATGCTGATACCACGTCAAATAAGACCTTCGAGACTTTGGATTCTATCAGAATACATAGGTATGCATTATCCGCACACGATGCATCCAAACTGATTGGGTCAGAACCAAAATCATAACTTTTAGATTAAGGTGTCTAATATCATAACTAAATTGGTATATACTTGAATTGAAAGAAAAGTCCTTTTGGATCGCCCTCATAACTAGTAATTATGTAGAATGACATTTGGAGAGAAAGGTTGATTTATTGACTTATTATGTAATTAATAAATTTTAATAAATGATTTATTAATATATTATGTAATTAATATGTTAATTAGAAATAGTATTATTTAATTAAGAATTAATCAGAAATTAATTGGAATTAATTTTAAGATTAATTGGATTAATTAAAAGTGCAAGGACTTAAGTTGTAATTATTTAATAGTTGAACAAGAGAGAGTTCCAGAGCCTTCAAAGGTCTGAATGGTTTTGAAGGGTATTAAAAGGTTTTCTATAATATTCCTTGTAGATACTTAACGGATTGGATAATTACCTAATTTGAAATATTAATATTATATTCAAATTAGATTTCCAAAGCTCCTTGTATTAGCTATAAATAGGGCCCTTGGGGCTCCCATTTTTGTCCATTCCTATTGCCATGAGAATAGCCAAACCTTCTCCTCTCTGCTCCTATCCCCTCCTCTCTCATCTTGTTTTCTAATTGCTAGGGTTTGAATACAAACCATTAGGGGTAAGAAGCTTTTGGTGATTGCTTTCTAAAGTTTTCAAGAAGGAAATTGGTGTGATTATTTGCTACAGTAATTAAAAGTTATGTAACCGTAATCCTATTTATATTTCGATTATAATATGTCTCCATTAGGGTTCTTTATGTTCATTGTTTATTGTTATCAATTAGAGAAAACATAGATCATTTATAAGTTGCATGTGAACATGAGGGTTATGTTTTTCGCTTCATATGTATTTTAATAACCCACAAAACACATCAAAGCCATTGTTTTCTATTTTGTCACACCCCAAAACCAAGAACGGTGGAATACGTTCTGGGATGGAGGATGTCATGTACAGTATCATAACAATTGCATAATAGTAAAAACAAGCGACAACAACCATTGCATTAATATAGTAATGGTAAATACAAGCGTGTTCTGTACAATTAATAGACACTAAAAGTATAAAGAAAATGAAAGATGGGTCTTGTATATGCTCCATCTTCTCAAAATCTGCACCAGTACCTGTCTATTTTTGACTTGAGAATAGAAGTTATTTTGAAAACGAGTATCAGCATATAGCTGGTGAGTTATTAAGAATTTAGTGTCGTTGCTTGTATAAAAGTGTTTACAATCATGTAATATAAAAGCTGTAATTAATGTTTGAGAATAGTAAAAATCCCTAGAAAATCCTATATTTTCCAGAATTGAGCATTTTTAAGTTTAATCCTTCGAATGTGTAAAAGTATTTCCATTGAAACTTTCAGTTATAAAAATAAGGTAATAGTTTTCATTCAAGTAAAATAAATGAGGAAAGATATTGCCGACAGGCTGTAGCAGTGTTGCAAACTTCAATTAATAATATATATTTATTTACTACGGGAAGTTAGCTTAGACTTTAATTCTTAGTGTGTTAATTTGGATATGAATGAAATCTCTCATGTAACCAAATTGAGTGATAATAGAGAGTCCGATGACCTTCTCGGTCATACGTAGTGTAGCGATGTTTTGTCACCCCTGGGCCTAGTCAGCTCGGAATGTAGTTAACAGTCAGGATGTAATAGCGTCCGTCCTGTATAGATCTATACATGTAGTGTTGTTTTCCTTCCGGGAAGCTCTGGTTACATCGTATTTGCGCAGTAGAGTGTCGTATAAAGGGATAGTGTGTCATATTCTGGATTAGTGTATTCTCTTGTATTATAGTATAGTGAAATTTTAGTATAGTATATAGAGTGTTCTCTTTAACATGCATTAACTTGTAATAGTAGTAATTATAGTGAGTATCATAGTAATAGAGGTAATGAGCAGTAGTCTTAAATATACCTATTATAGTTAAATAGAGTGTAGGTTTGCATGCCTTTGATCTACAAAGGTATTAAATAACGTGAAGACTTTCATATCTAACACAAATATATATGATATATAATTAAGAATTCAACGACAGTCGGGCGGATAACAATATACCCTAAGACCACAATCAAACAAGAATGCGAAATAAGGCGAGCTATCGATCATAAGTCCTTCAAGTCTTGCTTATATAAATATATTGGTAAAGATATAGTTTAAAGAAAAGTAGTTTAAATATAGTTTGAAAATGGTTTAATAACAATTTGACATAGAAAAATGCATTTGAAAATCATTTAAAACAGTTTCATTGACAAGTAGCTAAAAGTATAGAATAATCCTTTTTGATTGCAAGTTATAAATCACATATGATTTGATACTATAACTTGTTGTATTTAACTTGTATTCCACCCCTAAAACATGTAAAAACATATTCCACCCCTAAAACATGTAAAAACATTTGAAAGGATAATTAAGGGGTATGAACTCACCTGTAGCGAGTAGATCGGGTGGAAGTGTCAGATGATTTGGTGTCAAGTGAAGACTTGAACACACTTTATGACCCTAGTAACATATGAAGACATATGTTTACATGTAATTAGTGACTAAGACACTAGTTAAACACATATAGACATCCTAATGTGAAGAAAAACTCTTTGGTTAAGTGTTAGGAAGCTATTGGGTTGCAAGGAAGGAGTGTAAGGTCCCACTATGGAGTTTACTCCTCAATTACTCACCTTAGGTGAGTTTGCGGTTGAGGGACCCATTCCCCCATGAGTTTACGGCCATAAACTCATGGGAGGGATGTATTTGTGTGCTTTAAGCTTCATGCCTCACTAAGGAAGGTTCTAGGGGTATTTCAAGGGTTTAGGAAGTAGTTAGGGCATGAATTGCCCACTTTTGGGGGTTTACGGTCCTTGGAGCCTTTTTGGGGAGTTTACAACCATAAACCCATGAGTTTACGGTAGTAAACTCATGGTTTATCCATCTACTTCGAATTTTGAGGTTCCTAGATGATCCAAGCAAGTTCCTAGTCCATAAGTCATGCTAGATAGGGAGTGGGTCATTAAAACACCCTTTTTTGGGGTGTTTACTGTTCTTGAATGGTTCTTGGGAGTTTACTACCGTAAACCCATGAGTTTACGGTAGTAAACTCATGGCTATTCCATCCATTTCGTGATTTGGGGTCCTTAGGTTATTTATGCAAGTTTCTAGGTCAATATCCAAGCACTGGGAGGGTTTGGGGGCATCAAAAACCCCTTTGTTGGGTGTTTAAAGTTGATGAGTGTTCATGGACTGTAAACTCATGTTTACCCCCCTTAAAGGCACGATTTTGGGTTTCTAATTTCATGCGTGCAAGATTCCAAGTCATAGACAAGCATTAGAAGGGTTTTGGTGGGATTTTAGGGCCTTAAAACCCCTTTATGGGAGTTTATGGTTTTGGGAGGTGTTCCCCAACCGTAAACTCTAGTTTTTGGGGTATTTGGTTGATTAAATCCCTAATTTGCATGAATAAAAAGCAAAACAACAAGCAAGGAATGATTACTTACGGATTTGGAGCTTAAATGAGGTGTTTCTTGGCCAAAACCCACTTGAAAAGAGAGAGAGTAGAGAGAGAGAGAGAGTGACTAGAGTGGTTAAAAGTTTAAGTTGTTGACCACTCAACCCTTATATAGGGTTTGAGTTTGTGGCCATGTGGAAATCTACCCGATACCGATGTTAAACGTGGCTTATGGTCGTACCCGGCTTAGTCGTAAACTAAAATTTTTCCATAATTAAATTCGAAGGTGTTACACGTGTATTTATTTTGTTTCAACGCTTATGAAATAAAATAAAAACATTAATTTATTTGTCTAACCCAAATCTTAACGAAAATAATAATAAAATATTTTTTTATTAACGGAAATGGGTTACGGCGATAGAAAAATTTTCAAGTTATCACATTATCCCCCCGTTAGAGGGAATTTCGTCCCGAAATTAGAGTTCAAACAATCATGTTATTACAAATAACAAAGAAAAATGGTTGGGATATTTAAGTTTCATTTGATCCCCATGCTCCCAAGTGAACTCCAGCCCTAGTTTGGCGTTCCATCGAACCTTCACAATTGGGATGCGGCTTAGTTTCGTTCGTTTAACCTCCCGATCCATAATTTCCATAGGTTCTTCCACAAAGTTGAGGCTTTCGTTGATCTCGATCTCGTCTAGTGTGATTACGAGGGTCTCGTCAGTAGGCACTTTTTAAAGTTCGAGACGTGGAAGGTAGAGTGTATGTTACTAAGTTCGTGGGGTAGGTTAAGTTTGTAAGCTATGGGGCCGATTTTAGCGAGGATCTCGAAAGGACCTATGTATCTTGGATTCAGCTTTCCACGCTTCCCAAAGCATATCGTGCCCTTCCAGGGAGAGACTTTCAAAAGGACTCGGTCTCCCACCTGGAATTCCAAGGGTTTTCTTTGTTTGTCTGAATAGCTTTTCTGTCGATCTCTAGCCACTTTTAGTCGTTCACATATCTGCACGATCTTCTCGGTCGTGTCTCGAATGATCTCTGGAGCCGTGAGAGCGCTATCAGGAACGCGTCCTTTAGCTAACTGAGTGTCACCCACCTCAGCCCAAGACAGAGGGGATCTGCACTTCCGGTCGAAGAGGGCTTCGAATGGAGATGCCTTGATGCTCGTGTGATAACTGTTGTTGTAGGAAAACTCTACAAGGGGTAAGTAGGTATCCCATGCCTTACCAAAGTCGATCACACAGGCTCGCAACATATCTTCCAGGGTTTGGATCGTCCTCTCACTTTGTCCATCGGTATGCGGATGGTAGGTTGTACTCATGTGCAGCCTCGTCCCTAATGCGTTTTGCAGTGATTGCCAAAATCTCGAAGTAAACCTACTATCTCTATCGGAGATAATAGATATAGGGACACCATGCAGCCGTACGATTTCCTTAATGTATGTCCTTGTGAGTTTCTCCATCTTGTCTGTTTCTTTGATGAGCAGGAACTGTGCGGACTTGTTCAATCTGTCGACGATGACCCATATGGTATCAAGCCCACCCGCTGTCTTAGGTAGCTTAGTTATGAAATCCATAGTGATTCGCTCCTACTTCCACTCCTGTATCTCCGGTTGCTGTAGAAGACCTGATGGCTTCTGGTATTCGACCTTGACCTTGGCGCAAGTAAGGTATTTACTCACGAAGGTAGCAATCTCTGCTTTCATGTTAGGCCACCAGTATGAATTTTTAAGATCCAGATACATTTTATCTGATCTTGGGTGAACGGAGTATCGAGTATTATGGGCTTCCTTCATGACCAAGTCTCTGAAGCCACCGTGACGCGGTGTCCAGATTCGGTCCATGAGATATAAGGCTCCATCACCCTTGACTTCCAAGTTTTTATCCACTCCTCACAGGGATTCTCCCGCCACATTTTCAGGCTTCAACGCTTCGAGTTGAGCCTCCTTAATCTGGGCGGAGAGTTGCGAATGGATAGTCATTGTTAATGACTTGACTCTTCGACAGGAATGTTCTTTTCGGCTTAGGGCGTCCGCTACCACATTGACTTTACCTGGGTGATAACGAATTTCCCATTCGTAATCATTGAGTAGCTCGACCCACAGCTGTTGTCTCATGTTGAGCTCCTTCTCGTTGAATATGTGTTGTAGACTTTTGTGGTCGGTGTATATCGTGCTCTTCGTAACGTACAGGTAATGCCTCAAGATCTTTAGGGCGAACACAACCGCTCCTAATTCAAGGTCATGCGTGGTTTAGTTGACCTCGTGTGTCTTCAGCTGTCTTAAGGCGTAGGCAATGACCTTACCTCGTTGCATCAGAACACAACCAAGCCCCTGATTTGATGCATCGCAATATATCACGAAATCTTCTGTCCCTTTGGGGAGGGATAGTATTGGTACGGTGCATAGGGCTCGCTTCAGGGTTTGGAATGCCTTCTCTTGCTTCTCTCCCCAGGCAAATGTCACGCCTTTCTGAGTCAATGTGGTGATGGGTTTCGCAATCCGAGAGAAGTTCTGGATGTATCTGCGGTAGTAGCCAGCGAGGCTTAGAAATTGACGAATTTCTGTAGGCGTCTTCGGTGCTGACCAGTTTTCAATAGCTTTGATTTTGGATGGGTCCATGCGGATTCCCTCTTCACTAACCACGTATCCTAAGAATTTGACTCTTCGGATCCAGAATTCACACTTCGAGAATTTCGCATATAGCTTCTCAGATCGTAGGGTTTCTAGGACTTCTCGTAGGTGATCGCTATGCTCCTCCTTACTTCGAGAGTAGATGAGTATGTCATCAATGAAGATGATGACGAACTGATCCAAGTAAGGACGGTACACCCTATTCATTAAATCCATGAATACTACAGGTGCGGTGATCAGTCCAAACGGCATTACTACGAACTCGTAGTGTCCGTAACGAGTTTGGAAGGCTGTTTTCAGAACATCCTCCTCAAGCACTCATAACTGGTGATACCCGTACCTAAGATCAATCTTGGAAAAGTAACTCACCCCTTGCAGTTGGTCGAGTAGGTCATTTATACGGGGAAGATGGTAGTGATTCTTGACCGTCAACTTGCTGAGTTCTCTGTAGTCGATGCACATACGGAATGATCCGTCCTTCTTCTTTACGAACAAGACCGGTGCTCCCCAGGGTGAGAAGCTTGGTCTTATGAAGCCCTTGCTGAGCAGCTCATTAAGTTGACCGGACAGTTCTTGCATCTCAGCAGGCGCTAGACGATAGGGCGATTTAGCTACGGGGGTAGCCAATGGGATTAGGTCAATTCTGAAGTCAACCTTACGTTTGGGAGGTAAACCTAGGAGCTCCTCTGGAAAGACGTCGGGGAAATCGTATACGATGGGGAAGTCTTTTTGATCTTTCATTTTCTGGCTCGTGTTGACAACGTATGCAAGGAATGCGCGATATTCCTTACGCAAGTACTTTTGGGCTGGAATACTCGAGATGATGCGAAGGCTCGTACTGGGTTTGTCTCTGTAAATTAACAGAGTTTCGTTATTTGTTAGGTTTAGATGGATCGCTTTGTTGAAGCACAGGATATCAGCACGATGGAGACTCAACCAGTCCATGCCCACAATGATATCGAAACTCTTGATCGATACTGGTATGAGGTCAATTGGAAACGAATGATCATCTAGCGTGAGGGTGCACCGTATGTAGAGTTCGTTAGAGCCCTCTATCTTTCTGTTAGCCATTTCAACGACGAATGTTTCTTTTAGTGGTTGTGGGGATTGCTTAAGTAGGTGTTTAAAGTTTTGGTTTATGAAGCTTCTTTCCGCTCCACTATCGAATAAGACACAAGCATAAGAGTTATCGAGAAAGAACTACCCGTGACTACTGTGGGGTTCGCTACTGCTTCATTGTGGCCAATAGCGAGTTGTCTTCATGTTCCTCCCGTATTCCCGGCCTTCGGACAGTTTTTCTTAAAATGGCCAACTTCACCGCAGCCATAGCAGGCCTGGCTCACTCCTGAGCTAGGGACTTAGGAGATAGGTTTGGGTTGGGATCTGCAAAACCGGACAGTATGGCCCTTCCGATCGCAGTTGGTGCAGTGTAATTCACGACAGGGGCCATTGTGATGGAAGGGGAACTTGGGACACTTGGCTAAGTTCCCAACATAGCATTTGGCTGGTACGGGGGTAGGAGGAGTGGTGACAGCATGAAAATCCACGATCTGTTGGTTTTTGGAGGACGATTGAGTTTGCTTGCCCTTCTTCTGATCCCATCGCTTCCTCTTGTTGTCAGTTGATTTTGGTGGTGCAGTGGTAATCATCGTGGTTGTTGATGGGGTGGAGGGAGTTTCATGATCAATTAACCTCTGGGCCAATTCCTTGGCACTTTCAAAGGTCGTAGGACGTGATGCTAACATGTTCCCTCGATACGGGGCACTAATCCCATGATGTATCGTTCTATCTTCTTGCTTTCAGAAGGGATCATGTTGGGACACATAGCTACCAGGTTGCAGAACCTGGCAGTATAAGCTATTATGTCAATCTCCTTCATCTTGAGATTCCAAAGTTCTTCTTCGAGTTTCTGAACTTCGCCCCTAGGACAGTACTCATTCATCATTAGGCCCTTTAGTGTGTCCCAGCCCATGGTGTTGGCTGTTACCAAAGAGAGTGATTTGACATGGCCATTCCACCATGTTAAGGCCCTTTCAGTGAAAGTGGCAGCAGCAAACTTTATTTTGCTCTCTTCGGGGCATGAGCACATTTCGAAGATAGCTTTAGTCCTTTTAATCCATTGGGACAAAGCAAGGATTCCTCCGGTCCCATTGAAAAATGTCGGTTTGTAGTTCTTGAAATCTTTATAAGTACACCCCTATGTACGTGAGAGAATTTCACCGTGTCTAGAGTTGATGCCCATTCCAGCTCCACTGGCATCACCGGAATTCATTTGAGCCATAGCAGCTGTTACAGCTACAGTTACAGTTGTTTGAAATATCACAGGATCGATCTGTGGAGGAGGAGGTGGTGGAGGTGGAGTTTGAGTTGCAGGTCTGCCTCTGTTTGGACACTTGCGGGGAGGCATCTTTTACTGGAAATTTATAAAGATGAAAATGATAGTGAGAATCGATTGTAAATAAATTGTGAGAGTTTCACAGACCAAACTGACATAGTTCAGTTATCAGATAGATTCACAGCAATAGAGTAGAAAAACACAAAACTTCAGACTTTCTCATAAAGTGTGTAGCTTCCAATATTATTCATATTAATGATGTAAAATGAATTCAGGAAAAGCGACCTAACAGTAGGTCTTACATCAAACCATAAGGGAAAAATGTTAGCAGCCTAGAGGCCTAATTATAGTACTTTCAAATTTAGGAATGTTTACAAACAAGTGCTCTACCGAGCATAGGAAGAGAAAGGCTATTCCTTAAACAAAAGGGAAAGATAAGTAGATATCTTCTAATGGTAACGGGTACTCATTGGGCGAACCCTAAGATCAGCCAGTTGGCGAACAAATTCTTGAAGATGTCTCTCTCGAACCCTCTGACATACTCGGAGTTCCCTAACTTCGGCTCGGGATGTAGCTAGTTGTTGCTACAGAGCCTCATTGGTCCTCCTAGTCCTATCCATGGCTTCTTCCAGTTGGTGGATACGGACAGTGTTAAGGCTGGAGTTGGCATCAATTTCCACGACTTTTCCGATGGCTGCTTGACCTTGTTCGGTGTTCCTGGAAATCCTACGGACCATGATGGGCAAGACTCGGTCTACTGATCCTCCTTCGCTTATGTTGTAGAAGTTTCGGTCTCCGTTGAAAGGTACAGGCCGACCCTGCTCATCGCCCCATCGGTTCAAGGTTAGTACCTACACGGGGGTGGGACCTTGAAATGCTGGACGTGGATTTGGTTTTGGAGCTATTGGGGGTAGATTGTTGACTTTTGGTTCGGAGAGTTATCCAAAAAACCTTCAGTACGGTGATCCTCCAAAGTGATCGGGTGATCATTTTCTGGCTCCTCATCGAGCCATCCTCCATTGCCTTGGATTGGATAATATGGATCGTCGGGATGGTGGAAGCCATCCATGCTATCTACGCGAGAATGGGGAAAGAAAGGTTAATAGACGTACTAATCTAAGATACTTATAAGATGATCGTTATTAGTCGACCCAATAATTGCATAGTGCATACCAACTACATGTAACCGAAGCAAGATAGTCCTTCGAATAAGCGACCCTAACTCTAGATCCCCAATCATACAAGAACATCAAATGAAGCAAAGGTCACAGATTCTAAGTCTATAGCGCCCTAGTCACATGTAACCGTGGTGTATCCACTTAGCAACTATTGTCCTACTAGTAACGACCCTTTTAGTTATCACATATGTAGTTAGTAGAATACAAAATACTCCTATAGTATTCTTGTTCTAATGTTCTTGGGGTAGTGTTGGTAAGTTTTTAGACTTTTTGCAACACCACCATCACTCTTAGGCACATGCTAGTCACTCCTAAAAAATGTAGTTGATCAGGCTACATCCACCCAGATGTGACTATATGTCTCTAAGCCTAATTGTGTTGTTCAACAATCTTAATACTTTTGTTCTGTTCTAGTATGATACTGAACCTTTGTATTTATTAATGTGTATATATATATATATATATATATATATATATATATATATATATATATATACATATATATATATATATAATTAAATATTTTAGTATTTAAAAGTGTATATTCTTGGTTAGAGTATTTTAGTCCCGAAGTGTATATAGGTCGTATAACTTTTATGGGTTAATATAGTTGATTCACTATAAACAATGGCTCTAATACCAATCCGTCACACTCCAAAACCGAGAACGGCGGAATACGTTCTGGGTTGGAGGATGTCATGTACGGTATCATAACAATTGCATAATAGTAAAAACAAGCGACAACAACCATTACATTAATATAGTAACTGTAAATACAAGTGTGTTCTGTACAGATAAGAGACACCAAAAGTATAAACACAATGAAAGATGGGTCTTGTATATGCTCCATCTTCTCAAAAGCTGCACCAGTACCTGTATATTTTTGACCTGAGAATACAAGTTATTTTGAAAACGAGTATCAACATAGAGCTGGTGAGTTCATAAGAATTTAGTGTCGTTGCTTGTATAAAAGTGTTCAAAATCATGTAATATAAAAGCTGTAATTAATGTTTGAGAATAGTAAAAATCCCTAGAAAATCCTATATTTTCCAGAATTGAGCATTTGTAAGTTTAATCCTTCGAGTGTGTAAAAGTATTTCCATTGAAACTTTCAATTATAAAAATAAAGTAATAGTTTTCATTCAAGTAAAATATATGAGGAAAGATATTGCCGACAGGCTGTAGTAGTGTTGCAAACTTCAATTAATAATATATATTTATTTATTTCGGGAAGTTAGCTTAGACTTTAATTCTTAGTGTGTTAATTTGGATATGAATGAAATCTCTCATGTAACCAAACTGACTGATAATAGAGAGTTCGATGACCTTCCCGGTCATACGTAGTGTAGCGATGTTTTGTCACCCCTAGGCCTAGTTGGCTCGGACTATAGTTAACAGTCGGTATGTAATACCATCCGTCCTGTATAGATCTATACATGTAGTGTTGCTTTCCTTATGGGAAGCTCGAGTTACATGGTATGTGCGCAGTAGAGTGCCGTATAAAGGGATAGAGTGTCATATTCTGGATTAGTGTATTCTCTTGTATTATAGTATAGTGAACTTTTAGTATAGCATATAGAGTGTTCTCTTTAACATGCATTAACTTTTAATAGTAGTAATTATAGTGAGTATCATAGTAATAGAGGTAATGAGCAGTAGTCTTAACTATACCTATTATAGTTAAATAGAGTGTAGGTTTGCATGCCTTTGATTTACAAAGGTATTAAATAACGTGAAGACTTTCATATCTAACACAAATATATATGATATATAATTAAGAATTCAACGACAGTCGGATGGATAACAATATACCCTAAGACCACAATCAAACAAGAATGGGAAATAAGGCGAGATATCGATCATAAGTCCTTCAAGTCTTACTTATATAAATATATTGATATAGATATAGTTTAAAGAAAAGTAGTTTAAATATAGTTTGAAAATGGTTTAATAACAATTTGACATAGAAAAATGCGTTTGAAAATCATTTAAAACAGTTTCATTGACAAGTAGCTAAAAGTATAGAATAATCCTTTTTGATTGAAAGTTATAAATCACATATGATTTGATACTATAACTTGTTGTATTTAACTTGTATTCCACCCCTAAAACATGTAAAAACATTTGAAAGGATAATTAAGGGGTATGAACTCACCTGTAGCGAGTAGATCGGGTGGAAGTGTCGGATGATCGCTTGGTGTCAAGTGAAGACTTGAACACACTTTATGACCCTAGTAACATATGAAGACATATGTTTACATGTAATTAGTGACTAAGAAACTAAGTAAACACATATAGACATCCTAATGTGAAGAAAAACTCTTTGGTCAAGTGTTAGGAAGCTATTGGGTTGCAAGGAAGGAGTGTAAGGTCCCACTATGGAGTTTACTCCTCAATTACTCACCTTAGGTGAGTTTGCGGTTGAGGGACTCATTCCCCCATGAGTTTACGGCCATAAACTCATGGGAGGGATGTATTTGTGTTCTTTTAAGCTACATGCCTCACTAAGGAAGGTTCTAGGGTTTATTTCAAGGGTTTAGGAAGTGGTTAGGGCATGGATTGCCCACTTTTTGGGGTTTACGGTCCTTGGACCCTTTTTGGGGAGTTTACAACTATAAACCATGAGTTTACGGTAGTAAACTCATGGTTTATCCATCTACTTCGAATTTTGAGGTTTCTAGCTCATCCAAGCAAGTTCCTAGTCCATAAGTCATGCTAGATAGGGAGTGGGTCATTAAAACACCCTTTTTTGGGGTGTTTACTGTTCTTGAATGGTTCTTGGGAGTTTACTACCTTAAACCCATGAGTTTACGACAGTAAACTCATGGCTATTCCATCCATTTCGTGATTTGGGGTCCTTAGGTCATTTATGCAAGTTTCTAGGTCAATATCAAGCATTGGGACAATTTTGGGGCATCAAAAACCCCTTTGTTGGGTGGTTACGGTTCATGAATGTTCATGGACCATAAACTGATGTTTACCCCCTTAAAGGCATGATTTTGGGTTTCTAATTTCATGCATGCAAGATTCCAAGTCATAGACAAGCATTAGAAGGGTTTTGGTGGAATTTTGGGGCTTTATAACCCCTATATGGGAGTTTACGGTTTTGGGAGGTGTTCCCCAACCGTAAACTCTAGTTTTTTGGGTATTTGGGTGATTAAATCCCTAATTTGCATGAATACAAAGCAAAGCAACAAGCTAGGAATGATTACTTACTGATTTGGAGCTTGAATGAGGTGTTTCTTGGCCAAAACCCACTTGTAGAGAGAGAGTAGACAGAGAGAGAGTGACTAGATTGGTAAAAAGTTTAAGTTGTTGACCACTCAACCCTTATATAGGGTTTGAGTTTCTGGCCAGGTGGAAATCTACCCGATACAGATGTTAAACGGGGATTATGGTCATACCCAGCTTAGTCGTAAACTAAATTTTTTCCATAATTAAATTCGAGGGTGTTACACGTGTATTTATTTCGTTTCAACCCTTATGAAATAAAATAAAAACATTAATTTATTTGTCTAACCTAAATCTTGACGAAAATAATAATAAAATATTTTTTTTATTAACGGAAATGGGTTACAGCGACGGAAAAGTTTTCAGGTTGTCACATATTCATTATGCATAAAACTAAATGGATCAAATAAGGGTTTATCAAAAATAAACCGTTTTCCTTGAGAATTTCTACTTTGCTAGGGTTTCTTGAAACCCTAGCCTCCTTAACCCTATTTTCTAAATTTGCAGGGTCCTGTTACGGTTTTCTAGTTTTCTCAATTATGATTTTAATTGCCTTAAAATTTGAATAGTTAAAACCTGATAACCTTAAACCCTAATTTCGAAAATTAGAAGGGCTTTAGATTAGTATTAAATTTGAATTATTTTATTAATTTTTTAATTGAAATAATTATTTAATCCCTAAATGATTAAATTGAATGAAATTAAATGTTGAATTAAAAGATAAAGATAAATCATAATTGGTTTAATATTAATTAATTAAAAGTTTAATTCATATAATTAATATTTAAACCTAGTATATTGAAAAAGTTTTAAAATACATCTTATATATACTATTAAAAGTTTAATTACTATATGTATAAGATAAAGTCAGCTGAATCACTAGTAAGCCTCATTAAACGAAAACATGCTACAAAGAGGGTATACGGAACGACCTATAAAATGACCGTCGAATGAGTGTCTTTTTTCACCCACCGCTCTCCTGTGTGGTGGAGGATCGTTAATTGAATGTAGTCGGTTAAACATAATCAGATTAAATGTATAATCTATAATAGTACTAGAACCTTCTTTTAAATCCAACTCTAGTTACTTTAAGAAAAATGCGAAAAGTATGTTAATCCATGAAAGCACACACCATTCTTTATAAGTCATTCGTGTAGCATGCGTGGCTAACCGCTACACTAATTTGGGACTATAAAGTTGGTATGATGGAGCAACTCGAAAACTATCATTGTTGATGGAGCGTGTGTGGTTTATCGTCACATCAATTAGAGATGATAACCGACCTCTAGGTTACCATGTAGGTTTTCATGGTTATTCACATCTTGTTTGTGATCCTCGGTATCCCAGTCAGAAATAGAAGAGCATAATCCAAGACTAAACAAGCCATTGATAAGATTCAATGAATGTCAAAAGATCTAGGAATTTCATATTAGATTGAAAGTTTTGAATTGCTTTACCTACCTTCATAAATTTGTAATAAGACTACGACATCCCTCTTCTTGATTGTGAATTGTATTTTGGATCATATCCTTAAATATTTATTTTTGGTTAAAATATTAAGGATTTGTGTAAACTAACTAAAACTAACTCTCTTAATAAGTATATATATATATATATATATACATATATATATATATATACACACACACACACACACATATATATATATATATATATATATATATATATATATCTTCTAGTGATGCTACTACGGCTCAAACCTCCGCCAAGAACTTGAACTTCACTCCTTTGTCGATCTAATCGAAAGAGAAACTGGATGGTCTGAACTACATGGACTGGATGTGAAACCTCAAAATGACTGTTTAATATGAGAAAAAAAAGAGTATGTTCTCAGAAAGCCTCTAATTGAAGTCGATGAGTCAACTGCTACTCCAGAGGAGCTCGCCACTTACAAAAAAACACTATGATGATGCACAAAGGTTGCTTGCATAATGGTTGCAACCATGGTACCTGAGCCACAAAAAATTCTATCGGGACTATTGGTCATACGAGATGTGCTTGGATCTTGTTAAAAAGTTTCACAAGATAGCACAACAAGAAAGGTATGAGCATGTCATTGATGGTATGTAAGTTGAAGGAAAGAGAATATGTGTACAACCATGTTTAAAAAATGCAGAGATTTGTAAAGCGGTTAGAAAAGCTCAATGTGTTGTTTGACAAAGAGGTTTCCATAGACATGGTTCTTAAATCTTTGCCTCCCAGTTATGATCAATTCATTTTGACTTATCATTTGAACAACATAAAAGACTATGTTGACCCAACTCCAAAATATGTTGCAAACTGATGAATCAAGGACGAAGAAAAATCAGGTCCCTTCTACGAAAAGTGATCCTGTCCTGGCTATTGATTAAAATAGAGGAAAGATTAGAAAGGCTAATCCATAATCAAACTGGAAGAGCAAGGCCCATGCTGGAGCGTCTAGTAGTGGCTCGATGGCAAAGCCAACTTTGATATTTGAGCTGTTAGTGATCCCAAGGAGGCCACTTGCTACTGTTGTAACGACAAAGGGAATTGGAAACGAAGTTTCCCAAAATACTTGTAAGATTTGAAGGATGGCAAGGTCAAGCCATTTTCAGCAGGTATGTATACTATTCAAGTCAATAACTCACAACTTACCTATTCTTGCGTCCTTGACATGGGATGTGGGTTCCATATTTGTTTTGATTTCCACGGCTAATAAATAGTAAAGAAGTGGAGAATGGATGAATAAACTTGAACATGCAGAATAGGTGATCTACACCTGTTACCAAGATTGGACTTATGGTCTAGTGCTGCAATGAAAAATAAAAGTTTACCTTCTTGACTCTCTCAATCAAATGATTTAATGGTTGGTAGGTAAATGAAAATCCAAAATCCGCTGCAAAAGGTATGAAACAATGTAATTAACGGAAGACAAAACCAAAAAATTCAATAGAAACCAAAAACATGAAGAAGAAAATGAATAGAAAGATTATTAAAAAACTCTTATAATTGAAGTTTATTTTGGTATTAATGTTGTATGGTTTTAGCGATTCATGTTATATGTTTTGTGATGCATAATTATAGCGTAATCTTAATATTATAAATGAGTTGGGTAACATTGTTGAAATTTTGTTAGTCCGATGGATAAATGTCCGGGTTTCATTATAAAAGACAATGCGAGTTACAGGTCGGGTTTGGATCAGCATTTGAAAATTCCTTAATGCGTTTGGATCAAGACCGATCCGCTTCAAACCCGCTCCATTGTCACACACACACACACACACACACACACACACACACACACACACATATATATATATATATATATATATATATATATATATAGGTTGAAATGTTTCTCACATCTATTGTGTGCTAGAATGCATCAATAACAACTTAGTAAAAATTAAATTATTATTTAATCAATTAAAGATAGATATTAAATGATTTCCATAACTATATGTATATTAAATGATATCTATACTTATAATTCTTTTTTTATGTAAATTAATTAAACTCGTCATTAATGTCAACAATAATATTCTTTCAGAATGAATTTGTATCTAGAAAAATGAGAGTGCATTCTAGCAGAATAAGAGTATATTCTAGTAGAATACACTCTCGTTCTTCATATTCCATCCAACTTTATGTTATTTTAAGTGAGTGAGTGCTGAAACAATATATGAACCTATACATAAAAACCTAGATGTGAATTCATTCTGAAAGAATGTTTTTCCTTAACATTAATGACAAATTTAATTAGTTTCCATAAAAATAAAATTATAATTATGGATATCATTTAATATTTATCTTTTTCTAATTAAATTAATATTTAATTTACTAAATTCCTATTGGTATATTATAACACACAATAAATATAAGAAACATAATAATATAGCTATATATATATATATATATATATATATATATATATATATATATATATATATATATATATATATATATATATATGTTCAGGTTCATTTGAAAGCATTTTAATGTTGTGAGACCGTAAGACCAAATCTAGAAATAATTTTTAAATGCAAAATAAATGGAAAAATCCAAAAAAAATCTTTTTTTAAATATTATTTCGGAACATGAATTAACTAAAAAAATAAAATAAATAAAAAATTCAAAAAAATTCAAAAAAAATCCCGTTTTTTTTTAAATGCGTAAAATATTCTAATAGAATATTACACTGTACATATTCTAAAAAATAATTTCAAAATACAAAATAAATGGAAAAATAAAAAATTATTTTCGGAATTTGAATTAACTAATATATATATATATATATATATATATATATATATATATATATATATATATATATATATAGAGAGAGAGAGAGAGAGAGAGAGAGAGAGAGAGAGAGGGAGAGAGAGAGAGAGAGAGAGAGAGAGAGAGAGAGAGAGAGAAACACAAAACCACCACCTTGACATTAGATCAATTTAAGACAAAATTTATATAATAATAATTAATCAATCATTGATTATTGAAAAATTCTAATTACATGAGTCAAACACAAAAACAAGAATTTAACATCAAAAGAATCTCATTATGATTAATGCTCATGGGTGAACATTGATAACTAATTAATCTTTACTATATTATTAAGCATGTTGCCTATTTCTTGAAAATTAAGAGGTATACATTTTATAACATCACGTACAATCCTATTAAGCATAACGAAAGCGTGTGCACATACTCCTTTGATCGTAACTGACGGTATTTTCTCCCTATATCTAAACCTAAATGTGGAAAACCCTAATTTGATTTGCATACCATCTGTCGTCGTTTCTCCTAAATCTCTCTGTCTCTCTAATTGCTCACTTCGATCTCTTCTTTCTCTAATTACTCTCTTCTATCTCTTTATATATGATCTCTTATCTCATTCGATTAATAGGCATTGCTTGTGGAAGAACCCATCGCCATCTCTTCTCTCAAACTCTCTGATAAGAACCCTAATCCATATCCTTCTATTTCAATGTTGGATGTGTTTGAAGTTGGTGGAGATTTTCATTCAAGAACTGCAATGAATATTTATCCTTACATTCGTGAAGCCATTGAAAGTAAACAAGTTCTTCTAGAATGGCATCCTCAACCTGGTCAAGAAACTCCACCTGTTCCTCATCCTCTTCTAAAGGTATGCCAAGATTTATATTTTGTCATTATCAGTGGGTATTTTTCTGTATTAATAGTGTTTTGTTTATGATTAGGATATGTTTGCTTCTGAAAGGAGAAAAGAAAAGATGCTTAATTTTTCCATTAGGTATGGGAAAACTGTTGTTGGGCTATCACATGATTGGAAGGTTTCGGTTAATGAAGCAAGATAAATGGTTGCGC
Organism: Lactuca saligna; assembly: GCF_052625555.1. Lineage (NCBI taxonomy): Eukaryota > Viridiplantae > Streptophyta > Magnoliopsida > Asterales > Asteraceae > Lactuca > Lactuca saligna. The sequence continues at coordinate 82,059,548 of NC_136419.1, forward strand.
AATGGTATGGAGGTAGAGAAGAAGTGTTGAGGTGGCAAGAAGCACGTAAAAAGGAAGCTCCCAGAATTGGATGTGTAATTGTGTATATACAATTTTGGGATGTGCACACACTTTTCCATCTACCAAAATGCCCCCCCCCCCCTTCCAGATTTATTTTGTAACATAACAGCCTAATTTAAAAAAAAAAAGGAAGCAAGTAAATCTGATATAAGAAAATATATATTATGAACAGGGGAGTGCTACTGATGTTGCTATATGTGCCATGTTGGAAATATCTAAGAACGCTCATTTGAGAGAACTTGGGTGGAAGTTGCTTCTACAAGCTCGCTTTTGTTTTTTATATTTAAAGAAAGATCTAAAATAAATAGATAAATGAGATTTGGAACACACATACACAGGTTCATGATGAAGTGATATTGGAAGGGCTAACATAGTCGGCAGACATTCCGAAGAAGATACTGGTGGATTGCATGTCAAAGCCTTTTGATGGGAAGAACATTCTTAAAGTTGAATAATTAGTTGATGCTAAATTTGCCCAGAGCTAGTACTCTGCCAAATAGACTAGAGTTATGCCACCTGTCCTCATATGTTTTAGAGTTTGGACTGGACTCTAACTCTGCTCTGTGAATTGTGGTGATGATGACAAAATATGTGATGGAAGTTTTGCCTACCTGTGTTAATTTTCTGATTCTGATAAGAACCCTTCGCCATCTCTTCTCTCGAACTCTCTGATAAGATTACTATGTCTCTCTTTCTCCCTCTCTGCATCAACGATGCTTACCAGAAACGAAGATATAAAAACGAAGGCATCTGGCTTCTTATTTTTTATTCGTATTAACTGATTTGAGTTTCATTTTTGTTCTAATTTAGCCTGTTATCCAAATTTTGTTTTTGATACATGCTACCTGCTAATCAATGGAGTCTTTCAAGAAATTAACTGAATAAAACAATCTTACAGGTATTGGTTCATCTCTCTCTCTCTCTCTTTCTCTCTCTCTCTCTCTCTCTCTCTCTCTCTTTGTGTGTGTGTGTGTATGTATATGTGTGTGTGTTTGTGGCATGGCACAATTGGATATGTGTATGTGTTTTTGGTAGGTTGATGTGTATGTGTGATCTGAGTGGTTATTTGTTTGTTTATGTTTGTATCTGTGATTCGGTTAAAAGATTCAAGTATATAGCTAAAATTATGTGTGTATATGTGTATCTTTGCATGTATGTGTGTAGGCATGTTTAGATGTGTGAAGACTGTGTATTTTGAAATGATGTTATCAAAAGTCTGCTTTAGAGGTTAATGTTTGTTAAAGCATATTGTAACATAGGGATCATCTATAAAAATCATGGAGATGGAGTCAGCTATTGATTGTTACAAGAGGTTATACATGTCTTTTTATCATTTCCTAGTGTGGTAATTTACCATTATTATATTTTGCTAACTATTTATATGGTTATCTTGTATTTTCTCAGGTGTCACCGAATTTTGAGGTTTCAAAGATTTAATATGGCAATTGCTTTAACATAAGCATACTGGTTTTTGGTATCTGCTTTTAGTACTTTCAAACGATTATAAGAATTTGCGCATACCTGTTACATTTTGATGCCCATTCCCTTGGTAAGGTGAGATCCATTTTTAACTTTATTAAGTTTTCAGTTGGATATTTCTCATTTTTTCTATGCTGCTGTTGAATGCATAACTTGATGTTTCAAAACGCTCATGTATTCAAGGCTTCTACTATCTCTGTTTTGAACGAATACATTCTTAGGCTAAATTTTTTTATATAATTTATGGATAATGGTGCATGTGCTTATATGTATTTCTTGTAAATATTTTAAAGATAGTTGTAGATTTTCGTAGAATTCTTTTAACTTTGTAAACATCAATTGATTTTGAGGATTTTAGGTGCTTTTGTTGCTCTAAGCATTAGGGTCTGTTCGAAGATAGTCCATTTATCCCCTGCTTTGGTTTCTTATGTTTTCGTTTCGCCTGATTGTTGATGATGCTATTTCCTGATTGGTCTACTCTTTCAAGTGCTCGCGGTTCAGTTCTATGGTTCAAAGTTTACATGGCTGGAGCTTCTTCTTTTTTTTGGCAAAGTTGTTGCATCAAAAGTTGATTTGTTTGTTTTTTATTATTGGAATGGACATTTTTGCCCCTAATGGTTGCTACTGTTTTCATCCTATGGTGGTCTCTTCTCCTTTTTTGTGGTTTGGTCATTTTTACCCATACTTCTCTTTGTTTCTATGGTGGTTTGCTCTCCTGTTATATAAATCTTACATAAATCTTTTATGATGGTTTTGTTTTTTTTGTTATGTTTGGTTTGGCTGCTTTTCATTAGTGCATCTAGAAAAGTTTGTTTCCTCTCAGGTGATTGTTGCATAAGTACATTGCCCTGTTAGGTTTAGTTTACTCTTTTTGTATGTTTCTTTTGCATGCAGGTCTTTTCCGTTATTTTGTACTCACTTTATATTATGCTACCTCCCTGTTAAATTATTTTGATTTATTTCTATTTGATCTCTGTCAAAAAAAAAATCAAACATTTTCCCCATATTGGTTATATATCTGATTTTTTATGGAACTAAATAAGAAAGTCATTGTTAGTTTATTGGGTAATGGAATTACAAATAGGATTTGTTGATTCATTTATATGATGTTACTATTTGTGTACATAAGATGTTACCAGTTACCGGTAATACCCTGTGTATTTTGTTTATTTTTGTTTAATCACATTTGTTCAACATTAGTCTAATGTATGTTAAATACTATTACTCCCCTGCTTATCACCAATGTACATCATTTAACAACGTTGTATAATGTATGAAAACTTTACTCTTTGATTTTTATGTATTAAAAACCAAATATTACAATGTGTTGATATTGCTTTAATAACTAAAAATATACTTAATTGTGAAATATTACAAGCCTAAAGGGATACCTTCTAAAAATTATTTCTTAAAAATTATAGTTTGACAAAAAAAAAAACATAAATAATGTGTAACTGATTATATATATATATATATATATATATATATATATATATATATATATATATATATATATATATATATATATATATATATATATATATATATATATTATTTCTTAAATGTATATTAGCAATATATTTTCTAACGTCCACCAAAGAGAAATTAATTGTAGAAACAAATTATTATCTGCAAGTGAAACTTTAGACACCCAAGACATAAACTCTAAACGTAAAATACTAAACTATAAGTGAAACTATTTTGTTTAAAAGATAGAGCATTGGAACCGGAACCAATCCAACAAAAAGTTTATGTTGAATGAACATCAACTTGACGTCAATTTTTTAGTTACCCGTCTGTTGTTACAAAATAACATAAATCATAATTATACTAGAAAATGAAGATTTAATCGGGTTTAATATAAAATGTACATTTATATAAAAACCACAATGTACATTTATTTTTAATTGACACTAATTAATGTGAGGTTGTTTGGTTTCTTCTAATCCCACTAACAGATAGCGAGACTAAGTTCACATATTTTTGTTACATATTTGTGGCCCTACTATCAATAACGTAAAACACCTAACTATTTGCGCAAAAAAACCAAATTTTTCTAGAAATTAATATCTAAAATAATTATTTTCACCCGTCGCTTGGCGCGGGTAAACAACTAGTTTTAATAAATGAACACTTGGAAATATATTAACATATATGAATATTATGATTAGATATAAATAACTATTCATAACTGAACATATATGAAAATTATGATCAAATTCGTATAATTACCCATAAATTGGTAATGTTTGTAACCTAACATAATGAAATGTTATCATTATATATGAATAAATATATATAAATGAATATGTATAAATTTTTTTGATAAAATATGAATTAATGTCTAGAAATTGGTATTGTTCATAAATGAACATTTAATTTACAAAAAAATAAAATAATTATAATAATAATAAAATAATAATAAAAAAACACTAGAAAATTGAATGTTCATAAGTAAAAATACATGACAATTATAATTAGACATATATGCATTTTCTCATGTTCACGTATAAACATATTTTCATAAAGGAACATATATCCAAGAATAACAAATTTCGGATGATGAAATTTCAACACAAGTTGAAAATAACTTCACTATTATGATTTATTTTGATAACTTTAAAGGGGTATTGACATCGAAATTCTAAAGTTTTGTTTAAAAAATACGGTTTAACCATGACATCACTTTTTTGTGCATCATAAAAGAACATTGTAAGTTTCATTTTTCACCTTTTTCCTTGTTAAATGCTATCACAGGTTTCAAGTTTGTCATGAATTAAAACTCACAAGAAATACACTAAGTTTACAATTTTTTTTATGGGGATATTGTCATAAAAAACCTCAAGTTTTTCAGGAATTTACGGTTTTACCCTTTGTCAGAATTTAGGTTCGTTTATACCGCAAACTTACAATTGTTTTTTCGATTTTACCTTTTTTACAGGCTAAGTTGGTCACCTGCTTATGTGGCAAGCCACGTGTGCGCTGAGTGTGCTGAAACTGCTGATGTGTCAGCCACATATGCACTGACTGGCTTTATTCATTTAATACAAAAATTCTAATACATGTGGGTAAATAAAGTGAATGATTCTAACCCACAACCTCTAAATCACAACAAAACAAGGCCCTTACCACTAGGCTGAACAGCATTTCTTGTTTCATAACCTGAAAACGTAATATATAGCTATAATGTAAACTAATGAAAAAAATTAAAAACAATTATTACTATTATTATTTTCTTTTTTATAAGTTTATATATATTTTTAATTACCGTTTAAAGGTATAATTATATATTTATAAAGGTATAAAATACGTTTTAAAGATTAAAAAACATATTTAATGGTATATATATTTTTTTAAAGCGTATTTGGTTTATTTATACATTTAAAAACGTTTTTTTAAATATATAATTGTATCTTTCACGATTTTAAAAGTATAACATATACAGATACATATCTTTTAAGCTGCCAAAAACATAAACAAATACATATTTGGTTTGAACATGGATTTTTTTTTTTTGTATTTTCAATATAAATACAAATTGTTTTGTAATTATTAATACAAATGCATATTTTCGCATTTTTAAAACATAAATACTTTTCGAAAGGTATTTATATATTAAAAATTATGTTATAACACTTTAAATACACTCATAATAACAATAATAATAATAATAATAATAATAATAATAATCATCGTTAAAATCCTATTTAAATGATTAAGTATTCGCAATATATATTATATGTTGAGGTTATTAAAGCAAGAAATAGTTTAGCTCAGTGGTAAGTTTCCTACATTTCGAGTGCGAGGTCGCCAGTTCAAAACTTGCTCGCCTCATTTATATTTTTAATATAATAAAGCAGTAAAATATCCATCAGCGCACAGTGGCTGACATGTTAGCAGGTTCAACACATTCAGCACACACGTGGCTTGCCACCTAAGGCATGTGACCGACTTAACATGTAAAAAGGGTAAAAGCGAAAAAAAAACTAGTAAGTTTGCGGTATAAAGGGTAAAAGCGAAAAAAAACTAGTAAGTTTGCGGTATAAACGAACTTAAATTCTGACAAAGGGTAAAACCGTAAATTCCTGAAAAACTTAAGGTTTTTTATGACATTATCCCTTTTTTTATGTGTTTACCTATGTATTTCTTTTTAATATTATTGTCACACCCCCAAACCAGAATGGCGGAAACATTCGGGGGTGGATGACTTCACGTAGTATCACAACAATTGAATATTGTAAAGAAAGTAACACAACCATCATATATATAAAATGAAAACGTATATTGTTGCGTTATACATGTTATCAAAAGAATATTACAATATGATGATAAATGTTCAATAATAAAAACATCCTTTGTGTTCCTTCTCCCAAAAGCTGGTAGTTACCTGTATCATTGATTCCCTGAGAAATACAAGTGGTTTTGAAAAGTGTCAACAATTAAGTTGGTGAATTCATGAGTGTTTCGAGTTGAAAAGTACATCCTTTTTTGTAGTAAATTGGTAAACGAAGTTTTTAGAAAGTCCAATATTTTCTTGTAAGATGATTCAAAAGTTTCCAAAGTTGGAATGTGTTAGTATCTTTTATACTCAAATGATAAAAACAACTTTGTATGAAAAATAATGTAGAAAACTGCAATGCACATATGAATCTCGTAAATCAATCTTGTTTTATACTTTTTATGTGAGTTTTATAACCATACTATTGACACTGACGGCCTGTAACAACATTCTGCAAGTGTTGCAGTGTTATGACATTTGTCACCCCAGACCTGCCGGTCTAACTATAGCTAGTAGTTTAGGTGCGGGATTATCAATCCCGTATAGATCTATACACAAGTATCACGCTCTCCCTCCAAGAGATTATGGTATATAATACAGGACTTGAAATGCATACAAAAATGTACGTTGAAGTTTGAATATCTCACATTGCCTAGTATAAGTAGATTTACAATGAAATGACCTTACTTCTTTTGAAAGTGTTTCGTTTTTCAAGATGTATATGTAAAATGTAGGACTGACTTGTTAACTATACCCATTATAGTTTTTCAGATAGTATGTTCCATTTAGTAGAAATAACTTAGTGACATAATCGCTCTTGTATACATAAGATGTTTGTATCGATATTCGAAGATAGAAATTTCATTTATGTTTATAAAACGATACTTTAACGTGTAATGTACTTGTATTCCCCCCCCCCCTAAAACATGAAAAAGAATTGAAAAGCAGGGGTATGAACTCACTCGTTAAGTTTGAAGAGAGGGACTAGAGTTAAGTAGAACTTCGATCGCGGATAGTTGCGTCGTCGGGCTCTTCGGGGATCTCTGCAACGTAAATCTTTCGTCGGGGGCTCGAGTGCGGAAACCAAGGTGAGGGGAGGGTCTCTGGAGCTTAGAAATATGAGAGAATGACTGAGGGATTGTGATTTGTGTGCAAAAACTCGAGCTTATGCCTTCTATTTATAGGGCTGGAAACCCTTGTATGCGGCGCGTACCTCCGACGTACGCGGGGCGTAACAATGCGTCATGGCTTACGACTCCTGGCTAGCTAAGCGTAGCTTGGGCGGGCCGATGGGACTCGACTCTAGGTCTAGTACGCGGGGCGTACTCCCAGAGAACGCGGGGCGTAATCCGCCCTGTCCTCTTCTAAATTCCGTAACTTTCGCGTACGAGCTCCGTTTTTCGTGTTCTTTATACCCACGCGTTGGTGAGATTATGCTCTACAACTTTCATTTAGACTCCGTCGGCTAGTTTTGTCTTTATTTTTAATGATATTTTTAATAAGCCGGGCCTCCTAAAGTTCGTTTAAAAACTCATAGGTTCTTTATTCGACGTCGGTTTTTGTTTGTCTTTTCATCCATTTGTTCCTATTGCGGAGATCTTTAACTCTCATTTGGATTGCGTTAGCTAATTTACACTCGATCTTAAATTCGAGTTTTTAGCCCTCTACTACTGTTACGAAACTTCGAAAATTCGTAACTTCTTCATACGAGGTCCAATTTGGGCGATCTTTTTATGCACGCTCACCTTTTAACGAGATCTACGATTTATGTTTAGATACTTAAGGCTAAAATGCACATTATTGAGATTTTACTTTTTACGTCAAATAATGTTTTAATGGCGTGTCGTAAATATACGAGTGGTTATAATTTCTTCAATATAACCCGGTTTTGAGCGTTCTTTATGTTTTCGGAAACCTTGACACGTTAATTAGTATTTGATGCATCCCAACTTAGATATTTGAATACTTTATTTTCAAGGTTAATTTAGTTGTATTTGACTTTTGAGTGTTACAATGCTTTTGGAAAATATAGGGTTGTCACATCATCCCCCTGTTAAGGGAATTTCGTCCCGAAATTTAATCTAAGATAGAGTTTACAGATTAGGAAAAAGATGCGGGTACTTTTGTTTCATTTGATCCTCTCGTTCCCAGGTGTATTCAGGTCCTCGCTTGGCGTTCCAGCGGACCTTTACGATAGGTATGCGGCTTTGTTTAGTTCTTTTGACTTCCCGGTCCATAATCTTTACTGGTTCCTCTACAAAATGGAGGTTTTCATTTATTGTAATTTCGTCTAGAGGGACGACAAGGGTCTCGTCAGATAAGCACTTCTTTAGGTTTGATACGTGAAAGGTAGGGTGTACGTTGTGGAGTTCCTGAGGTAGTCTAAGTTTGTAAGCCACTGGACCGATCCTGGCAAGGATCTTGAATGGTCCGATGTATCTGGGGTTCAATTTCCCACGTTTTCCTAAGCGTATCAATCCTTTCCAAGGCGAGACTTTTAGTAGGACACGGTCTCCAACTTGGAATTCCAAGGGTTTTCGTCTCTTATCTGCATAACTCTTTTGTCTATCCCTTGATGCTTTTAGACGTTCTCGGATTTGAACAATCTTCTCCGTAGTTTCCCGTATGATTTCTGGCCCAGTAAGTGTGTTGTCAGTTGCTTGTCCTTTTGCTAGTTGTGTGTCCCCCACTTCGGTCCAGCATAAAGGTGACCTACACTTGCGGCCATAGAGGGCTTCGAACGGGGCAGCTTTGATACTGGTGTGGTAGCTATTGTTGTACGAGAACTCGACCAAGGGTAGATGTGTGTCCCATGCTTTGCCAAAATCGATTACGCAAGCTCTCAGCATGTCTTCTAGGGTTTGTATGGTTCTCTCGCTCTAGCCGTCGGTTTGAGGGTGATAAGCGGTACTCATGTCTAGTCTTGTCCCCAAAGCTTTTTGTAGCGACTGCTAGAACCTTGAGGTGAATCTACTATCTCGGTCCGAGATAATGGATACAGGCACACCATGCAGTTGTACAATTTCTCTGAGGTATGTCCTTGTTAACTTCTCCAATTTATCCGTCTCTTTGATCGGTAGGAAATGTGCTGATTTAGTTAACCTGTCGACAATTACCCAAATGGTGTCGAGTCCGCTTGTCGTTTTGGGTAACTTGGTTATGAAATCCATAGTTATCCGCTCCCACTTCCATTCGGGTATTTCTGGTTGTTGTAATAAACCCGAAGGCTTTTGGTATTCTATTTTGACCTTAGTGCACGTCAGACATTTACTCACGTAGGTAGCAATTTCGGCTTTCATGTTCGGCCACCAGTACAACTTCTTGAGGTCGAGATACATCTTGTCGGAGCCGGGATGTATGGAGTATCGTGTTTTATGGGCTTCGTCCATGACGATTTCTCTAAATCCACTAAACTTTGGTGTCCATATTCGATCCATGAAATAACGAACTCCGTCGTTCTTGGTTTCAAGGTTCTTCTCCATTCCTCTTAGGGCTTCTCCTGCCACATTTTCGGATTTCAAGGCTTCTATTTGGGCTTCCTTGATTTGCGTGGACAGGTGTGAATGGATCGTCATAGTTAGGGACTTCACTCGGCGACCTGAGTATTCCTTCCGACTGAGTGCATCAGCCACTACATTAGCCTTTCCGGGGCGATATCGAATTTCGCATTCGTAATCACTTAGTAGTTCTACCCACCGTCTTTGTCTCATGTTGAGTTCTTTCTGGTTGAGGATATGTTGAAGGCTTTTATGGTCAGTGAAGATCGTACATTTCGTGCCGTAGAGGTAGTGTCTCCATATCTTTAGAGCGAAGACGACTGCTCCTAGCTCAAGATCGTGCGTTGTGTAGTTCACTTCATGCGTCTTTAGTTGTCTTGAGGCATAGGCGATGACCTTCCCTCGTTGCATCAGGACACACCCGAGTCCTTGGTTTGATGCATCACAATAGACCACGAAGTCCTCCGTCCCTTCTGGCAGGGTTAGGATGGGCGCACTACATAATGCTCGTTATAGCGTTTGAAACGCGGCATCTTGTTTTTCTCCCCAGTCGAAGGTCACATTCTTCTGAGTTAGTGTGGTGAGTGGCTTGGCAATCTTGGAAAAATTTTGTATGAACCTTCGGTAATACCCGGCGAGTCCTAAAAATTGCCGGATCTCTGTAGGGGTTCTTGGAATCGTCCAATTCTCTATTGCCTTGATCTTCGAGGGATCCACGTGTATTCCCTCCTTGCTTACTACGTGTCCTAGGAAATCCACCTCTCGAATCCAAAATTCGCACTTGGAAAATTTTGCGTAAAGTTTCTCTACCCTTAATGTTTCCAGAACCTGGCGGAGATGTTGGCTGTGTTCTTCCTGGTTTCTAGAATAGATGAGTATATCATCTATGAACACGATCATGAATTTGTCCAGGAAGGCACGACATACTCGATTCATCAAATCCATGAACACTGCTGGAGCGTTTGTCAATCCGAAGGGCATTACTACAAACTCATAGTGACCATATCGTGTTCGGAAAGCCGTTTTGGGGATGTCTCCTTCCAGTACTCGTAGTTGGTGATAACCAGATCTTAGGTCGATCTTTGAGAAGTAGTTCGCTCCTTGTAGTTGGTCGAACAGATCGTCTATACGTGGAAGGGGATATCGGTTCTTGATTGTCAGTTTGTTCAGTTCTCGATAATCGATGCACATGCGAAAAGACCCATCCTTTTTCACAAATAGGACTGGTGCTCCCCATGGTGAGAAGCTTGGTCTGATGAATCCCTTGCTCAACAACTCATTCAACTGACTGGACAGTTCCTGCATCTCGGCTGGAGCTAAACGGTAAGGTGACTTTGCTACTGGGGTTGCTCCAGGGATTAAGTCAATTCTGAATTCGACTTGACGTTCCGGTGGGATTCCTGGGAGATCTTCTGGGAAAATGTCTGGGAAGTTGCAGACTTCCGGAATGTCTTTAATGTTCTTTGGTTCTTGCTTCTGGTCTACTACGTGGGCTAGAAAGGCATGGTATTCCTTGCGAAGATATTTTTGTGCTTTAATACAGGAGATGATTTGCAAATTTGAACTAGGATTATCTCCATATATGATAAGATTTTCACCGTTGGGCAGATTGAGACGAACGGCCTTTTCATGGCAAAGAATGTCGGCATGGTGAAGACTCAACCAGTCCATACCGATGATTATATCAAAACTTCTTATCGAAATGGGCATAAGGTCGATTTGAAATAAGTGTTCGTTTAAATTTAATGTGCACCCAACGTACATATCACTTGTGCTTTCTGTTTTTCCATTAGCCATTTCTACAGTGAATATTTTATTAAGTGGTTGGGGTCTTTGGTTAAGTAGATGTTTGAATTTATGACTCACAAAACTTCTCTCCGCACCGCAGTCAAAGAGTATGCATGCATAAATGTTGTCGAGGAGAAACGTACCCGTAACTACTGTTGGATCAGTTATTGCTTCATTTTGACCTATCGCCAGCACTCTCCCAATACCACCAACATTCCTTGTCTTGGGGCAGTCCCTCTTGAAATGCCCGGTTTCTCCACATCCATAACATGCTTGGCTTACCCCAGTACCAGGAACTTGAGTAACTGGCCACGCTGGCGCTTTACAGAAACGGGCAGTGTGCCCTTTCCTATCGCAGTTCTTACAGTACATCTCGCGGCAATTACCGTGGTGATGGTAGTTGCATCTGCTGCACTTTGGCAAGTTCCCTGCATATTGTTTTGTTGGCGTCGGGGTTGTAGGAGTTGTGACGGGAGCAGTAGCAGCATGAACCACCACCATTTGTTTCTTTGAAGGTTCTTGCGAGGTTTGCCCCTTTCTCTTATTCCATAATTTCTTCTTGTTGTTGTTGTTGGCATTGTTATTGTTGTCGTTGTTCCCTTTGGTTGGTTCAGCTACGATAGTCGTGACTCCTTGGCAGACGCCATGATCAACGAGAGATTGCGCCAGTTCCTTGGCACTGTCGAAGGTCATGGGCTTGGAAGCTAGCACACTTCCTCGCAGTTGGGGTGATAATCCCCAGATGTACCTCTCCACTTTTTGGCTTTCTAGAATCAACATCCCAGGACAAAGTGTTATCAAATCGCTGAACCTGTTGGTGTAGCCTGCGATGTCCGAGCCTACCATCGAAAGGTTCCACAATTCTTGTTCAAGCTTCTGAATCTCGCCTCTTGGGCAGTATTCCCGAAGGAGCATTCGCTTGAAGTTTTCCCAACCCATGGAGTTCGCCACCACCAGGGTTAGTGTCTTGACGTGGCCGTTCCACCATGTCAAGGCGCGTTTAGAGAATGTACAGGCAGCAAATTTTACTTTGCTTTCTTCAGGGCATGCGCAAATTTCAAATACGGCTTCCGTTTTCTCTATCCATTGGGACAGAGCCAATACTCCCCCAGTCCCATAAAAGGGAATAGGTTTTCCATTGGTGAAGTCTTTGTAAGTGCAGACTCCAAAACGGCCTTGGCTTGGGCCATTTGTAAACCTATTTATTCCTCCTCCTGACCCATTGTTGCTCATTTGAGCCATCGCCGCGGTTACAGCGGCTGTTACAGCAGCTTGGAACATAGCTATATCCATACTTGGAGGGGGTGGTGGAGGTGGTGCTGGAGTTGAGTTTCTGCGTGTTGATCTACGAGGAGGCATGTTCTGGTAGAGAAAATAAGAACGAATACTATAAGTTTCTAATGTTTTGACAATCGTGTAGTTGAGGGTTAGTCGTATCTTGCAATTTGTTTTGACTTTAGTTTTTTTTTTGTTTCAAATTAAATACAACAATTTAGTTAATTTCAGAGGTTTCGAGAGGTATATAAAGAAGTACTGCATATTTATATATATATGTCACACCTAAGGTGTGTTACATTATGCTTCTAGTTTTTAGGAAAATTTGACCTATCTAGGGGTCTTCGTTTACAGATACAAAAGAAAATAAGAGAAAAACTTTATCCGAGGTCCTAGTCTATATCAAAATTGTTGGAGCTTGAACAAACTCTATTTGTGGCATTTGGAGCTGGATTCGGCATCTGACCGTTTGACTCCCATCAGTCGCCTCTCGAAATCTGCTTGTTGTTCTTTCATCTCCCTTATTTCGTCTAGAGCTGTTATCATTTGGTTCTGAAGTGTCCCCGTGTAGATTTGGGTATTCTCATGTAGTCCTTCCAAACGGCGGATGTCAGCGGCGTTACCTTAGGTAGCAGCATTGATCTTGCGAACTCTGGCTGCTTGTTGGTCTGCCTGGTAGTTCTGGTTAGCTATAGCGTTCACGACAACAGGAAGTGCTCGATCAGCTGAGCCTCCCCCACTGACGTTGTAAAAATCCCGACACATGCCGAATGGAGGGCGTACACCTTGCTGACGGCTCCAGTAGTAGAGGTGGCTTCCCCAGATGGGAATGGGTCCCGGTTGATATGGTCTGATTACGGGAGGATGGGGATGGGAGGGTCTATTACTTCCGGTTCGGAGTCTGTTCCGCTAGAAATTTCCACGATCTCCTCGTCGAATTCATATTCTTCTCCGACTTCGATTTCGAATTCTTCTTCGACCTCTTCTTCGATTTCCTCTGGGTCTTCCTCCGGGTCGTCTTCTATCCAGCCACCGTTACCTTGATTTAGGTAGTAGGGGTCTCCCGGTAAAGGAAATCCGGCCATTTTTCTGTACTGGGATAGAGGTATGAGATTTTTATAAGAAAAGAAATTTCTATTTAACGACTTCCTAAGCCTATTTATAACTTTACTGAGCGCAATATTTTATCGTTCAATTATTTTTAACAATAGACTTATAGTATTTCAATTTAGCGAATATAGATTTTATAAGTTTTTGGCTTGTTGACTACTACGACCATTCCTCGACGTACATTGGTCAAATCTAGGATAAATATAGTTGATCAGGCTATATTTATTCTCGATTTGATTACATACTTCAAGGCCCAATCGTGGTATCGGAACTTGCCATACTACTTTTTAGAAAAACTTGTCATGATTCGAGGCTGATACGTGCGGGTAAGAATGTATATATTTAAAGAAAATATATTTCTATGAAAATGTTTTTATCAGAGGGTTTTTTGGTTCCCGTTGTATTTATAGTTTGTATATCTTATGTGGTTTGATATACTTAGTTCACTATAAACAATGCTCTGATACCAATCTGTCACACCCCCAAACCAGAATGGCGGAAACATTCGGGGGTGGATGACTTCACGTAGTATCACAACAATTGAATATTGTAAAGAAAGTAACACAACCATCATATATATAAAATGAAAACGTATATTGTTGCGTTATACATGTTATCAAAAGAATATTACAATATGATGATAAATGTTCAATAATAAAAACATCCTTTGTGTTCCTTCTCCCAAAAGCTGGTAGTTACCTGTATCACTGATTCCCTGAGAAATACAAGTGGTTTTGAAAAGTGTCAACAATTAAGTTGGTGAGTTCGTGAGTGTTTCGAGTTGAAAAGTACATCCTTTTTGGTAGTAAATTGGTAAACGAGGTTTTTAGAAAGTCCAATATTTTCTTGTAAGATGATTCAAAAGTTTCCAAAGTTGGAATGTGTTAGTATCTTTTATACTCAAATGATAAAAACAACTTCGTATGAAAAATAATGTAGAAAACTGCAATGCACATATGAATATCGTAAATCAATCTTGTTTTATACTTTTTATGTGAGTTTTATAACCATACTGTTGACACTGACGGCCTGTAACAACATTCTTCAAGTGTTGCAGTGTTATGACATTTGTCACCCCAGACCTGCCGGTCTAACTATAGCTAGTAGTTTAGGTGCGGGATTGTCAATCCCGTATAGATCTATACACAAGTATCACGCTCTCCCTCCAAGAGATTACGGTATATAATACAGGACTTGAAAGGCATACAAAAATGTACATTGAAGTTTAAATATCTCACATTGCCTAGTATAAGTAGATTTACAATGAAATGACCTTACTTCTTTTGAAAGTGTTTCGTTTTTCAAGATGTATATGTAAAATGTAGGACTGACTTGTTAACTATACCCATTATAGTTTTTCAGATAGTATGTTCCATTTAGTAGAAATAACTTAGTGACATAATCGCTCTTGTATACATAAGATGTTTGTATCGATATTCGAAGATAGAAATTTCATTTATGTTTATAAAACGATACTTTAACGTGTAATGTACTTGTATTCCCCCCCCCCCCCCTAAAACATGAAAAAGAATTGAAAAGCAGGGGTATGAACTCACTCGTTAAGTTTGAAGAGAGGGACTAGAGTTAAGTAGAACTTCGATCGCGGATAGTTGCGTCGTCGGGCTCTTCGGGGATCTCTGCAACGTAAATCTTTCGTCGGGGGCTCGAGTGCGGAAACCGAGGTGAGGGGAGGGTCTCTGGAGCTTAGAAATATGAGAGAATGACTGAGGGATTGTGATTTGTGTGCAAAAACTTGAGCTTATGCCTTCTATTTATAGGGCTGGAAACCCTCGTACGCGGCGCGTACCTCCGACGTACGCGGGGCGTAGTCAGTACGCGGGGCGTACTTCGGTTACGCGGGGCATAACAATGCGTCATGGCTTACGACTCCTGGCTAGCTAAGCGTAGCTTGGGCGGGCCGATGGGACTCGACTCTGGGTCTAGTACGCGGGGCGTACTCCCAGAGAACGCGGGGCGTAATCCGCCCTATCCTCTTCTAAATTCCGTAACTTTCGCGTACGAGCTCCGTTTTTCGTGTTCTTTATACCCACGCGTAGGTGAGATTATGCTCTACAACTTTCATTTAGACTCCGTCGGCTAGTTTTGTCTTTATTTTTAATGATATATTTTTAATAGGCCGGGCCTCCTAAAGTTCGTTTAAAAACTCATAGGTTCTTTATTCGACGTCGGTTTTTGTTTGTCTTTTCATCCATTTGTTCCTATTGCGGAGATCTTCAACTCTCATTTGGATTGCGTTAGCTAATTTACACTCGATCTTAAATTCGAGTTTTTAGCCCTCTACTACTGTTACGAAACTTCGAAAATTCGTAACTTCTTCATACGAGGTCCAATTTGGGCGATCTTTTTATGCATGCTCACCTTTTAACGAGATCTACGATTTATGTTTAGATACTTAAGGCTAAAATGCACATTATTGAGATTTTACTTTTTACATCAAATAATGTTTTAACAGCGTGTCGTAAATATACGAGTGGTTATAATTTCTTTAATATAACCCGGTTTTGAGCGTTCTTTATGTTTTCGGAAACCTTGACACGTTAATTAGTATTTGGTGCATCCCAACTTAGATATTTGAATACTTTATTTTCAAGGTTAATTTAGTTGTATTTGACTTTTGAGTGTTACAATGCTTTTGGAAAATATAGGGTTGTCACAATTATCGTATTCGTTAACATATGTTTCTAAAATAACATACTAACATTTGTAAAAAAAATGTATTAATAATTATAAAAAAACATAAAATATGTAGGTATTTATTCAAAATATATTTATACTTTGAATACATAAAAATACATATTTATATTTCTAAAAACATAGTTTTTACATTTTAAACCATATAAATAGGGTAAAAAAACTAATATATATATACCGTAATAGCCTTTAAAATAAATATATTCAAAATTTTATAAAACAAAGTAATTTTTTAAAATTAAATATCAGAATTTTATATCAAAACAATATAAATTTTATTTTACTTATATTATAAAATCAAAATATATATATATATATATATATATATATATATATATATATATATATATATATATATATATATATATTATCTTTAACTCAACACCACATATTTATATTTATAAAATAAATTAGCAACATGTTATTATTTCTATAATAACGTATTTTTTATACTAACACATCATGTTTTTTTTTATAAAAAAGAAATATATTTGTATGAGAGAGAGAGAGAGAGAGAGAGAGAGAGAGTCTACCTCCAGAGTTGGAATTTTATGAGAATGAATGTATATATGAAGTCGGGATAATGTGTATTCAATTTTAAATAAGATTTGATTTCTGGTTTTCTGGGATTGGGTTAAATATATACATAATTTCATATTAAAATTCGGATCCCGAATGAAATTGAAATTAAAAGGCAATAAAATCTTCGTATCAGTTGTTCAGATAAGAAGGAAGAAAATGAGGGATTCGGATGATAAGTGGTCTAGGAAGATGCCATGTGGCAATTTAGCAGTCTTTTATTAGGAATAAAGATTTGTATATATATTGCACAAGATATATCTCACAAGATTGTATTTGCGTGAAAATATTCTTAAACTTAAAAATACAATATGATTTGATTTCAAAATATAAAAGTATATATTTTAATGAAAACCATTTTGATGAAATATGATGTATCAAATATTTGACTCAAACCATAACAAACTATTGTTGATTCTCTTCCATATTTGAACTCTGTGTTAGCAAGGAGAATCTAAATTATTACATTAATAAAATTTAAATTAATAATGCTAATTGAAAATATAATTAAGTGTCATCCAAATTACTTGAAACTTTTATGCAAAATTCTTTGAAATTGCATGCAAAATATTTGGAGAATATTGGATATTTTATGAAAAATATCATCACTTTATGCAAGGTGTTGATATTTAGATGTGTGGATAACATTTCTCTTATAAAAACCTCTAATGTGATCATTTTCATTACATGATCTCCTCATTCATATCCTCAATAATTAAATCATGAATTCTTATTATTACACAAGCCTGTTGAATTTTATTGATCTCAAAAATCCAAACAATCCTCCATACCCAACTTCTTCATCTCTAATTTCTCTAAACTTATATTATCCATGACCAAATCATTCTCAAAATTCAATATCCAAACCCCCCTCAAAATATGGAACCTACTCCTATAGTTAGTGTTAGTACTAGCAACAAACAATCCATGTCTAAAAAACCTATTGGAGTAGGGAAGAAGATATATTGCTTGCAAAAGCTTGGTTACATATATCAAAAGATAACATCAAGAGCACAACACCACATAAAAAAGAGTTTTGGCAACGTATCACACATACTACCAAAGTTCCAACACGACGGGCACTATAAGAGCGTAAACAAATCTTAAAACACATTGGCATTACATGAACCCACTAGTTGTTGCATTTAATCAAATTTATTGAGTGTTGAAAAGTTAACACCTAAGCGGATGTTTCGATGAAGATTTAAAAAGGGAGCTTTTGAGCATTATAGTGCAAGATATTCTATAGATTTCAGGCATGATCAGTTTAGTGAAAACAATGAACCCAAATGGACAATTTACTATCAACTTGGATGATAACAAAGATACAACTCGTCCAATTGGTGGAAGGCAGCCAAAAAAGTTGTAAAAGGTAAATCTTTTAAGTCCACCTTGTCATCAAGTACTCTAGTTGATGAAATACTTGAAAAACATGTGCGTGATAATAAAAAAAACTATGAACGCTATCATAAATCTTTGGAATAATAAAACGCCGTAAAATAAGAAAATATTTAAGTCAAACAAGAAAAAATCAAACATGACAACATGTCAATCTTTTTTTGGACCCGAGTACATGTCAAATGAGGGACGATATTTTTGGAGGAACAGTTGTGAGGAGATCAAAATAAAATAAAATATTTTGTAGTTATTTTATTTTCTAGGTATTTTGATTTTAGTTAATGTCTATTAATTGTTGTATTTCTTTGTTTTTTTTTTTAATGAAAGCATTTCTCAAAAAAAATTTAATTTTTATTAATGTATGTTTTGCTTTTAAATAAATAAATATTTTTTAATACGTTCTATTTAATTTTAATTTGTAGAGCTTAATGCATTAAGGGATAAAAATGAATAAAATTGTATGTGTTAGTATATATATTTGTATTGTGTATTGTATTTTGTGAGGTATTTGGGGATAAAAATGAATAAAATTATAAGCTCATGTATTTTGTATTTATACTGGCTGTTTAATGAGACAGGTTTATGAGAAAATACCTATGTTAGCATGGTATCAGAGCACCACCATTGATCTCCTCATATTATGTGAACCCTAGTGTCGTTCTTCCTTCATTGACGCCTCTTCTACATCTTGTCTTCTGTTCATTCAGTTAACTCTTACCATGACAGGCGATGCATGTAAAAACATGCCATCACAAAAAAGCCTTGTGGAATATATAATATTCCTTCCTCGATCCCTCTTCTTCTTGATTATAATCATATGAATTATGATGCATGGAGGGAGCTTTTCGAGACCCACTGTTGTGGGTTTACAGTCGTTGGCCATCTCAAACCACCGAAGGATCCTACCTCCTCCAATATGGAGGAATGGGAACACATTGATTCAATTATCAAAAGTTTGATCTATACCACTTTGTCTCCTTCCCTGCTTTAGATGTTACTGAAAAAGAAGTCAAATGCATATGGTTTATGGACTCAACTTGAAAACCTCTTATTTCCAATCCTGAATCTTGGGCAATGTAGTTAGATGCTGAGCTTCAATCTATAACCTTTGGAGAATTGTTTGTGGCTGCCTACTGTACAAAAATTTGCACCATAGCTGACACAATACATAATCTTGATGCAGAAGTCCCGGTAAAGAATTTGATTATTTACACTGTGAACGGATTGGTCCCAAAATCTGGATACAATGCAAGTCAAATTCTCCATTCGAAGCTTCTTCCATCGTTTACTGGTACTCAAGACTTTCTTGAGGTTGAAGAACAGCGTCTAGTTGAACAAAATCGTCGAAACCTTCTCTCCCACTGCCTTGCTCGTCAGAAACTCGCCTAACCCTTCGTTCAATTATGGCGGCGGAACTCATGGAGGTAGAGGTGGTGGTCGCAACTGGCGCAGCGGCTGGTCAAGTGATCATGGTGGTCGGTCGTTCAATGGAAACCATCATAAAAATAGTGGCGACGACCATCAAACACCCCAAGTTCGAGCCAATTGGCTGCTATGGGTTCGTTCCAACTTAATCAACAGGTCAGCCTGCTTCCGTCCATAGTCCATCATCCCAGTCGTTCCACCTGGCGCACCAATTTCAGCCCATGGAATTCTCCAACTCAGCATATCTCTACTCGTTTATCAGTTTCGGCTCTATCTCAAGAGGGTTTTGTGATTTTTTCCAATATGCATCAGCCCACGTCACCTTGGCAATGGTTTAACTCGGCTACACCCTCTCAGCAATCGGATCAAGCCACGGCTCTTCCAGAGCTCTTTAACACCATTTCCTTAAATGATCTCTCACACAATGGTTGGTACATGGACACTGGGGTAACTAGTCATCTTCACTTTGAAGCAGAATCTAATTACATTTTTTGTCCTTCGGTCTTGCTTCTAAAATTTTTGTAAGTAGTACCGGTGACGCGGATCTTTCTTATTCCAATCCTAATTGGACTATTTTATTATTGAATTAGAGTAAAACAAATATCTAAATTGATATATACTTTAATTAAAAGCAAAATTCTTTTGGGTTTCCTTCGAATCTAATAATTAACTAGAATGATTTATGAAGCTCATTTTTTGGTTTATTATATGATTAATAAATAACAATAATTAATTTATTAATATATTATGAGATTAATATATAAATTACAAATAGTATTATTTAACTAATAATTAATCATAAATTAATTGGATTAATTAAAAATGCAAGGATCTAAGTTGTAATTGTTCAATAGTTAAACTAGAGAAGAATTCTAGAGGATTCTAAAGGATCCAAAAATTTTCAAGGTTCCTTAGGGTTTTTAAATTATTCTATGGAGATAATACGGAGAATAAGGAAACTAGGTAAAGTTAAGATTTGAAATAGTATTATTTTATTTCACATTAGGGTTATCTAGAGTTTTTCTATCAACTATAAACCGGGCCTTAGATATGTGATTTTCAGCCACCGTTACTCCATGAAGGATTGTCGAAAATCATCTCTCCTCTCTTCTCTCCTTAAATGTTCTAATTGCTAGGATTTAGGTACAAACCATTAGAGGCACGAGATTTCTAGTGCTTGCTTTCTAGAACTTTTTCAAGAAGGATTTTATTGATTATTTACAAAAATAATCAAAATGTATGTAAACCGTAATCCCTTTGTGAATTTCAATAATAATAGGGTTTTTCTAGGGTTCTTTGATGTCCATAATTTATTGCTATCAATAGATAATACTTATATCCAAACAATTAGCCCTCCTCCTAGCGAATTTGCCCGCTCATAATCTCTATCTGAAGCTTTAAAAATTCCCCCTTTATGCCTCTTAAAACCACATCCGTCGCGCTCTAATGTTGGAAACAATTAAAAGTTTCCAACTTCTTTGTGATAAATCAACTGCTAAATTATAGGGATTGTTGAAATGAATCGTTCCAAAGTTATTTATCGATCACCAATTTCTAAAACCTGTTCATCTCAAATGCCTTCAATTTAGGAATTGATTGTATTTCTAAATGAATTCATTATGGTTACTTTTTCTTTTTCTTCAATATCAATCATTTATACTTAATCTCCATCCGACTTCAGTTGGAACCCCACTTTTTCTTCAACCTCTTTCCTTAAATCGGAGAAGTGAAATCTATATATCAATTTTGAAATATATCTCTCCAATATTTCTGTCTTTCCTACACATATTGTGTAATTGTTTGTGGAGGTTTCTTTGATTAAGAAGTATAAGACCCTTCATTCTCTTGATGACGACTTTTAATTAAGAATTGGCTTCCATATGAATTGAGGTATCTGTGATTTAGGTCATCAATTTTCCAATCTTTTGTCTGATATTCTTGACAGAAGCTAAAATTCATTTTCTTCCTCCACCCGAATTCTCTCTCCGTATCTCTCACAAAACCCATGTAATAATTCATATCCAAAATAAATAAATAAAAACTTAATCAGATTACATTAATATAAAATAATCATTTTGCTAACAATTAATGGGTTAATTAGATGAAAATTATGAGGTATTATGTCTAGAAATTGTTATCTAGGATTAGGCCATAAATTCGAGCAACTGAGTGGATAGTAACCGATGAAACCTTAGGCAATATATAGAGCTCAACATTTCTGGTGGAAACCCTACTGGAATTGCAAGAAATAACTGGGATTTGAGGGAAAATTCAGAGATTGAAGATTGTGAAGATTTTCGAGATTTCTTTAGAAATTAAGGTAAGTTCTTCTAATTTTAGTTTAAATTAGTTAAAGGTATCGCTTTAGATTATATATGGTGTGGTCTAGATTGATCGCATGTCCTTGGCTTGTCTATGAAGATGCTTAATTTGAAAGTTATTGAATTAGTAAATCTTGGCACAAAATGATATATATATATATATATATATATATATATATATATATATATATATATATATATATATATATATATATATATATATATATATAATCTTGGATTATGTGATTTTATTTTAGATTAAAAGTTGATTTATCTTAGTTAGCTGGGGAGATCACTATTTTTGGTTTCACGCAATAATTTGATGTTATTGGGGCAAAATTAGAGCTACAAAATAATAGTAATAATAATAATAAGAATGGCAGAAATAGAAAAAAAATTGTGGGTTAAGGAGGACAGTTCGAGTCAAATATTCTGGGTGGGCTTACAAAATGTGGCATCTGCTTTATAAATAAACTAGATAGGGAACCCCCACGTTGCGGGGGTCGGATGCTACAGTTTTTTCCGTTGTCGGATGCTAAAGTTTTTTCCATTGTCGGATGCTACAGTTTTTTCCGTTGTTTGTTCTTTGTAAATGTTATTTGATCAGTTATTTGTTTATTTGATCAATCAGGTGGTCAATAATTAGATTCATAATTAGGGTTTAACCCTCCCCATCTGGTTAAATAGTGCACTCTGCATAGACCATTTGATACTTATACATGTAGAAACAGTAAGGACATGCTATCCAAAAAGTAGGCGAGTCATCCACATTCTCGGCTTCTGCTTCTGCTTCTGTTTCTATTTCCACCAGTTGCAGGGTGATATTAAAGAGACATAAGCTACATTACTTCCTTCATGCTCTCTTTTCCTTCTGATGTTAATGTGCACCTTGTATTCCATGTTTGTTTATACTTCATTATGTCATCAAATCTATCAACAAACGAAAAACAAATACACATCATGTAATGTTTAATGTTAAGAAACAAATGATGAAAATAGTTGAACGGGTAAAAAAGTAAACATGTTATAATTATCAATATTTTTTTTAATAATAACATCAACTTCCAGTCCTTATTTCGTGATTATGCTTTTGAGAAGCTTCATTATGGTCAATCACATAAGATTGAATTTTTAAAAAGTTTAAGCACTAAAGACTTGGTAAAAATTTACGGCTATAATTTAGGATAAAATATTGAAAATTCGTCCTCAATTATTTTGTATTTATTAAATATATAACTTTTTCTACATTTGGTATTGAAGGTGGTAGAGATTGTGATACCAGAGCTTGACCAGAAGCAAACGGCTCATGTTATTTCGATTGTTGCTGAAGCAGCAACCTCATTAACACTTCCAAAGGAAAACCTACTAATTTGTTGTTGTTTCAGTCTACTTTTGACATGGCTAAGGAATTCCATTACCTATTATAATCAACAAAAATGGATAAATTTTCACAGGTATGTCAATAAGCTGGTGCATATTTGAAATACCATTCAAGCATTTTACCAAACACCCACATAATAGTTCAATCAAGGTCGTCATTTTTTTTAAAAAAAATCTGCAAAATTATTATAACAAACATCACATAGACAAATCACACAACTAAAATTAATAACACAAAAAAGTAGCAAATGGAAAAAAAATAGAAGTTTTTTTTTAAATAGATAGGTATTGGGGCTTGACGAAGGAGTTGGTGTTACCTTGCATCGTTAGATGTATTTCATTGTCATTTGACAAAAATAGCCTTATAACACCCTGGTAAGCTCCATCTGAGTCACCTTGTGAAAGACAGTAAATGAGTAATTTGAACTATACATCAAACCCAAAACTTGAATAAGGGCAAAAGACATCATATTTATATGAATCATATGTTAAGAGACTATACATACCTTTAACCACCATCTATTTTTTGTAATTGAGATATTCTTTTTTTGAAACCCATTAAAATTCTTTAAATCCTACAAATCATGAATTTTATAGCAGATAGATTTAAATGAAAAGAACACAATAAGACAAATGATAAAATTGAGTCTGTCTCATGGAGGTGAGAGCGATGAACATGGTGAACTGTAAAATTCTCTATAACTGGTATCCAAGTACACCCATGACCTGGAAAGAAAAGTAAATGAACACATCAGGTTCCATAATATACAACAGAAATTACAGAGGCTATTAAGAAAAGCATTTAAAAATAGGCTCACCTGAGTATGTTGTATCTTTGAATACCAATAAACTGCGTGGCATCAGTGCAATAGAGAAAGGAGGGTAGTTTTGTAAATTCCCATGACTGGTTTCTTGAATGTTGCTTGTAGTGTCTGCTAAAGTTGAATGAGGAGTGAAGTCCATGACAACAGGTGATCCTAATGAAAGAATAGCCACCACCGGAAAATATGCGGACCCATCTTGGTGGGGATATGTTTTCACCCAAAAAAATTGTTAATAAATGGGAAAGTAAAAAAGGGTAAGTGCAAAATACTAATTTTTATCTATTTAGTCGCAGTACAAACCATTATGCCTTGATTTGGAAGATACTCATTGATGAGGACATGATTGATTACAGAAGGAAACAAACACAACTCCTCCTTGATTTTTTCTATAATTTTTGTCAACAATGGTGGTACTACACAGAGAAGAGAGAGAGAGAGAGAGAGGGAGAGAGAGAGAGAGAGAGAGAGAGAGAGAGAGAGATGAACTATGATTACTCGTTAACTTGATCTCATTAAATCAAATGAAATCGTTACATATAAAATTCAATACTTAAGTTTTATGACAGTAAGGTATGGTATATCTTAATCCCGAAATGATATTGATAAGAGAGAAGGATTAGGGCTTACAATCTTGAGGCAAAGGACCTTTTTCATGGACAATCCCTCCCGTAACAAACATCACACAAAAAAAAAGAAAAATCCCATCAATACCAACATATATTTTAACCTCCAAATTGACAAGTTCGTAGATAACAACAATGCCATACCCTAATTTTGCAATCTCCTGTTTTTCAGAGACTTCCATTTTGAAACCGGAGCTGTGTAAATCTATAAAATCAAAATATAAAACCTCGTTTCAATTTGAGAATAAGAGTTAACCAACTACACCACTGTTCTCAATTTTGATGTGAGAAATCACACTGTTGTCGAATACCCCAAAGAACGACAAAAAGGAGAGAAGACAGCAAACAAAAGATGTGTTATTAGATTACATACCTGATTTAGGAGTAGTTTTAATCGGAATCGGAGATGAAGTCGGCTTTGTAGTACAACGTCGGAACTGAGCCGACTTTGAACTTGTTCAAATGATCTTTCGATTCCATTTCCCTTTGTTTATAAATCGATCGGAAATTCAGAACCTTCATGCTATGACGCTAGGAAATGAAGAGGAGAAAGAAAGGTAGTTAAGAACAGTGATACCTAATTGGAAGGTGATGTCGGTGATCCGAACAGTTTTAGCCGGACCCAAATAATTGGCATCCCATGAAGACGACGATTTTTTACAGAGAAACACTGAAGAAAATGGTGAGGCTGAAGGGCACCTGCAGATTCAAGAAGGACACCTGGGTTCAAGATAGCAAAACAACGAATCAGTTTACCAGGGGTTCATAAATAACAATGTTGAAGAAGAAGTCGAGAGAAAGCCGATTTGTAGATTTGGTATAACAATCAGAGCTCTTTGAAGAACTTCAAACCTTTCTATTAAGTTTGAGCAGTTGTTTCATTGTCTAAGAAAACGAAAGTAGAAAAAAGTTGCAGACATACGAACCTGTAACCATGGGGTATGAAGGTCACCGGGCCAAGGCTTCACATGGAGTCGACGACATACGACGGAGAGAGAGGGGGGGATTCGCTTACCCGGGTTCCTCTTCAAAAGCCCTAAAATAGAACACGTGTAAACCGGAGACGATTGAGGGGTCACCTGGCTTATGATGGTGGTCGAGTGCCGATTGAGGGGTCAATCGGAGACGATCGAGGGGGTCACCGTTCATATAAAGGAGGAAGGCAAAAATAATCGGTTCGATAAAGAAGAAGGTGAAAGAAAGATTACTGAATGAATAAAAGGTTGAGTTTATAACATCCAAATATCCCCTCGTAAGCTATGCCATCTCAATGCTTGGAATGATGGCAGAGCAACAACTATGGAGAATCAACCTTCAAGCAAAGGCAAAAAACTTCCATTTCAAAGTCAAAGCATCTAAATAGTTACCAACTTGCTACAATTTCTTCCGATTCTCACTTTTCCTCAACATTCGGCATCTCCTTATCCGATTGAACTCCGATAATAACCCGACGACCAAACGAAAACCATTAAAATCAAGAATCAGTGGTTGCAGAACAAACAATATAAATATATCTGGAGGTAACAATTTTGTAGGTAGAAGAAACAGGGCATAAAAGATCTAGATACTTACCAACTTGCTACAATTTCTTCCGATTCTCACTTTTCCTCAACATTTCGCATCTTCTGATCCGATTGAGCTTTGATAATAACCTGACGACCAAACAAAAATCATTAAAATCAAGAATCAATGGTTGCAGAACAAACAATATAAACACTCATCTGATTTATGACCAGAAGCCGCATCAAGTGATGTGCGGTTTAAGAAGTTAACCAAATTCATAAGTAAAGTAACCCGGGGAACTCAGACGGTGGCGTTGACGGTTCTCAATCGGTGATGCAAAAGATCAATGAACCGGTTAAACCATGGCTTACCCCCGATTTCTTTTTTCCCTAACTTCTGTGTTGTGTTCGTCTTCCCTCTTGGCCGATCAAAACAAAAGAAATGGGTGGAGCCAAAGAATAGAAGGGTGGAAATCAGATTAGATAACCTAGAAAATGAGTGGATGAGAAACCGGGTGGGAGGTGGGGTGTTTGAAGATAAGACAGAACCAGTGGGGGACCCTATCTTCTTATCTTTATATGACCCTTAATAATTTAATGGATCAAATTGCCAATATATCAAATTTTAGTGCAAAAAATCTGAACAACTACAAATATGAAAACTTATGGGTTATTTTTACCAAAAAATCAGGATGTTCACTATTCCTAAAAACTATCATCCTTTAATATATATATATATATATATATATATATATATATATATATATATATATATATATATATATATATATATATATATATATATATATATATATATATATATATATATCACAATAAATTTTCTTAGTAATTCAGTTGTCAAAATCACTGCCGGTTTGATTGTCCACCCGGTTCCATCTATACGATTTAGTTTTTGCAAATCAAACGAACAATTACAGAAAAGGTACTTATGGTTTAAATCATTTGTCTTTTTGAATTATTATATATTTAACGTTATAGTTTTACTTTATTTGCTATTAAGATTTGCATTCTGACGTTTTGGTAATTAAATATTACAACCAAATTTATTTAATAAAGAGAAATTTACAAAAATAGCCATTTACACTAATGATATTACAAAAATAGCCAAAAAAATCGAAATTACAAAAATAACCACCCATTTCGCAGATGAGAAGGTCCCATCTGCGAAATGGGCCTTCTTATCTGCGAAAGTACAAGTGCCTAAAGCACAACTGTGCTTTAGGCACTTGTACATTCGCAGATGAGAAGACCCATTTCGCAGATGGGACCTTCTCATCTGCGAAATCCCCTTAATTTCACTATAAAAACGTTTTTTTTTTTTCCTTCATTTTTCACCCTTCTCTACACAAAAACTCTCTCTAACTTTGGCTTAGCTCGGATTTTTTGCTAGTTTTTGAAGAAAATAGAGGATTATGTCAACAATCCCGCAAATATGGTTAGATTTTTACTCTTTTAATGTCAACAATCTCTTTTTTTGTATCATTTGTTGTATTAAGGATGTGTTAAAAAAGTTTAATTTTGTTGTGTTTGATAGGGTTAATATTTTTTTAGTTGTTGAGTTGTTGTATAACCTGAAATCTTGTATATTCTAATCGTATAGTTGTTTATATAAAGTGCAAAATAGTCGTTTGTATATATATTTGTCGTATAGGTATAACGTTTGTATAAGTTGAAAATTTGTGGTATATATAATGTTAGAAATTGTTTGTGTTTGTCGTATAAGTAAAACATTTGTATTAGTTGAAAATTTGTTTTATATATATTGTTAGAAATTGTTTGTGTTTGTCGTTTAAGTAAAACATTTGTATAAGTTGAAAATTTGTGTTATATATATATTGTTAGAAATTGTTTGTATAAAATGTTTATATATTAGTTGTATAACTTGGGAATATTGTTTTCTATCGTTAATATATTAGTTGTATAACTTGGGAAATTGTTTATATATGTGTATGTTATTGTTTTGTATGGGAAATATATATATATATATATATATATATATATATATATATATATATATATATATATATATATATATATATATATATATATATATATATATATATATATATATATATATATATTAGTAATTAAGAAATTGTATTTGCAGTTTGTAATCATATATTTTTTAAGTTGAATATTGTTTTCTATCGTTAATATATTAGTTGTATAACTTGGGAAATTGTTTATATATGTGTATGTTATTGTTTTTTTATGGGAAATATATATATTAGTAATTAAGAAATTTTATTTGCAGTTTGTAATCATATATTTTTTTTAAAAAATATTTTTTAGTTATCTAATTTGTTTTTGTGTTTTTTCTGCAGCATGATTTTAGTTTAATGAATACGAAAGCCTTTGCGAACTTAAAAGGCTATGGCGGTAACATATGGGAAGTATTTGAAGTTTTAGATGATGCCCGACGTGCTATTTTCCGAGATACTGTCTTTGGTTATTTTATTGATGTCCCTCGTTTACAAGGGGACACATTATTGTTTCATAAAATGTTCCTTCATCAGATCCGGTCGGACCCTGTTTTATATCCAGATGGAATAAAACGTTTATATTTTCAAGTAGGCAATACGAAAATGGTGTATGGGTCGGAAGAGTTTTGTTTGATTACCGGCTTCAAATTTGCGGAGTATCCAAAAAACATTGGGAGAAAAGGGTCAGAAAAATTAATAAGCAGTAAAAAAAGATGTTTACTTCGTGAACGGTTATTTCCGGACCATACTAATAGTTCG
Source organism: Lactuca saligna (assembly GCF_052625555.1). Taxonomy (NCBI): domain Eukaryota; kingdom Viridiplantae; phylum Streptophyta; class Magnoliopsida; order Asterales; family Asteraceae; genus Lactuca; species Lactuca saligna. Next base: position 82,088,562 of record NC_136419.1, read on the forward strand.
GTGAAAATAGGCGACCTGAAAAGATTAATTTTAAATCGAACATTCCTAGCACTTGACGATATTGATGCAGTTAGAGTATGTTTGATATACATTTTGTGTGAAGGTTTTTTGGGTAAAGAAGTTAACGATCGGGTGCCAGAAGATTGGTTTTATTTGGCTGAGAATTTGGATCATTGGAATAGGTATATTTTGTTTACGTTAAAAATTCTATTTTATTAAAGTTATAATTTATATAATAATCAATTTTGTTTTTTTGTTTTGTTAGCTTCTCTTGGGGTAGCTATCTCTGGGATTTTACCTATGTTGACCTTGAAGATACATGGAATAAGATACACAATAATTTATCAGTTTCTGAGGGTGGTAAAATTTTAAAGTACTCGGTCTCAGGATTTACGGCTCCAATAAGGGTATAAAAATTTTCTTATATTTAAATTGTTTTATTGTTTTTTTTATATTTTAATTTTAACCTTTATTACTGTAATTGTTGTAAAAAATTGTAGATATGGATATATGAGATGATTCCGGCTGTTCGTGCATGTGGATTTACATCGAGAAAAAATAAAGACTTGCCTCGAATGAAACGATGGACCGGAACAAAAAAAAATGAAATGGGTGGACGTGAACAAGATTTGGTCAAAGATGCAGGTTTAAAATTAATTCGTTTAATATTAATAAAGTTGATTATTATACTTTTATATGCATTTTTAATATGTTTAATTTTTTAGGCGGGGGTACCACCAAGACAAAACATGCTACCGGGTGATGATGAGATGACATCTTTTTATTATATGTCATTTCAAGAGTATGTATATGGTGAAGGGAAAGCAGTTTCATCCCCAGTACGGGACCATTTTAGGAGACAAGACGAATCTTCGTGTAGTATGTCGTCCAGTGGTCGCTCTCATGGTAGAGGTCGGAGCAGTGGGAAACACAAGCTAGACGAGGTGTTGAAACGGCTACATGCATTGGAGCAGCATGTGTTTATGAACCGACAACCTACAGAGGTTTTTGTTGAACAAGTGAATAATGACCAATTTTGGAGCGATATTTTTAATGATGAACAGGTTAGTTACACGCTACACTATTTATTTAATTTTATTAACATATATGAATATCTGTGTTCATATTTTATATTTGAAAATATAGGTTGTACAGGATGAAGTAATGAATAAAAACCATACAACTGAAAATGTTTTTGGTGATACTCAAGACGAGAAGGTTGTTATAGATGTTACATTTACGATTATAATAATTACTTTTTAATAGAGTGTCTTTTTTTATTGAGTAAAAAGTTATATTTTTAATGTAGGTGTTGGAGGAGAGGAATGAGTTTGCGGGGAACAAATTCGATGATGATGTGTTTGATGTAAATGATTATAGTGGAGTTAAAGAGGTTATTATAGTTACATTAATATAAATATTTTGTTTATTTAGATAATATTGTTGATTAAATTATGTGTATTTCGTTATTAAGTATAACGTATTAGTTTTAATGTAAGAGTGGGAGGAGGGGAATTACAATGCGGGGAACAAATTTGATGATGATGTGCCGGACGAAGACGAACTAATAATAACGGGAAATGTAGATTATTTTCAAGACGATGATGATGACAAAGAAGTTACACCCGATAAACCGAGGAGTCGAAAACCATCACAATATTTGTGCCCTCCTTACACCGAGGTATTCGTTTTATTTATAAACCAATGATTATATGTTTTTGTGAACTATATTAAAGATATAGATTTAAACATTTCAATATTGTTTTTAGTTGCACACGACACCAAAGCAAAAAAGAAGAACAAAAAAGAAGGTTGATATGAAATCAACAACCCCCGTTCCTACTCCAGTTTTTGGTGTCGCTCATGACTTCTCCATGTTGCGCTTGCAACCTTACGTAGCAGGCGGTGAAGATGTCATTCAAAATTATGTATTGCATTCATATGATGTCCAGCATCGTTTGTTTAATTTCGTGTTAGATAGAAATTTTTGGAGCTCATTGTTTGGGCATACACACGACGGCTGGTTGGAGTCAGCGGTAAATTAATTGTTAATTTATTCTTTTAAAAGTTATTTGTTTTTTAGTCAATAACAACAGTATCATGTGTGCAGCATATAACCATTTGGTACCGACTTTTGATGGAGAGACGGTTTGAGAGCGACCGACATACAATAATGCCTCCAAATTTTTTTGTTTCTCATGCTTTGGAAGAAGGACAGGACTGGAGGGCGTTTATGGCTGGTATTGCTACGTACCCCAACTTCATGGTTGCTTGGTGGGATGTTGATACGGTAAACTTAATAGTTTTTACTGAAAATAATATCGTTTTTTTGTTATGTTTTTGTATTGTGATGTCTTTGTATTGTGATGTAAATAAACATAATTTTATTTTCTGATTCTCATACAGGTCTTATTGCCGATTCATTCATCCCCTAATCATTGGCTATTTGGGGAACTACGATTAGCGTCAATGGAAGTGCATATTTATGACAGTCTTGGTAGAGGTGCTTATGAAAAATTCTAATCTGAAGGAATTTTTTCCAAATTTGAACGTCGGGTGGCAAATTATTTGGACAAGATTAAGTATTGGGCCCGGAGGAACATCCCAAGGATTCCATTGAATATGCAATTCATTTATGAAGAAAACGTTCCCCAACAAAGTAGTCATTTGGGAGATTGCGGTGTTTTTCTTTGTATGTTTATGGAGAAATTGGTTTCAGGTCAACCAATACGTGTTCTTATTGACCCAAAGAACGCAGCTTTAGAGTACCGTCTCCGGATGGCAAAAATTATATGGGGGTCTTGTCTTGGTCCTATGTAGTTGGATTATATAAATGTATTTAAAAATTAATGTTGGATTTCATTATTACTTTATTTTGACAGTTTACTCAACGGACGGCAAAAAAATATAACGTTACGACAATTACAACAAATTAATGACCTACTAATTACTTAACATTACATAGAACATAAGAACGACTACAACATTTTTTTTTAACGTTACAAATACAACAATTTATTGACCTAACAACTTCAAAACCGTAAAAACAATATTGAAAAGCTTACAACTTGTAAATAAGAACTGCCAAGAACAACACCCAACTACAAACCAACGCTATCTTTAACTTCTTATTTTCTGATTGAAAGAGCTTATTAGAGTTAGCTACTTTGGCTATTACCATAGAAGATTGGTCCTTCTCTTCATCAACCCAACTGATAAACCCGTATTTTGGTCCCTGTTAAATTAAATATTTATAGTAAGAAAATAAATTTTTGTGATGTAAACACGAAGGTTTAAATTTGAATGACGTTAACAACATGATACCAAATATGGGCAAGCGTAAAACAATCTTCCTGGGTTTTTAGATGTTCCCGAAATCCTAACGATACGTTCTCCTCCGCAATTGCAGTATGCCATTAGCCTTGTTTTTCTTATAAATAGGAGTTGCTTTCACTGATATAGTTTTCATACTGAGTGACACCCTTTTATAGAAGAAATCATGTTACAGACAAATCTTTTTGACTATGAAATGAACTAGTTTGACTATGAATTCAAAAAGTTGAACTACGAAATCCAGACAAGTACCTTCTGTAGTATTGTCTTGTCGGTCAGTGAAATTTGACTATGAAATGAACTGGTTTGACTATGAATTCAAAAAGTTGAACTACGAAATCCAGACAAGTACCTTCTGTAGTATTGTCATGTCGGTCAGTGTAATTTGACTATGAAATGAACTACTTTGACTACGAATTTAAAAGGTTAAACTATGAATTGTGAACATTAGAGATACAATATTTTCTATTTATAATCTCATTTGTGTGATGATTGTAGAGCACTTTCATCGGTTGTGAAAATGAGTACTAACATCGGAAGAAGCTTTTCTCAACTACCAATTTTCTTACATAACCTTCAACGAACAAATCCTAATACCTACACAGCAATCAAGAAAACCGATACCAACCGCTTCCAATTCTGTTTTGTGGCTTTAGGTTGCGTGGTATGACATACTAATTTTATTGACTTACATAATATTTCATGGTAATGTATCTCGATTAGTTTTTACTCATCACTAATATGTGTTCGTTATTATGTAGATTCATACCTTCGTTAGGTGCTTGATACCCCTGATATATGTGGGTTATTTACCCCTTATTGGGAGCTATCTGACAACCATGTACTTCGCAGTGGCTGTAGATGGAAATCATGAACCACTTCTCTTAGCAATTGGTTTGGGAACCTTAGAGTGTGAAGAATCATGGAGATGGTTCATGATGAGGTTAAAAGATTGTTTAGGTCACGACATAGAGGTTGGTTTCATAAGCAACATGTGTGATAAAATAGAATTTGGTGTTTATAGTGCCTACCCGGATTCCTATCATGGATATTGTCCTAAAGATATAGCTCGAAAGATACGTGACTGTGTGGGACGTAACAGTACGGAAGCTGAATCGTTGTTTTGGAAGTCATGCAATGCATACAACGTTGATGAATTTTACTTGTGTTTGGAAAGGTTGCAAACTGAATGTAGGAAATCACCTTTATTTTCCTTGCATAGGAGTCCAATTTACTGGCTAGACGATATTCCGATTTCAAAATGGACACGAGCATTTTTCCCAAGAGTACGCTACAATGTTAAATCGATTGACGTCCCTGAAATTTTGCAAGTTATATCCAGACGTGAGTTTCCTATAACAACGATGATTGAGTTAATCACCACGTCGATACAATCCAAGTATGCTGAACGGGCGGACGTGGCGGGTAAGAGAGATTGTTTTATTTACTTTTTTTAATGTGTTATTATTTGTATTAAAATATCAAAATTTTCAGGGAGGTTATCTGGTGGGTTGACCCCTTACGTTGAGGGTAAAGTTCAAAAATCTGTCAACAAGTCTTACAATTGGAATGCTAGACGTTTGTATGGGGATAAATATCAAGTCGATGATAATTTTGCAACCACCAACGTACAACTTGAACGAATGGTATGTAGTTGTGGTAAATGGCAAAAAAGCGGTATACCATGTGCCCACGCTATAGCATGTCTTAGAACCCGTACATCTGAATCCATAAACAGATTGGTTGATTATAAGTTCACTAGTTATGTGTATCGACTTGCATATGGATCTGAGTTGGTGAATACAATACCATCGCATGTGCATTGGGAAATACCAAATGAAATGGTGGTCCTGTTACCTCCCTCAATGCAGTAGTTATTCATGTAGCACCTTTATATGTTATGTAGTATTATGTATTAGTTTCGTGTTATGTATTAGTTATCCGTGAAACTTGGCTTTGACATCTTTTCTTCTTCGATATTGACTACGCCCCATTAAATGGTGAAACAAATGACAGACACGAGACCAAAATGATCCAGCACGAACTTGTGGGGGACCCGGTGGAAAATCCTCCTCTACAGTTATAATCCAAGCTTGAACCAAAGCGACCTCCTCTGCGTTCCTCCATGAATGTGGTGAGTCCATAATTGCAGGGATGGAAGTAATACGAAACAAGTACAACGCATATTAAAATCTATTTATAACGACTCCTTCATTTGCTGCTGCAATGGCTTGTCAATTCAAGCAGCAATGTATTGTGTTGTCATTCGTCCGGGGATGACTTGTCAACTCAAACAGTGCTCTGTTATGTTATTAGTATAGTACACTGCGTTCGTCAATTAATTTTGACTATGAAATGCAGACATATTAGAAGATTGGACTGCGAATTTGTGTAGAAAGTACTATAAATTGATCTTATGTTACACAAATACTTTATTAAATAAACCAATACTGTTGTTCAAAAATTGTTTTTTATATTCCACTCTGTTAGTTTCAATCAAAATGAGTTCTATATCATGGAGCCATGAAGAGTTTTTGGTTCTTACACATGCTTATATTCATGTGTATGAGACAAGCAAGTTGAACGATCCAATGTTTTGGACCCGTTTAACCAAAATTTTCAATGCTGAAAACCAAAGGGCTACAACAAACGATCGTGAAGAACTAGACATATTAGCAAGATGGTATGAAATGAAAACCGAAGTTCTATTATTCAACGATCTTTATACCAAAATTGACGACACCCGTTTAAATGCTACTGAGGAGGTTATCTTGGAAGCTGCTAAGGAAGAATACAAGTCATTAAGTAACGGGTTGGAATTCCAGTTTGAAGCCCCTTGGAATATTTTGAAATATATCTCGTTTGTTTAGAATCTATTTTAGTTTATTATGTGAGCAACTCGTATGATTAACTTGAGTTAATAAATGGTCATTGCATTAGTTATCACAATATATTAGAATACATTAGTAACAAGGATTCCATGAACCATTAAAAACATCACAACAATTACATGAAAAACAACGACATAATACGAACAAAGCATTAACGTAAAACACAAGTCCATTGGTTATTCTTAACACAAGATACAACCGTTTACTTGAAATATTGTTTATCTCTAACAACCTTCCAAACTTCCTCATATTCGAAGTCTCTGCTGTCATGCTGACAGATATAAAACTTTGTAACAACTTCCAAGAACTCTTCTTCGTCACGATAACGAACATTGTTACGTTTCGCATAACCACATGCTCGATTGAACCATGTCACTTGTTACTTTACATCCGTCCACTTAGTAACAACATCTGATTTTTCTCTTTTTTGCCCTTCTTCCATCTCATGGTTAAACAAAGATGTGATGCGACTCCATTCATCACCAATTAGGCAATGCGGGGGAGCAAGTAAACACACACCTTCCTTAACACTTAGCCAGCATTGTGTTAGAACTAACACCTCGTTTGTCGTCCATGGCCTTTCAGAATTGGAACCAGGTACTTCATTCGTAGAACTTGCTGCGTTCGACGACATTTCTAATAATGGGAATTCGTTTCGTTTAGGTGATTCGGGTGTTTGGTTATTATATCGTGAACATCTATTTATATAAGTAAATAGACTATCAATTAATACTTTGACTACGAAATGGTTATATTTGGACTACGATTTTCAGCTTTATGCAGTGTTTTATCATGTCAAACTGTAATTTATCTCTTTTCCCTTAAGGGCCCCACTTTTATGTGCAGGTTACTACAGTGACTTGTCATTACTGTCTATCTATACAGGTTACTACAGTGTTTTGTCATGTCAAACTGTAATTTATCTCTAGTCATTTCAAAGTTGGACTTGTCATTACTGTCTAGTTTAATACAATATCGACTTTATTATGACTTCCTCTCACAAAATCGAAATTTGCTCATGCAACGAAGTTGATTGTTATTATTGTGATTTGGTAGACCATTTTTTTACACCACTGAAAAACGGCTTGCTGAGAAGGATGAGCAGTTGATACACATTATGGTTAAAAAGGATCGTTTCGAAGACAAAACGATAATTAGGGATGACTATATAACAATGGAGAAAGATAAGTACCCGTTGCAGTTCCCTGAGTTTTAAAATTACTTACAGATTAGGTTGCAAAAGGATCGTTTGTTGTTTTTTTAAATAACATGTTGTAACTGTTAAAAAAATCTGCAAACTATATTTTTTAATATAAAGTCTTCACTAATTGATACAATCAACAAACTAAACAAAAATATGAAAGCATAGCAACGTCTTGTAAGATTTAATAAAAATATTACAATACATAATAAGTTAACAACTCGTCAATACTCTTCATTTCAAGGATGTTTTATATTAAAATCAGCGTTATAGTTTGTGAGCAACTCGCTAAACCACCAATATTAAATGTCATTTCTGCAGTAGAAATTATGTGACGTGCTCCGCTACCAAACGCCCTTCCAGTACAATTATTTCTCGTGTGTCCAATTTGACCACATGTAGAACACTCTTTTATAATTGGACCCTCGCCTTGGGATGGAATGCGGTCTGTGTTTCTTGGCCTGCCTGGCTGACGTTTATCCATTATTGGTGGCTTAACAATCATCAAATCATTGGGGATCTCCCATTCGGATGGCTTTGGCAGAGGGTTTATTGATTCCTCATATGTTTTCCTCAGTGTTTCGGTAAAGTAAGCATTTAATGCATACCTCGAGCAGTCTTCGTAATTGTTCACTGTTAAACATCTTATGACATGACCACAAGGTATCCCATCAAGTTGCCAATGCCTACATGTACATGTCATATGTTTGAAATCAACAATCACATTTTGTGCCCCCTTTTTTACCTCGCATTTCGTATTAGAGATCATGCGAACATCCCATTTGCTAAAACTTTTCTTGTTCTCTTTTACAATTTCATCCGCCCAAGGGGTAAGAATTGTTGTTGCTTCCGCTAAAAAAAGAGCCAAAATGAAGAAGTTAAGATCAATAACATCAAAATTAATAAAACATTAATATTAAAAATTTACTTAATACCTGCAAAGTTACGTCTTTGAAACCACCATTGTTGCATTGTAGCACGAAAAAAATCGATCAACATAAGTATTGGCACCTTACGCGCGTGTCTAGATAATGCATTTATAGACTCCGCACTGTTGGACGACATAAGATTGTATCGGTTCCCTTTAAAATGTGCTATGGACCAAGTTTCTGGATTTATACTTTTCAAATACTCCCATACTGGTTCTTTTGTCTTTTTCATAACATCCATGGCGGCATCAAAAGCATCAACTGTGTACGCCCTACACGCCTCCCAAAAAATTCCTTTAACCGTCTTACTCTTGCCGAATCTAGAGACTATGTTGAAATACAAATGGACACCACATATTCCATGATGAGCGTGAGGAAAAATGTTGGCAACGGATGTTGCTATAGATGGAGACCTATCAGATATAATTGTAAGCTCCTGCATATTTCCTATGCAATCACGTAGTTTTTGAAAAAACCATGTCCAAGAATCGGTACACTCATTTTTGCATATACCATATGCAACCGGTAATATTTGGTTTTGTCCATCCTTAGTAACTTCAAGTAACATGGTACCTTTGAACTCGCCCTTTAGGTGAGCTCCATCTACTACTAGGGTCGGTTTACAAAAATTGACAAAAGCGCGTACCTACCATACATTGTATATCTATTCAAATACACCAAAATATAAATTAAAAATTAATATAATGTGATAATACTAACCGAGCAACCGAGTGCGACGTACAGAAACTCAAAGCGGTCATCAACATCTGTTTTAATATGTGTGACAGTACCCGGATTATGTTTGGCCAAGTTGTGACAATACGCCGGAAGTTTGGTAAAAGAATCCTCTTTCGAACCCCTTAACGACAACAATGCATATTGCTTCGCACGCCATGCCTGATGGTATGAGATATTGATATTCAATTGAGCATTCATATCGTTAACAATTTCTTTTCCCCGATACACTCTACTATAGTCTTCAGCCAAAACATCAGCAACATATTCACCCAAAACATATTTGTTTGCTTGTCGATGATTAGGTTGCAACAATGTTGAAGAACATGTGTGTACATCAACAAATTTATTAACTTGGAAAAGACCATCAGAATTTTTAATTGCTTTTGCTCTTAGTAACCAAGAACAATTTTTCGAAACACACACAGCTTCATACCTTGATTTGGTGGATCTACTTGTCCTCGTCTGGAAACCTTCTCGAAGACATTTTTTACCAATACACCGCTTTAAAAGTTCTTTGTTCTTAAATATACTCTCACATTGAATCTTTTGAAGATTCATGTCTACCATCTGTGTTGGGATATCTTCATTAATATCAACTGGCCATGCTGGTACAGGGGGCATACCATGAAAAAGGTTATCGGGAAACTTAGCTTTAACTTCATCACCCAACTCATCTCTATCGGAATTGCTTTGTAGCTCGCTTATATCTAAACATACATCACCAACATCAACATAATGCCCGTAAACATGATTTTTTTCATTTTTTTTACTTGAATTTTTTTTCTTTTTTGTTTTATCTACCACACGCCTATTCATAAGTTTAACTTCTTGTTCGGCAACATCATCACAACGACCACCCACATGATTAAGATATGCACCAACATCATCATCCCCAACAGACTTGTAATTCTCAGGTTCCACATAGTGAATAGGTGAATAACTAACATTAACATTTTCAGCAACACTATGAAACTGAGGTACACTAGGAGTATTGTAAGTACCTATCGGATCGTTTCTCCCTTTATAACTACATAAATTACCAACAACTTGGTTTCCAATTTCACCAGCCCCATTAACCTCCTCAACTTCATCAACCACCACAAACACTTTCACAGCCCTTCCTCCACTACATTTTATTACGTTTATCAACATTCTAACATCCATGTCTTCAACTATAGCTATATAATAATTTAATTCAGGATGGTGAAAACGAAGACTAATTCTATATTTGTCTAACAAACCAATTTTGCTTCTTACCAAAGATACAAAATCACTATAACTAATATACTCAGAAAATATCAAAGCAAGTTTAGAAATACCTCCCTGTGGACATATGTATTCCAGATTAGTTCCATTAACTTGCCATCTCCCACCGGTTACAAGACAAACCATATATTCAATCATTTTTTGAGAAAATTGTAGAGAGAGTTCCTAAACAAATAACAACCAAAATGATATTTTTTCTACAAAACTATTTATATAGCAACCTGATTTCGTAGTCAAAACAAACCATTTCATAGTCAACCTAAAAAAAAAAAAAAAATTCATAAAAAAACACGATTTCGCAGATACAATCAGAGGATTTCGCAGATGGACCTATTCCATCTGCGAAATAACCCCTATATATACAGCAAAAAATTTAAAAAAAAAAAAAAAAAAAAAAAAGGCCACCTGCGAAAGTACAAGTGCCTAAAGCACAACTGTGCTTTAGGCACTTGTACTTTCGCAGATGAGAAGCCCATTTCGCAGATGGGACCTTCTCATCTGCGAAATGTGTGGTTATTTTTGTAATTTCGATTTTTTTTGGCTATTTTTGTAATATCATTAGTGTAAATGGCTATTTTTGTAAATTTCTCTTTAATAAATAATTAGTTGATTATTTCCTTTAAAAAATTTACACTTTAATATATATATATATATATATATATATATATATATATATATATATATATATATATATATATATATATATATATATATATATATATCCGGTAAGAAAATTTTTTTTGGTAGGAAGGTAAGAAGTTTTTTTTTTCTACATATTTTTTTCACGAACAAACTAAATGAATCACTAGGTGATTCATTTGCAAGATGATTTCACAAGAAAAAATTCTCAAAAAAACATATTTATGATTCATTTTTAAGTAAATTAAAAAAAAATCCACTTTTATGAAAAATTTTAGTGAATAACAACAAAATCATTGTATAAATGAATCATCGAGATGTTTTTTGAGAATTTTTTCTTGTGAATCATCTTACAAATGAATCATTTAATGATTCATTTTATTTTTCGCAAAAAAAATAAGTAAAAAAAAAAAAAACCTCTTACCTTCCTACCAAAAATTTCCTTCTTATTTGATCTTGACTCTATATATACAGAGAGAGAGAGAGAGAGAGAGAGTGAGAGAGAGAGAGAGAGAAAGTGAATATGTGGCTGTCATGTATGTAATGTTAGGTATAAAACCATCAAAATCGATTTTATTTTGATTGAAAAACACATTTTTCTTTAATTTTTAGCTTCCTATTGCCTTTAAACTTATATTATATTTTATTTCGTGATTTATCTTGAATATCTATCTATTCCAAATATGTTTTTTATTAGACCTTTAATAAGTTTCATAACTTCCTTCAATACCTATCTTATGTATACCTATATGGGTTTTCTATGATTTCTTATGGAAAACGGTTTATTGAGTTCTTTTAATGAATAATTTCAAACTTTCAACGTATTTTCTATATTAAATTTCAATTAGAAGACCTACAAATAGTTGGTAAAATATTTTTATACATGGTTTGTGGTGCTCTTATATATGGTTTGTGGTGCAAAATCAAAATTATAAAATTCCATAAAAATATATACAAAGCTTAGCATAAGTTCTAATAGAGGATACAAGAAAGATGGTAGAGAGATTCGATGGCATTTTGTTAAAAATATATAGTTTTTTGATGGTTCTATACCTAACATTAGGTACATGACAACCACATATTCCCTAAGCCCATATATATATATATATATATATATATATATATATATATATATATATATATATATATATATATATATATATATATATAGCATGATAATTAGAATATTAGTCGGCCAAACAAGGCATTTGAATAATAGAATCCCACACAATCGGATCATATGATGTTTTTTTAGGATTATGGCCTTAGAAAAATATGTTGGTTAAATGTTGGGTGCGTGTAACGTGACAAGCTTTGTTTTAAGTCCTAACGCCAACAATGTGATTTTCGTGTATATTTTGTGGTTGCTTGAATGAAAAATTGATTCTAATTTATTTGCAATTACATGTTACCATTGTTATTGCTATGAATATATGTGTGAATTTTATGAACTTGTTCATGTAAAAGGGTGAAAAGTGTGGGTGACATATGTATAGGGAACGAGTGTATTAACTACATAGTCTCATTATTAGTCGTCATACAGGGTGTCAATATGTTGCGGAGAGCTTACGCTTTGATTAATTAGCTGTAAGAATATTTGTTGTGCCTGGCGGAGGGACTTTTTCCCTAAAAATGGTAGTAGTTCCCTAACGTGTCACTAATGGTGGAAAAAAATGAAAAGAATGATATTTGATAATTTGTTGCATTATTTTTATTTTACAGACGCCATTATGCATAGGCCCTAGGCTTACCCATTAGAATCTTTAAATGCACGCAACTCAAGAATTAACGTATCAAGTGGCAGCGGAAATAGAAATGATAAAGCTCAGACTTGAAGAAGGCGACAAGTTTTGAGGAAGACGTAGCGCACCAAGTGTTTACTTAAATTTCTATTTGCTTTCACCATTATTATTAATAATGACTTTAGTATTTTAAATTTTAGAATTTTAGAAGTTTTGAGACCCTGTTATGTTAGTATTGTTATTTGAAATTTAAGGCGTTACAAGTGGGTATCAGCGAGATGTGTAAGTAGATTAATCGTTGCTTAAATGCCTAAGCTTAAACGGGAGGAGCGGTACATCACCTTATCTGGACTGCATCTCATTCGTAGGTACAATGGATCGTGGAAAGGCAATCGTTGATAGTTGGGTGTCAGGTGAAGGTACGAGTGGGTTACTTCCTCAAGAGAAGTTGAAACACGAGTTATAGCTCTCTAATTCGGAACGCAGTTTGGAAAAAACAAATCCTCTCAACCTCTTTGAGCAGGATGAAGAAGATGAGGATGTGGAATCTAAGGAGGAACCCGACGAAGATCCTAAGGATGAGCCTGAAGAAGACCCTGACGAGGAACCCGAGGGAAATCACGTGGAGTACCATGTGAACAAAGATATGAAACATTCCATATTCCCTATTTGGAGTACATGTCAACTAGTCTCGGTTTTTATTGGGAGCATTTATATAACAAAGATATGCCCCATATACAGCTCGAGATTCACAATCTGAAAAGAAAGATTGAAGAGATAGATGAGCATATGTCAAGGCTCGTACATGAGAACGAAATATGTGTTGAGGCTGCTAAGAAAAGTAAGCGCAAGATACAAAGGTTAGAACAAGATGTGTTGGAGCTAAGGAAACCCACTATCACTAAGTTGTGGGAAGGTTTTGTGGCTCGGGCAAAGTGAGCCAAGTCCGCGACATACGGATTCCTAAATAGGGTTGTTGGAAGAGACCCACCTTAGGCCGAGGTGCTGGTAATCCAGAGTGGTCCTGGAGATCATAAAGCCAAAAAAATAAGGAAGTACTTGAAGGAGGGAAAGCAGATCTTGAAATATGATGACATTGTGTTTAAAAAGTAGAAAGTGGGGTTTTGATGAGTTTTTTTTTCTCTTGGTTCTTGGCTTAAGTTGTTTGATGTGAACAAGACATATGTCTCTTTTTGAAATTTTTGATTGGTTGGAATAAAATTTATGTTTGTTATGCTTATTGTGGTATAAACATAAATATGTAGTTAATATGTCTTCACCAAGATCTGGGAGGTTCACTAGGGTCCCCTCATAAGAAGAACAAATCCCAATTGAAGATTATGTCAGAGCACCAGGAGATGTACCAGAAACCCCACTGATCCCAAATGCTAGTCGTGGACGGGGTCAAGTAAGAGGAGAAGGCAGGGGTAGAGGAAGAGACCGAGGAGCTGTTATAGCACCATACCTGTACAATCAGCCCATGGAAGCTCTGGATCCCACTGCGGCCATAGTCGAGGTCACAGAAGGGTTCATGCTACAAACTTGGTTACTAGAGAAGAGTTTGCTGATGAAATTGCTCGGGCGATTCGAGCCACCTTACCAGATGTAGTTGCTCAGGCAGGAGAAGCAATAATGGGTGAGTATGAAAGTTATTTGGCTGGAGGTGAAGAAGACTATGAGTACAGTACACCAAATATAAATTGTGACCTAAGTATTGCACTACCCTCATGGCATCATGGCAATCATGATCGATGAGGTTGTAGTTAGAAGACGTTCATCAATTGTAAGACACCCGTTTTTAATGGAGAAATTGATCCTGTTTTGTAATCAACATCGATCATGGATATTGAGGGAACATTTGACACTAGTAAGTGTGTGGATGAGGAAAAGGTGATTATGCTGAGACAATGCTAAAAGGGGAGGCAATACAATGGTGGGGCATGGTGAAGGAAGTTAGGGGCGTGAGGCGGCCAAGAATCTGTCGTGGGATGAGTTTCCAAGAATCTTTAAAGAAAAGTTTTGCCCTCGAACAACGGTTAAACAGCTAGAGGAAGAATTCTTGAGGTTGGAACAGGGGAATATGACTGTGAGGGTGTACACCACTAAGTTCACCGATAAAGCTAGGTTTGCCGAATTTTATGTGTCTACAGAAGAAAGAAGGGTGGAACGTTATATTTGGGGATTCAGAACAGCTATCCGCGAATTTGTGCAAATTTAGAAACCAGGTACTTTCCAGTCTGTTGTAGATGTGTAACACCCGGTTCCTGGTACGTATTAAAATTCAAGTGATGATGTAATTTACTATGGGACTCGGCGAGTTGGAGGCCCAACTCGTCGAGTAGACTCGACATTATGCGGGGATTTTAGTGATCTACTTGACGAGTTTGGAGACCGACTCGGCAAGTAGGAGCTGTCTGGAAAAAAACCCTAATGTTTAGGGTTTACACCCTATTTAAACACTTTATCTCATCCCAAACCAGCCTCCATCACCCTCCCAACTCAGAGAAGCGCTAGATTGAAGCCCTAAACCCTGATTGTGTATTCTTGAGCCTTTTGGTGCTTTTTTTGTGTGTGTTTGAAGTTGGAGAAGAAAAAGGAAGCTTGGAAGTTTAAGTAGAAGCAAGGAGATCCAGAAGTCTTACTCCATTCTCAGCTCATTCCAGGTAAAAAGCTGGAACCTTGACCATCTATCTCTTAGATTTTGATTTAGGGCTATTTCTACCCTTTATATGAGTACAAAGAAGCAAAAATCGGATTTTTTGTGGGCATGCTTGAAGTTGCACTTTGGATATGGAACTATTGGGGGTCTTTATGGCATAAGCGTGCCAAAATGTTTTGGCATAAACACCCCATGCATCTTGTAGACCTCCTTTTATGGATTTTTGAGACAAAGGCCCAATGCATATACATCAAATTTGTAGCATTACGTATAAAATGAACCCTAGGAGGCCAGATCTATAATTTTGATGTGTTAAGACCCATTATAATCAATTGTATAGTTTTGGACAAAGATGGACTCGACAAGTCGTTCATAGGGACTTGGCGAGTCGGGGTGTATTTTCCACCAAGTCCTTTCTGTTTGTGGACCAGATGTTAAGACCAAAGGTTCTCTAGTTGTTTAGGTTCACTAGGAACCTGGAAATCATAGGACTTGGCGAGTGGATGAACAGATTCGGCGAGTTAAAGGCAATGTCCCAACCACATGAAGACAGACTCGACGAGTTTAAGGAGAACTCGGTGAGTCATAGACTGAACACCTTCTTATGGATGAAGATGAACTTGGCGAGTTCAAGGACAAACTCGACGATTCGGTTGAAGATAATTCGATGTGTTATTGAAGGTGAAATCATCGAGCTCTTGCTAGACCCGACGAGTAGGGACATGATTATGGCATTTTGTGGATATCGGGACTTGATGAGTTGGCGGGCGAACTCGGTGAGTCACGTCAACCAGATGTTAACTTTGACCAAAAGTTGACTTTAATAAAGGATTTGACTTTAACTTTGACTTGGATTTGAGTGAATATCTCAAGGGTTATGAGTATGAGTTGATAACATGGAAAAGTTGTCGTGTAGGGATTGAGGAATTGGGAAGAGTAGATTTTCACACCAAGGACAGTGCAGACACTACACGACATTGAGGTGAGTTACCCTTCAATAGAAGTGGGTCTAAGGCACCAAGACCAACCTACTTGTAGCTGATTACAGTTGAGATGATTGTCTTTGTGATAATTGTTTGGATTTCTATTGCTTGATGTGTTCTATGTGCTAGTATGATATGTTCTATGTGATAGTGGTAGTAGGAGGGGAATAGTCCCCCGATTCCGTCGTTAGGACCGGGCGAGATAGACCGAAGGGTAGGCAGGCACCCCAGAATGGCCTGACACGGGTAGGTCAGCACCCCAGAATGGCTTGACATGGGTAGATAGGGCACCCCATAATAGCCCGACAATATGTATGATTGTCTGGTATGTGGTATGATGGGGGAACTCCCTAAGCTTTGTGCTTACAATTTTTAGTTTTGGTTCCAGGTACCTCTTTAGCTAAGGGGAAGGAGCCGGCAGGGTAGCAGCGCATCACACGCACATGATTACCTCTTTGAGAACCCTGGGATTGTACTCTGATATTTTACTATATGATGATATGGTTTTTAAGACTTGTGATTTGTGTCTTGATGTTTGAAATGATTAAAATGATGTTTTCCGTAAACTATTTTCATAAGTAATATAATTAAGCAAAAAAAATTGGGTCTCGATTTTGGGATGTTACAAGTTGGTATCAAAGCCTTGGTTTGAGGGATTCGGGCACACCTTCGGGGGTGTCTGAACTCAAATCAAGGGCTTGAAGGATTTTTACAAGAGAACTAGTTTTCTAAAATTTAAAATAAGGAGTTTTGGAGAAAGAACAAGGTGTGTGATGCGTGCGGCCGACCGAGCTCAAGTAAGTTTTCCCCAAGATACACATACATGTTATGTTATGTTATCTGATGTGATTATGAGAACTGCATGCTAGATTAGGGCTAATGGTCTTGGAAGGATGCCTTATATGCCTGTTGTATGAGTTCATTAAGCTATATGCTAGGGCTGGATAGTCAGCAGTATGATAGCCTGATTAGGTTGTACTTGGTAATGGTTACTCAATGCACGAATGCTGCTTGCTTTGTGCTTATAGGGGTCCCAGCTGGCTTTAACTAACTAGTAAGCGAATATGTTATAGTATTCGCAAGATAGTTAGGGAAAGATGGTAGGGACTCCTTGTGCAGCTGATGGCAGAGAGTAGGTCGGAGAGTGCCCTAGGACAAGCCTAGGATAAGGTTAGTTGGAAAGTTGTATTAGTAGAAAGGGACTTGGTGAAGTCAATGCAATTCTTGAGGAAAGTGCTGATAGATGTGGAAGGTAGTATGGGCCCGAACTACTGGAAGCAGAGGATCCGTACTCGAATCAAGGAGGACTGAGATAGAACCAGGAAACTTGGAGAGTGTGTGAGACCTCTAGAGAGTATGTATAACCCTAACATCATTGTGTATATTTTTAGTATGGCGATTATGTGACATGGAACAGGATCTGGGTCAGGATCAGGGTCAGGCTCGGGTGTGGGATCCGATCAGGTTGATGACGGGATACATGAGTTCATCTCATTTGAGATCACGAGAGGTATCCTTGAGGCGACCCTGATCATTTTCGGGTCGATCAAGGAAGGGTTATCGAGCTGATGGAGGATCGCCTCCGGACATTCAGGAGTGACTTGGCATCCATCCAGTCAGGTACGCGCACACTGTCCTTCAAGGACTTCAGGGGGAGTGGTGCGCCAGACTTTCATTGGGTGAAGGACCCCATTGCAGCCAGGAGATGATCGCAGACATCGAGTCTGCACTTTTGACGAGCTTCTTCCCGGAGGGGTAGAAAGGTCCATTTTGGTGCGAGTTGTTTAAGGTACATTTCTAGGGATTGGTGGGAGTCAGTTGGTGACTCACTGGGAGCCCCAAACCATTGAGGCTATGACTTGGTCAGACTTCGTGACCAGGTTTAGGCTAATAATCCATCGTTCAAAAATTCGATTTTCGGGCTTTGTATTGCTATGCTAAATTTTAGAAAAATCATAACTTCTTCTAACGAAGTCAGATTTGGACGTTCTTTTTATGTACGTTATTGGTTTAACGTATACTACGAATTTCATTTCGCTCGCTAAGGTTAAAAAGTAGTTTATCAAAGATTCACTTTTTACGATATGAGACACTGTGTCATTTTAGCCGTAAAACTTTGACAGATCATAAGTTCTTCGTTATAATTCAGATTTTAGTGTTTCTTATATCCCTGAAATCCGTTTTACGACTACTTCAACTTTGTTTAAAGATATTGGGTCTAATATTCATTCTATTTTTGACGCATATTTGTATTATTATTTATTATATCGTTATAAGCACATATGTTACATAAATCACATGATAGTCAAATAATTTTTTTTTATTACATTAAAATAGGTTACAAATTTTGACCCTAACTATTATATCATTATAATAATGTTTAGTCTAGAAATGCAGACGTTACAATTATCTCCTCAAAATACTTCTAACATAGATCTCAAACTAGTCTTAATCTCGGATTGCATAAGAATCAAATTTTCAATGTTCCAACAATATATATATATATATATATATATATATATATATATATATATATATATATATATATATATATATATATATATATATATATATATATATATATATATATATATATATATATATTGTCTAGGTTACAATGCGTATGGCATATATTATGTAATCATGAGGATAATTTTGGAACAATGGGTGAAAAAAATGAATAACTATTATATGAGAGTCTATGATATTACAATGGAATAGCATGTACCATATAATCACACAAATTTCATCATAAGAGTATTTTAGTCCATTAAACAAGATTTATTAAAGGAAATTTCCCGATTTTAGGGACAATTAATTCTTTTAATTGTAAACATATGAATTTTAAATTAAGTTTGTTAATTTGAGATATCCTGACAAAATATATTTTGCTTATGAGTGTGGTGTGCATTTTTGAAGAATGTGCTTATAAATACCAAATCAAAAAAAAAAATTTAAAAATTTCATTCTAGTATAATGTAATATATAAATATTCATTAACTAATAGCATATTAAATAATTACATTTTATGAACTAATCTAAATTAAAATACTGAAAACGCATAAAAATATTAAAGATTTTACTACGCATTCTAGAATAATAAAATACAAAAAACATTCATGAAGTAACATACATAGACAAAAATAAGATACATTAAAATTCAAATGACATTCTTAAATAATAATGATATTCTTAGACTATCATGTAAAAAGTATTACAATATGATTTATTCTAAAAGAATATGATGATGCATTCTTAAAGAATATACTGATGTATTCTGAAAGAATACGTTGATGATGCAATCCCAATCTTCGAGTCTCCGGATTCAAAACTTGCAATGTCATTCCATCGGTGAAACGATTCTCATACACCTGATTCCAAAAATGTCATACACCCGATTCCAAAATAGCAATTCACATTGAAAATAAACAAATAATCATTTTATTGTGGATTGTCAACTAAAAAAATGAATTCTCTATTTTCAAAATATCAAACATACTATGAACAATCGTCAAATTATTCAAAACCTTTCTGAAAGTCAAAGTAAAATTGATAAACCTCACCCAAATCCATGGATTCGAAAACCATCGTATAGTGAATATTATAAAAACTAATAAAAATCATCCACAAACGATATACGCACTAGGAATAAAGTTTTTGTGATCATTGTTTTGAATAAAAAGAACAATCAAATTAATGAAAAACAAAAGTTATTATGAAAGTCAGATAGATATAGCATATGATTCAAGAATAAATCTCAGTTTTAAAACTATGGTTGAATTTTAACCTTTAAATCTCATAATGGACCACATTCTCAAAATGAATAAAAAGGTTTGCCTCGTTGAATTGTTGAAAAAAAAAAAAAAAAAAAAAAAAAAAAAAAAAATCAACTGCGTATAGAAAAATAATCAAGCACTCCACTATGATTTATCCTTCAAAAGTAAAATAACGAAATTTAACAGAACTTTTTCGAAAATTACACCAGTTTATAAAGTTACCCAAACAAATTAAAATTCAAGAAAACTCTAGATAATTACAAAGCAAAATTAAAGACAATTGCAAAAAAGAAAAAGAAAAAAGGAAGATGAAACTTTAAATCGTAGTTGTTAACACATCAATTTGAATTCAAAAAAGTTGAAACTTTATACCGTAGTTATTAACAGTAAAACACAAACTAAAAACGATTGCAAAAAAATATATATAAACAAAAATGAATTACCTAGTTACAAAGTTAAAGCAAAGAAACTTGAGTGTCCATCGGATTGCATGGCATGTGATTTCACCATCTTTTTTCTCACACTACGTCGATGTATTGAACAACCATGTATATGAAATTGAGATTGCATAGAAGAAGATGACAGACATCCGGTGGAGGCAAGGCGGAATCTGGTATTCTAGCATAGTATTGGTTGATGCTAGAGGAAGTTGTAAAGCGCATGGTGGGTTCGTCCATTTGTGTTGTTATAGGGTTATGAAACTAGTATCCTAATTTATAAGGATATTAATTGATTTTATTTTTCATACCATAAATAATTATAATAAGATTACAATTACACCTATATATATATATATATATATATATATATATATATATATATATATATATATATATATATATATATATATATATATATATATATATATATATATATATATATATATATATATATATATATATATATATATATATATGTGTGTGTGTGTGTGTTACTTAATGCATACAATGAGTAAGAGCCGGAGGAAATAAAGGGTAATGACAGAAGCATAGAGAGCACGAAGGAGTGAACAGTGATTTCAAGCGATTCATTCTTCTTTGTGCTCTCTATCTTCTGTCAACATCCGTAATTGTCTCCGCCTTTGAGTGACTACGTAATTGTCTCCGCCTTTGAGTGATTACATACATACATACGTAGGAAAAAGCTTAATTAGATAACCACTAATATTTTAAAGATGTTAAAGCTAAATATGTAAGTTTCAAATGAGCAACTTGTATGTTGAGAAACAGGCAATGATGTAAATACAATATAAAGAAATCTATAATGTTCAACCTTAACTATATAAGATCTATCGTAGTATATCTATATTCTTAAAATTATGCATGTATTTTCAAGTATCCATCTTGATGGTATGTATTAACTCATCTGATGGTCGTCACCATATGGATGCCATCAAGTTCAATTCCCATTTTTATTTTACTTGTTCAATAGAAAATACTATGTAGAATTGTGTATGCATGTAAATACGAAAGGATGTCTCCAAAGAAGCGCAAACTAGAAAAAAGACAACAAAAGAAGTGATGAAACTACACAGACCAAAAATGAGCATTAAAGATAAAACGGGCAAAAAGAGATGAGATGTATATTAAATAATTACGGTATTTGATTAGTTGCTCTTTGAATTCTTCGACTAATATACCATTGCTAGATCCCTTCCACCATTGCTACTTCTCTCCACCCACAACTAGCTAGAGAGCAAAGAGGAAGGAAGAAAGAGATGAAGTTTAAATTTAATGAATAGAAAGACCGTATGTGCCTCTATATATAGCAAAATTTCTCTCTTTTTGAAAGAACAAAAAAACAAAACTTTTAAGTACAATGTGAGGTAGGACTAGTACTTTGGAAACGTTTAGGCTCGAACTAAATAGATCATTCATGACGTATTAATTAATAACAAGTGTCAATCTCACAACCAATTGATATAGTCAATAAACTTTTTGTTATAACCACTTAGAACCAAATATAGAATCTGTACAATACAGTTATCCCTATTTTGCATCTAGCCATTGAAGCTATGAATATGATCACCAATCATATATTTTCATCTAAAGTAACCATACCATAATATATGTCGTTACTCCTAGCACTTATATTTGATTAAACAATAAATCATCAAGTTATATAATATGTTATATATGTATAAAATATTCAAAACTGATAATTAAGAAAAACCACTTTTATATGTATGTTAGTAATTAGGTAACTAAACAATATCGATGTAGTTTTCTAAGGAAGATCTTAACTAGAGGTTCTCTTTGTTGTATCGCCCCTACAAAAGGCAATGACATCTTACCAATGGCTTCGATCGATGATTATATAACACACACTAGAAAGGAGCATTTGAAGAATTAAATGTTAGTTTTTGCTATTATTTTAAAGTTTTTTTTTTAATCTTGTGTTCATTTTAGCTAATGTTTCGAGTTCCTGGTAGGAAACATACGATAGCAAAAAGGTGAATCAATTAATCATATACACTTTATATAAACAACAATATTCCAATCTCATCACCATTCCACCCGTCAATCCCCCATGTTTTCACCCTCTTCACAACCTTTCTCTTTCTACTATCTTCTAAGAATCTAGTTCAAGATTATAATAAAGCGAATCCAACCCCAGAAAAAGGATGTCAATTTGTATAAAGAACGGAAAGAAAATTATTTGATTCCTTTTGAAATCGTAAACAAGTTGATCTTGATCTGATAATTTGGTATCTATCTTGCATAAGTATCAGGAAAGAAGTTATTCTCGAAATTAACACATTACAAATTATGTCTAAATTTTAAGCATATTTATAACCGTGTATTTCAATATTAATATTAATAAGGCTTCTACAATGTTTAATAGATTGTTATATCATTATTTTACATTCCAAACAATACTATATATTTTTTCTTATAATAACATTAAATTCTACAAAGTTGAATATAAAGTTACAAATGTTAATTTATAGTATATATTTAAGATTTTTTTTTTCATTGAAGACTTTAATGACCATTGAATTCTAAATTTATTGAATGTCAAGATAACATTTTATTACGATAGAGTTTTATCAATTAAAGAACAACTAGATTTACCATTTTATTTAATCTTATCATTAAACTTACCATTATGGATGCTGAATTTTTGGTATATATGTGACTAAAAGGCCCTTGGCATTGTTGTATCACGTGTAGGAAAGATGCCGCTGGCTACAAATAAAAGAAAAAGATTTATCAATATGATTAAATAAGAATGCCAGTTAAGCTGTTTTAAAAAAGAAAGTAGTGCAATGGAGAATAAAAATTGTGGCCATAAACACGTAAGGATCTATAAACGGTCAATAGTGGGATAAGGGACGTTTATGGAACTTTCTATCCCTTCTCATTGCAGCCTTTCATTGGTAGAATATGAAACTTTCCCCTTTTGGACGTGTAGTATCCCTTCATCTCTTTTCACGAAATTAGGCTATACCTTTCACATATAATCTTTTTTCATTTTATGCACAAAATTTTATAAAAATGCATATTCAAACTTTGCTAGTCATATTAACACTTCACCGATCTATATCTTTTTTTTTCTAGGTCCTAAGATTCGATTATTGTATTAATTTATTGCTTATTAGCTTATTTGTGGTGAAAATAAGTAATAAGAAATAAGTAATAGGGAAGATTTTTACTAAAATTAGCTTATGTAGTTTATTCCTAACACAATAAACTGATTTTTAAGGATTTTATCCAAACAGTTAAACTTACCTTATTGTAGTGAGAATAAATAATAAGCAATAAACATCCTTTTTTTTTCCCTATCCAAACACCCCTAGTATTTACCATGTTTTTCTTGATTAATGTTGCATGTGTGTGTGTGTGTGTGTATATATATATATATATATATATATATATATATATATATATATATATATATATATATATATATAGTCAAGATCAAATAAGAAGGAAATTTTTGGTAGGAAGGTAAGAAGTTTTTTTTCTACATATTTTTTTCGCGAACAAACAAAATGAATCATTAGATGATTCATTTGTAAGATGATTCACAAGAAAAAATTCTCAAAAAAACATATCGATTATTCATTTATACAATGATTTTGTTATTATTCATTAAAATTATCATAAAAATGATTTTTTTCTAAATTTACTTAAAAATGAATCATAAAGATGTTTTTTTGGGAATTTTTTCTTTTGAATCATCTTACAAATGAATCATCTTGTGATTCATTTATTTTGTTCGTCAAAAAAAATATGTAGAAAAAAAACTTCTTACCTTCCTACCAAAAAAAAATTCGTACCGGATCTATATCCTATATATATGTGTGTGTATATATATATATATATATATATATATATATATATATATATATATATATATACATACATATATATATATATATATATATATATATATATTCTTAATAAAAGACTTCTAAAACTGTCACGTGTCACCATTTTAGACCTTATTGTTTACATGCATCCTCTTTTTATTTACCTAAGCTTTGTTTTCCCGCTCATTTTCCTTTCCTTTGTTAAGGGATGCCATCCCCAAAAATCAGGAATCAAAATTTAAAACCTGATTGTTATCCCAATAAATCAGGAATTCTAATTCATTTCTCAATCTTTATATTTATACATTAGATTCTATAATGGCTTTTAAAAATCAACAATCAACATCCACAAATTGACCCATTTTGATTTTGAAAAGGCTTTAGTTTTCTTTTGTGTATTCATCATTTATTGAAAGTGTTAATCTGTAGATTTTTCGATTCAATGTTTTCTCGATTAGGGGGAAGGCATTGCTTTTAAGATTATTGACACCATCTACAATTTCATAATTATCTAAAAAAAATTGTACAAGGTAAGTAACTCTCTTTTTTCAGATACACGGTCATTTGATAGATTCTATTTTTAGTTATGATTGATGGACTAAAATCTCCTACCGGATTCAATCATAACATTTATCTATTAACTCACACTTAATCCTTGAATTTAAGGTGTTTGATGAAATGCTCGGCTGAAAATTGACTTTGTTGGACTACAATCTTCCTACGCAGCATGAATCTCGAATGAATCTCAAGTTTTACTTCTAATTTACTGTTAATATCTAATGCAGCCAATATTTATTTTCACAATTTGCACCTTTTCCTATAAATCTAGACACAAAAACATTAAAGTTGAAAGGGAATTTAATGGCAAGTTGAATGTTGGTATTCTTGGCATCTTATACGTGAACATCACTCAAGGAATCTTGCAACAATATTTTATGGTAAGTTGGAAGTTGTTATTCTTGAGACCTTATACCTTTTTTTATTTGGGGATTTATGAACTTTTTCAATTTTTTTTTTTTTTTTGCAAAGGTTTATAGTCGGTCAATCTGTTGACGTTAATTTTGCATCTTCAATTGCTACTAGGGATTGTGGCTGAAGATGATGATGATCGATAGTTTAGTAAGAAGATTTGAGGTGGCTATGTGTCTAACGATCTCCTTGCTTCATATATGAATAAAACCCTGAGGATTTAGCCTTATACGTACGAATCTTAGGTCAAAATAACTTTCAGACAGGTTGCTTTGAAGGTATTTCTTCTATGAGTAATTCAAGAATTTGTCGATTATTGTACGATATTCTTCCAAATATTTTTAAAAAGGCTTCGATTTCTTGAAAAATGAGCTCAACAAACGCTATATTCAATCCATCATTCCTTTTATTCATATATGATATGTTTTTTTTGTTGGAATAGTGTCTAAGGCTATAACTATATCCGGTTGTGCATGGTCCTTTTGGGTTGCCTTCACCATAGCAACTTGAAGGATGATTCGTTAAGAGAGAGTAAATATTATAAGGAATAATATATGGCTATTTGATGAATATAAGTCATAAATTAATTGGTATTAATTTGGTGACTTAAAGAGATTAATTAAATAAGAGGGTATAAACTGTCAATTGTTTGATAGTTACACTTTAGACTGTAAATCCTTATCCTAGATAGGATGGACGATTTCTAGGGCTTGGATAAGCCAAAATCGTCCATAGGGTTATCTATGGAATGGATTTGGATAGCCTTAAGAGAAGATTATCCAATTAGGGTTTAGGTTGTAACCCTTAAGGAGTCTACAAGTATAAATAGACCCTAGGGGTGAGGGAATTCGACACACAACCTAAAGCAAGGAACCTCTGGCCGAATTCCTCCCCTCTCCTCTCTCCTAAATCATCTTGCTTGCTATTGGTGTTTGTAATCCATTAGAGGAGTGACATTTGTGACTCTAGAAGCTCCAAGACAAACAAGATCAACAAGGAACTCAAAGGTATGATTCTAGATCTGTTTCATCATTGTTATTTAACCTAATTAGCTATTAGAAGTCTTGGATTCAAAGCATGTTTAATTAGAAAGCCTAGATCCGAGCAATAGGGTTTTGCATGCGCACATAGGAAAGTTCTTATGGCTAAAATCCATCAGTGGTATCAGAGCCTAGCTTGGTTTTCTTTAAATTGTTGCTTGATTAACTGAAACAAACCTGCAAAATTCGATTTTTGGGTTTATGAGTCACTGACTCGGCGAGTTCCAAGGTGGACTCGGCGAGTCCCCTTGTGTACTCGGCGAGTCCAGGCGTCAGGAATGGCCAGATTCGGGATTTTTTCATAATTATCTTATGGAAACTTACCTTAATCATATTAGATCAATCTAAATCCGATTTTTTGATAAATATGACTATTATCTTGATCTAATTAAAGATATTTATCATCTAATAAAATATTTAATTTCCTTATATGATAATGATTAATTATTTTGATAATTATCTTGAAAGAAATCTTAGATAAATCAAATAAAGATAATTAGGATATTAATTGTTAATTGGAATTATTTGTTATTTGATCCTCCATGTTTTAAATGTTTAAAACCTACCCTAAAGTTTTGAAATTTATATTTGTGATTAAAAGTTTTAATTTAGACAACTTAAATTTCAAACCCTAGATTTTAAAAGGTTTTAAAATACAACCCTATACTTATATGATATTACTAGAATAATATATATATATATATATATATATATATATATATATATATATATATATATATATATATATATATATATATATATATATAACTAAATGCTAGTCTTACCGCTAGTAGGCCTCATTCACGAAGCCGATCTATAAGGTGGGTATAAGGTTGCGGCCTATAAAATTGCGCTAAATGGGTGTACACTCACACCCACCGCTTGCTTGATTGGTGGAGGGTCGTTAGCCGAACGGGTAGGATAGGGCAACCTCATCCTCTCATTAAAAGTATAATAAGAAACACAAAGTAACTACACGTTTTAAAAATTTCCCAATTTTAGTTACTTTAGGAAAGTGAATTGATGCAATCCCATGAAATTACACTTTGCACCTTGCTAAGAAGTTAGTGGAGCGTGTGTGGTTTACCGGCACACTAATTGGTTCTAAGCGAAGGTGGCAAAGGGTGATTCATTTTTTATCATAGTTCGATGGAGCGTGTGTGGTTTACCGACACATCGAATAGGTGATCGTTACAATGAAGGCACCATGTGAATTTGCATGGTAATTCACACCCGCTTTGTGATCCTCGGCATCCCAGTCACAAACAAGAGGGGCATATCGAGATTTAAACATGCCATTGAATATTTCAATGAATCTCATCCGAACCTAGGAATTCTCAAAAACACTTAGGACTAATAGTTTAAGTTTTGTAATGGAGAATTAGTGAATCGTCATTCACTTACCTTCAATTTATTTGCATATTAGATTACAGCATCCCTTTTCTAGTATGTAAATGTTATTGTTGGATCCTAGCCCTAATTTTTCTTATTGGGTGATAATTAGGGATTCTTGTTCTAATCTATATTTGTCCTTTCTATAGATGTCAAATGCAAACAACGCTGCTGCTAGTTCTTTCACGTTGATGAACGAACTTTAGCGAATGGATAAGATACATTCGCACCATTGCTCGCTATGAGGATAAAGAGTATGTCCTCGATGAGAAGCTCGAGAAAATCAACCCCGAAGTTGCTACTCCCACCAAAATCACCGCCTTTGAAACTCATGAGCGAGATGCAACGAAAGTACATTGCATCATGATCGCCACCATGAACTCCGAATTCCAAAAGTCCTACGAGGACATGTATCCATACGAGATGCATCAAGACTTGTTGGAGAGATATCACCAAAACGCGAGACAAGAGCGTTACGAGATTTTCACTAACATGATCTCCGCTAAGATGGGTCATGGAGAATCTCTTACCGTGCACCTGCAAAAGATGCAAAGGTATGTCGACCGCCTTCGCAAGTTAAATGTTGACTTCGGCGAAGACTTGGCGATCGACATGGTGCTTCACTCTTTGCCTCCGATGTACAACCAATTTAGGATGACCTACCACATGAACAAAGAGGAGGTCACCCTAAGCAAACTCCAAGGTCTCTTGAGGGTTGCTGAGAGCAACTTCAAGGACAAGTCTGTTGCACCAACTCCCAATCCATCCGCTACTCCTGTCTTGGCTATTGGTCAAGGGAAGGGAAAGAAGAGGAAAGCTTCATCGAATAACTATCGAAAGGTGAAAGCCCGAGATGGTTCCTCTTCTAGCGGGACCAAAGTTGATCCCTCTAAGCCCTGTTCCAACCCAAGGGAGGCAGAGTGCCCGAGGGGCGAAATACAAAAACTTGAAGAACTTTGGAACCTCAGGATGACAGGCACTGATCTTGAAACTTATACTGCCCGTTTCAACGACCTAGCACTCCTCTGTCCAACAATGGTCACTCCAGAAGAGAAGAAGGTGGAACGATATCTCTGGGGGCTGTCATCCCAGATTCAAGATAGTGTCTTGGCCTCGAAACCCACTACCTTTGAGAGTGCCAAGGAATTGGCACAACAACTCATAGATCACAGGGCTAGCCGTGGCACAGTGATAACCACCACCGACCGAACAAAAGGAGGGAACAATAAGAGGAAGTTCTGGAGCAATAAAAGGAAACAACCAATTCAAGACCCCGCCAAAAAGCAACCGATTGTTGCTGTGCGTGCCGCCACTACTGCTGTCGCTCCAGCGCCACCGAAACAGTATACAGGAACTCTTCCCAAGTGCAACAAGTGTAACTACCACCATAACGGTGCTTGTCGAGAGTTACACTGCAATAACTGTAACAAAAAAGGGGCACACCGCACGATTCTGTAGAGCGACTACCCAAACCGCCGCACAAGTCGCTACGACCGCCAACACTGGAGCAAGCCAAACCTGCTATGGATGTGGTGAAACGGGACACTTCAGGAGGAACTGCCCCAAGGCACGAGCCCCTAATGTTGGGGGTGTAGGGAGAGTCCTAACTTTAGGGCAGGGAGAAGCAGTCAAGGATCCCTCTGTGGTTACTGGTACGTTCCTCCTCAATAACTCTTATGCATGCGTACTTTTCGATAGTGGGGCAGAAAGAAGTTTCATAAGTCACCAATTCAAACATATACTTAAGCAAAATTCTCAACCACTAGAAGATTCTTACATCGTAGAAATGGCAAATGGAAAGATTGAGCGCGCTAATGATATTTACATAGGGTGTACTCTCACTCTAGACGACTATTTGTTCAAAATTGACCTTATGCCGGTCACCATAAAAAGCTTCGATATAATCATTGGTATGGATTGGTTAAGCCTTCATCGTGCCGACATTCTATGTTACGAAAGGGCCGTCCGCCTCAATCTGCCGAATGGCAACGTTCTCACCGTTTATGGCAATAAACCTAGTGCGAACCTACAAATCATCTCTTGTGTTAAAACCCAAAAGTACCTCCGAAAGCAATACCATGTTTTCTTAGCCCACATCGTAGACAAGAAACAGGAAGTGAAGGACATCAAAGAAATTCCAGAAGTATGAAACTTCCCTGATGTTTTCCCAGACGATCTGTCTGGTGTACCACTCGCACGACAAGTCGAATTTCGGATCGACTTAATCCCAGGAGCTACCCCCGTCGCCAGGGCTCCCTATCGCTTAGCACCGGCAGAAATGCAAGAACTATCCAGCCAGTTGAATGAACTATTGAGCAAAGGGTTCATCAGGCCAAGCTTCTCGCCCTGGGGAGCACCAGTCTTATTCGTAAAGAAGAAGGATGGGTCTTTTCGCATGTGCATAGACTATCGAGAACTAAACAAACTCACTATCAAGAACCGTTATCCCCTACCCCGAATCGATGACCTCTTCGACCAGCTCCAAGGAGCCAACTACTTTTCAAAAATCGACCTGAGGTCGGGCTATCATCAACTGCGAGTTCAGGAAGAGGATATCCCCAAGACGGCATTCAGAACTCGTTATGGACACTATGAGTTTGTAGTGATGCCATTCGGGTTAACAAACGCGCCCGCGGTGTTCATGAATTTGATGAATCGAGTGTGTCGACCCTTCTTGGATAAATTCGTCATCGTATTCATCGACGATATCCTGGTCTATTCGAGGAGCGAAGAAGAGCACAGACATCACCTACGACTAGTTCTGGAGGTTTTAAGGACCGAGAAGCTTTACGCTAAATTCTCAAAGTGTGAATTTTGGCTCCGAGAAGTAGGATTCCTTGGCCACGTAGTAAGCAAGGAAGGAATACATGTGGACCCCTCGAAGATCAAAGCAATCGAAGATTGGTCAACACCTACAACGCCGACAGAAATCCGACAGTTTTTGGGACTCGCAGGCTACTATCGAAGATTCATACAAAACTTCTCCAAAATCGCTAAGCCTCTCACCACCTTGACTCAGAAAGGGGTGGTGTTCGAATGGGAAGATAAACAAGAAGCCGCCTTCCAGACACTAAAGCAAGCCCTATGCAGCGCACCAGTCTTGTCTCTTCCAGAAGGAACTGATGATTTTGTGGTGTATTGCGATGCTTCAAATGAAGGCCTTGGCTGTGTGCTCATGCAAAGGGGAAAAGTCATCGCTTATGCATCAAGGCAACTGAAGACACATGAAGTTAATTACACAACCCACGACCTTGAATTGGGAGCTGTGGTGTTCGCCCTGAAGATTTGGAGGCACTACCTCTACGGCACCAAGTGCACCATCTTCACTGATCACAAAAGTCTTCAGCACATTCTCAATCAGAAAGAACTAAACATGCGCCAAAGAAGATGGGTGGAATTACTCAATGACTACAAATGTGAAATTCGCTACCACCCGGGCAAGGCTAATGTAGTAGCCGACGCCTTAAGCAGGAAAGAATACTCGGGTCGCCGAGTAAAATCCCTAGCCATGACCATCCACTCCCAACTGGCCACCCAGATCAAGGACGCCCAATTAGAAGCCCTGAAACCAGAAAACGTGGCAAGCGAAGCACTAAGGGGGATGGATAAGAACTTGGAAGTCAAAGGGGATGGAGCTCGTTATCTCATGAATCGAATCTGGACACCGAAGTTCGGTGGGTACCGAGACGTTGTAATGAACGAGGCCCACAAGACTCGATACTCCATTCATCCGGGGTCAGATAAGATGTATCTAGACCTCAAAAGGTTATACTGGTGGCCAAACATGAAGGCTGAAATTGCTACTTATGTGAGCAAGTGCCTCACTTGCGCCAAGGTCAAGGTGGAATATCAGAAGCCATCAGGACTACTTCAACAACCGGATATACCCGAGTGGAAGTGGGAGCGAATAACCATGGACTTCGTAACCAAACTGCCTAAGACATCAGGTGGGATGGATACCATATGGGTGGTTGTGGACAGATTGACCAAGTCCGCGCACTTCCTGCCAATAAAGGAAACAGACAAGATGGAAAAGTTGACCAGGACGTACATTAAGGAGATCGTACGACTACATGGTGTACCAACATCCATTATCTCGGATCGAGATAGTAGATTCACCTCGCGTTTCTGGCAGTCCCTACAAAAGTCTCTGGGAACCAGGTTAGACATGAGTACGGCCTACCATCCACAAACGGACGGACAAAGCGAGAGAACCATCCAGACGTTGGAAGACATGCTGAGAGCCTGTGTGATAGATTTTGGTAAGGCATGGGATACCCATCTACCGCTTATCGAATTCTCTTATAATAACAGTTATCACACTAGTATTGGAGTCGCTCCATTCGAAGCTCTCTACGGTCGCAAGTGTAGATCACCACTGTGTTGGGCCGAAGTTGGAGATACTCAGCTAGCCAGAGGGCAAGTCCCTGATAGCACCCTTACTGGGCCTGAAATCATAAGGGAAACCACAGAAAAGATCATTCAAATTCGGGAAAGACTAAAAGCGTCTCGTGATCGACAAAAGAGTTACGCGGATAAGCGACGCAAACCTTTAGAATTCCAGGTCGGAGACCGGGTACTACTAAAAGTTTCCCCCTGGAAGGGGATGATACGTTTCGGTAAACGGGGGAAACTAAACCCAAGGTACATCGGTCCGTTCGAAATCCTTGCTAGGATTGGTCCTGTGGCGTACAAACTCCGACTACTACAAGAACTTAGTAATGTGCACCCTACCTTCCACGTGTCCAACTTAAAGAAGTGTCTGTCTGACGAGACACTCGTAATACCACTCGAAGAAATCGAAGTTAATGAAAATCTCCACTTTGTGGAGGAACCCATCGAGGTCATGGATCGAGAGATCAAGAGAACAAAACAAAGTCGCATTCCCATAGTGAAGGTTCGTTGGAACGCGAAACGAGGGCCTGAGTTTACCTGGGAACGTGAAGATCAAATGAAGCAAAAGTATCCACATCTTTTCCCAAACCCTTGAAGTCCCAGCCGAACTTAAATTTCGGGACGAAATTCCCTCTAACGGGGGGATGATGTGACAATCGTCAATCTTGAGTCAAGTCAAGTCATCAGGTCAAGCCGGTCAACCCTATTAAACCTTGTGTATTAGGGTTTGTGTTATGTTCATACTGTATAACTTGCTAAATTAATGGGAAAACATCACTTGAGAAAAGTCTTGTGTTAAAAATTTCCTAAGCCCTAGTACTAATCAATGAACTAAACTGATGAAAACCATGTTGCATACTCATTAGGAGTGTGTGGGATCCTTAATCATGACTTAACGGGGCTCAAGAGACTCGCATTACGGAACCAAACACTCACAAATGCCACACTTGAAATCTCTCTCAAATATCTCTTTGTATGAGGAATCTCTCCAAGAATGTCAAATCTCTCTCAAATCTCTCCAAGTATGTGAAATCTCTCTCAAATATCTTTCTGTATGAGAAATCTCTCCAAGAATGTCAAATCCCTCTCAAATCTCTCCAAGTGTGTGAAACCTCTCTCAAATATCTCTCCGTATGAGAAATCTCTCCAAGAATGTCAAATCTCTCTCAAATCTCTCCAAGTATGTGAAACCTCTCTCAAATATCTTTCTGTATGAGAAATCTCTCCAAGAATGTCAAATCCCTCTCAAATCTCTCCAAGTGTGTGAAACCTCTCTCAAATATCTCTTCGTATGAGAAATCTCTCCAAGAATGTCAAATCTCTCTCAAATCTCTCCAAGTATGTGAAATCTCTCTCAAATATCTCTCCGTATGAGAAATCTCTCCAAGAATGTCAAATCTCTCTCAAATCTCTCCAAGTGTGTGAAACCTCTCTCAAATATCTCTCCGTATGAGAAATCTCTCCAAGAATGTCAAATCTCTCCAAGTATGTGAAATCTCTCTCAAATATCTCTCCGTATGAGAAATCTCTCCAAGAATGTCAAATCTCTCTCAAATCTCTCCAAGTATGTGAAACCTCTCTCAAATATCTCTTTGTATGAGAAATCTCTCCAAGAATGACAAATCTCTCCCAAATCTCTCCAAGTGTGAGAAATCTCTCCCAAATCTCTCTCAAAAGTTTCCCGTAACTTTTTGGAATCATTCGGGTCATTCCGGCCCTTAACCGGGTCAAAAACGGCTTGAAACGGGGCGAAAACGAGAAAAATAGGCTTTAGGAACCGAAACCGGAGTGAGAGGCCTCTTAGGACCAGAGACCGAGCCTCTGGTGGCTAAGAGACCAGAGACCGAGCCTCTGGTGGCTTAGAGACCAGAGACCGAGCCTCTGGTGGCTTAGAGACCAGAGACCGAGCCTCTGGTGGCTAAGAGACCAGAGACCGAGCCTCTGGTGGCTAAGAGACCAGAGACCGAGCCTCTGCCTCTGTCGCTCACGCTCTGCTCCTCTCGGTCTCTATTCGCGCCTTCTGTTCCTTCTTCTCGCTCTGTCTCTCTTCGCGCCCCCTCTGTTCTCTCCTTCCCCCTCTCGGTTCCTTCCCTTCTCTCTTCTTCTTCTCTCGGTTTCTGCCTCCCTCTCTCTCGGTTCAGCATAAGAGGGCCGAGCCTCGGCCAGATTTCGCATTTTTGTCACTTTTAGCCCATTTTTGATATTTTTAACATTTTAAGCCCGTTTTTCGTGATTTTAAAGCGGGATTTTCTCCAGAAATTATATTTTAACATAATAAACTCTAAATATTCATAATTTAAACATATTTTGATAAAAATCATTATTTAAATAATAAAGATCTAATGGGGGATTTATTTAAGGTAGAGTGTTGACTTTGCCTTAACTTATGATACAAGCAACTACCCCACACCCACTCTATGACCAGCCATACCTCCCCACCTTACCTATGTCACTTCAATGTTCCCTTACACTCAAATTTCACTCACTCCCACGTTTTTGAGCTGGAACAAACAACCACACTCCTCATTTTCTCTCATTTCTCTCATTCCACTAAGTAACAAACACCACTTTTTCTCTCAAACTCTTCTACACAAATTTTCGAGATTCAAGGCTGATTTCAAGTGTTCTTCCACACTTAGTAAGTAAAAATTCATCCTCCCTATTACTATTTCACTTCATTCTACTCAAATCTTTGGTTGCTTACACAAACTCCCTAACTATGATGTTAGATTCTCGAAAACCTTCAAGGCATCTCCAAGTGTTCTTGAATTAAACACTTCCATTCTTCAACAATCATCTACTGAAATCACTTAAGGTGAGTTCATACCCCTACATTTTCATGTTTTCTCAAGTTTTCAGGGGGGGAATACAAGTTAAAACACTAAGAACATAACTAGATTTTTCTAACAGCCTTCATCAGAAAAGTTCAACTCCATTCACGGACTGTTTTGGGTATCTTAAACATTTTTGTTTTCAAAACTGTACAAGGTGTAAGTAGTTCAAGTTCTTAGCTTTAAAATGACTACTTGCACATCTCCATACGATTTTTCTACAATTTATGGTGATTTTTACAAAACTGCCTATCATTTCAAACAACAATCCGGACCAGTCTGTGATTATGGACATTTTCACCCAAGTTGGAGGTCATTAAAAATCGTGATAAAAATTATGAGTAAACTAGATACATTTTGTGAACTCCCAGAATTTCCTGATCTAGTTTTCGACTTCGTATGATTTTTCTATGATTTTTACAAAACTGGGCAGAATTGCTAAAGTTAGCCAACAGCATGTAAATATCATAACACTTTGTAATATGTTGAGCAAAGTGTATAATCATAAGTTCTAATATTTGAATGTGTATCCTTGTTAGTTTATCATTGTGAACTGAAACTAAGTTATTCATATTAAAAATTATTCATTCCTTTAGAACACGTATTATGTAACTATAAAAAGTATAGTTGGATAAATTCACATCACTAATACATTCCATAAAAAGAATTCATACATATTATATACATTTTAGATAAACTATAATAGGTATAGTTTATGATACATCACTCAACACACTCATACGAAAAGGGTACATTCATACAAGAAAGATTTATATCCACACACATTTCACGTAAACTTGTTAACCTATGTTGTGAGACTCTCTCTCTCCCCGTACGTCCGAGTGCGGGATATAATTCCTGGTAGTTATAATCAAAATCTCCTTGAGGGAGAACGTGATACTTGTATATAGATCTATATTGGGTTTGACACCCCACACCTTGCTGCTAGCTACAGTGGGACCTGCAGGTCTACGGGTGACAAATGTCATTACATTTTCGCAACGCCTGAGAAACGTTGTGGCAGGTTCACATAGTCACAGTATGATTATAGCGACTCACCTAGGGAGATAACAATTCATAAAGTTTACGGGGTTTCATAAAACCGAAGTAGGTTTTAGATTGATAAAGAAATTTACTTTCCATATCATTATAAACTCACGACGTTTCTACTAAGAAATGATGATTTCTTATACATTTTAGTCTTTGGTTATAAGGCTACATTTTTCGGATGTCAAGGAAAATATCGGATTTTTCTGACACAAACGCGACATTTACATGTGATAGACTTCTACTAAGTTTATTAATAAAAGCTTATGAACTCACCAACCTTTGTGTTGACACTTTTCAAACAACTCGTATTCTCAGGAAAACACTAAACAGGTAATCAAGTGCTTTTGAGGATGGGACGTTAAGACGTCAAACTTTTCATATTTTGTCAACATATTGTAATTGATTTTGAAACATGTAATTCATACAAGTGATGTAACTTTTTTTCAATTATGTATATGTTGGTTGTGTTTGCTTAAATTACTATCGAAATTGTGGTTATGATACTATACATGAAGTCCTCCACCCCCGGACGTTTCCGCCATCCTTGGTTTGGGGGTGTGACAGTTTAGGTTGTAACCCTTAAGGAGTCTACAAGTATAAATAGACCCTATGGGTGAGGGAATTCGACACACAACCTAAAGCAAGGAACCTCTGGCCGAATTCCTCCCCTCTCCTCTCTCCTAAATCATCTTGCTTGCTATTGGTGTTTGTAAGCCATTAGAGGAGTGACATTTGTGACTCTAGAAGCTCCAAGACAAACAAGATCAACAAGGAATTCAAAGGTATGATTCTAGATCTGTTTCATCATTGTTATTTAACCTAATTAGCTATTAGAAGTCTTGGATTCAAAGCATGTTTAATTAGAAAGCCTAGATCCGAGCAATAGGGTTTTGCATGCGCACATAGGAAAGTTCTTATGGCTAAAACCCATCATTTTTTAGAATGATTTTAAAGCAACATGAAATTTATTGTTATTTAAGAGTTTAAATTTTATTGCTTTAAATTGATTCTTTTCCCAATATGTAATTGATTGATTGAAAATAAGATATTGATCCTTGCTTTTTAAAATTAAAGTTAAATAGTAGGTCCTTAAATCTTATTACACATTTATGATATTAAGATCATTGAATACATATATAGTTCCTTATATGTTCTTTTGTTCTTTTTTATTGTTGTAACTTATCCTGATGTAGCTAGTTCAACAATTTCCCCAATTACATTTATAGATGGTATGAAAGAGGCTAAGGATATGGGGTAACTTTCTTTTGACACATTACAACAAACAATCATGTAATTATTTGAAATCAAATAGTATTAGGCAATAATTAAGAAAATGTAATCTTATAGAAAAACAATGTCCCTTTTACTTCCAATCTATAATTAACTGATTTGAACATTCTTATGCATTCACTTTCTCTTATCAACCCGCATCACTTTCTACATCAGTTTCAAGATTCATTCTTCTATAAGATTTAAGTTTTCTTCATCGAGTAGTTATTTGTGTGTTGTTGTTGTGTTGTGTGTGTGGCTCATTATGTGTAGTTATGTTGTATTGAACTATACCTCTATCATAGACGATTGAAAGAAAATATCCATTCCTCTGGGAATGAAACCAGAAAAGGAGAACGGATTGGTTCATTCCATTCCATTGGGATAATTAGAAATTTCCTTTTTCAATCCTATCGAATTAACCATTCCATTCCTTTGTTTATTCCTTATAGCAAATCACTATCCAAAATAAATAATGTAGAGCCTGTGTATTCAAGTGGCAAATACCATATTATAGCATGTATGTGTGTATGATGAATGCCATATTATATAATCAATTTTTCCACCAAACAATATCTATATGTGGCTATTTATGGCATTTTATACCAGTTGTATAAAAAACGGGTGTGAAACATGGGTCTAATGGTAATTTATTTGATTAGCCTATAACAAAAGTGATGCTTTGAGGCTTATTTATGAGGTAAATGCATAAAATAGCATTATACTTTTTCAATTTAACCTATAAATACATAAAAGTTAGGAACAAAATATGAGTGAGGGTATAATTGGTAACTTGATTGGTTACACTATAACTAAAGTTATTGGTTTGTGTGTACTTTGTGGTACAAAAGATTGTACATTTGGATAAACTCTTTCAGAACATCTTCAAACATCTTTGTTTGTGCTTATGTCTGTTTGTAGTGTACAAATGTCAAATATTTCAAATGTGATAATTACCATATTTGACATGTTTTACCTTTAATAACAACATAGTTTTGTCATTGTCCTTTTTTGATATGATAAATGGCATATTATGATATTTTACCTCTAATAACATCGTAGTTGAAAACTTTATAACATATTATACCATCATTCAAAAAGCTTCATTCTCATTTTCCTCAAATAAAATCCAAAGCTAAAATCTTCAACATTTGGAACAAAAAGAGGAAAACTTCCATACTTGTACTAGAATCTATCATATTTTATAAAGAAAAACCCTTATTTTCCTAAAAGCCGTGGTTAGTTCTTGGTTCGGCATGCAATGTACTAGAATCTATCATACTTGTAGTATTAGTTAAGTATTCTAAAGACCTGGTTATCCTATACACAAATGTCGAATATCTACTATACTTATTCGAAATTTCGAATCTTTGGAGACACTCAGAGGCGTACACTAGTTGCATATTTGAAATTCTGGTGACATCCAAATGCGTGTTTTAGACGTATTTCCGAAGCTTTGTCGACATCCAAAGGTGTATGTTTTCGAAACTCTGTCGATATCGAAAGGCGTACTTTCAAATTATTTTCTAAACTCTGGTGACACTCAAGGCGTATACTAGTTGTATTTCCGAAGTCTTGGTGCCATCCAAAGGCGTGCACTAGCTGTACTTTCGTCGTTCTGTTACTATCCGAGAGCGTATCTTATTAGTATTAATCCTAATTTATGATTAGTATGAATCCTTCACAAAATATAAAATCTAACATAGATTATAACATTTTATAAAGAAATCTACAATTAGTCTGAAAGCTAACTCTGTAATTCGAACTATTGGTTAATACGGTTTTCGATATTAAGAACATACTGAATATGAACATTTGAACTGAAATAGTAAGTTTGAGTACAAGATTTCCTTGTACTTTTTCTTGTATTCTCCCCCCCCCCCCCCTGGAAAACATTTGAAAAACTTTGAAAAGGGAGTAGGGGTATGAACTCACCAATCGAGGAATGTGTCGGTTTGGACGCTAAACATCAACTCGGGGCTTGAAAACGCGCGAGGTTCCTATGTAATATGAAGAGATACATAATTGTATCTAATTAGACTTTGAACTACTATTAAGAATAGAATATACACTCCAAGGCGCGAAAACATTTTATTTCAAGTGTTAGGAGTGATCCGGGTAGCATCTAAGGGTGTGTATGGCTTGAATATGGAGTTTGCTCTTCAAGAGTAAACTCCTAATGGAGTTTTCGGCCTAATGACCAACTCCCCAAGAGTTTACGGCCTTAAACTCATGGTGGGGGTGTTCTTGTGTGCCTAAGGTCTTACAACTCTTGTGGGGTAATGCTAGGCTTGGTTTTAAGGCATTGGAATGGAATTTGGATATCATAGGGACCATTTGAGGAGTTTACGGTAGTAAACTAGGATTTTACGGTTGTAAACTCTTATGTACCAAGTCTTAATGTGTTTTGGTGGTCCTAGATTAAACACATGTGATTCTAACTCATTTTACAAATCATAGGACGAAGTTAAGGCACCATTTGACCCATTTATAGGAGTTTACGGCCCAGGAACCCATCCTTGGAGGGTTTACGGCTGTGAAATCCTACGGGGTAGTTTTCTTGATGATTAAGGTCCCTAACATACTTGTGGATGGTTCTAGACATTATTCCAAGGCTTAGGAGGTGTTTAAGGGGCATTTTAACACCTTAGAAGGTGTTTACGGCCTATGAAAGGGTGTTTACGGCCCAAGCATGTTCTTGGGTAGTAAACTTATGTTTACCCCTCAAATGTTAAGGTTTTGGTGTTCTAAGTCCAGTCTTGAAAGCCCCTAAGTCATATATAAGCTCTAAAGGTGGTTTAGAAGGGGTTTAAGGCTCAAAAAACCCATTTGTATGTGTTTGTGGCCTAAGGCTGTTCCAGGGTCGTAAACACATGATTATGGTCCTATTTCATAATCTAAACACGAATTTGAAGGCGAAAGATGTTAATCTATGAGCTAGGATAGTTATCTTACCGATTTGGAGCTTGAATTGGATGGTTTTGGATCAAGAACTTGGATTTGAGGAGAGAGAGTAGAGAGAGTGAAAAAGCTTCAAATGAGGCTCACTCAACTTTAAATATGATTCGGGTTTGGGGCTCGGTGGAATTCTACCCGATACTGACGCTAAACGGGGCTTTTGGTCATACCCGATTAAGTTACCGTAAACCGACGCTGTCGAAACTAAAAGTTTTCCAATTAATAATTTGGGGTGTTGTCACGCATTAGTAATGGATTTGGACACTCACTAGGTCATTATAAAAGTCTTAAATTAAATAACCTAACCCAAAATGTTAGCGGAAAATTGAAAGATAGACGGGTTTCGCTGATAGGAACGGGTTATCGTGACGGAAAATTTTCGGGTTGTCACATTATCCCCCCGTTAGAGTGAATTTCGTCCCAAAATTTAGAATTAAGACACAATCATGGGTTTGGAAAGAGACATGGTTATTTCCATTTCATCGAGTCTTCGTTCATCCAAGTGAATTCGGGTTCTCGCATGGTATTCCAGCGAACCTTCACTTATCGGGATACGGCTTTGTTTCGTACATTTTAATTTCTCGATCTATGATTTCGATTGGTTCTTCCATGAGTCTTAGACTTTCGTTGATCTTGGTCTCATCAAAGGGATTACTAGGGTTTCATCGGATAGGTACTTCTCAAGAATAGAGACGTGAAAGACAGGGTGAATGTTGCTAAATTCTGAAGGTAGTCGGAGTTTGTAGGTTACGGGATTGATCCCAACAAGGATTTCGAAAGGTCCTATGTACCTCGGGTTATGTTTTGCACACTTACCACGTGACCAAGGAAAGTGGTTAGACTGAAGGGCATCACTACGATCTCGTAGTGACCATATCGAGTTCTAAATGCTATCTTGGAAACATCATTCTCATGAATTCGAAGTTGACGATACCTTGATCTAAGGTTTATCTTCGAGAAGTAATTGGCTCCCTGAAGTTGATCGTAAAGGTCATATATTCAAGGAAGAGGATATCGGTTTTTGATGGTTCATTTGTTCAACTCGCGGTAGTCGATACACATCCGGAAGGATTCATCTTTCTTCTTCATAAATAAAATTGGGGCTCCCTAGGGTGAAGAACTCGGTCTGATGAACCCCTTGTTGAGCAGAACAATGAGCTAACTGGATAACTCCTGCATTTCTTCTGGTGCTAAATGATAGGAAGATTTGGCTACAGGATTAGCTCCAGGAATTTGGTCGATGCGAAACTCGACTTGACGTTCGGGATGAATTCCTAGGAGCTCTTTGGCAAAGAAATCAGGAAATTGCGAACTTCGGGGATGCTCTCGAGGTCTTTAACTTCCAGTTTCTCGTTGATAACATGTGCTAGGAATATATGGCACTCCTTTCATAAAAGCTTTTGGGCTTTGATGCACCAAGCGATGCGAGGGCTGAAACTAAGTTTATCGCTGTAGATCCTAAGAGTCTGATCAGAGGGGAGATTGGAATGGATGGATATAACAAAAGATATATGCACGATTGGGACTCCACCAATCCATGTCCATAAGAACATCAAAGCTCTTAATGGTAACTGGTATTAGGTCAAAGGGAAATGAATGATCGTTGAGGGTAGGGGTGCAGCATTCTCTTTCTCACCGTTAGTCGTCTCGATGGTAAATGTTTCGGTTACTAGTTGAGGACTATGTTTATGAAGATGTTCGAATGAATAGCTAACAAATTTTCTTTCAGAACTAGAATCGAAAAGTATTGCAAGCATAAAGGTTCTCGAAGAGGAATATACCTGTGGCAACGGTGGGATCGGCGGCTGCCTCATCTTCTCCCATAGCTAGGACTCTCCCGGTATTGCCAGTTGTTGCTGCCTTGGGGCAGTTTCTCTTGTAATGTCCGACTTTGCCGCAACCATAGCAGGCCTGACTGATGCCCACTTCGGAAGGTTGATTGGTTGATTGGGTTGGTGTTCTGCAACTTCGCGCGAGGTGACCCTCTTGGCCACAGTTTTTACAAAACTTCTCACGACAGGGACCGGGGATACGATGGTGGTAACTGCACCTGTTGCACCACGGAAGAATACCAGCATATCCAGTGGTAGGTGCTTGAGTTGAGGAACCGATGATAGAAACAGCAGCAGGGGTAGTAGCAGCGTGGACTACCACTGTTTGCTGCTTCTTCGAGGACTCCTGTGAAGACTGACTCTTCTTCTTCTTCCAAAACTTTCTTTTCTCACCACTTCTCTCTGTCGGCTCAAGAGTGGTGGATGCTCAAACAACTCACTCCATGGAGGGGTTAATGTCTCCGCAGAGGACCCCCGCGGAAGGATTTTTTAAACAATAAAAATGAAACTTTTTCTGATTTCGTGGACATGAAGTCATTCCGCGGAGGTCTGCAGAAGGTCCTCCACATAATCCATGTCTATAACTGGAAAAGTCAATTTTTATGATAAAATTTTGAAATTACCCCTGATTTTTGTCTATTGGCGGTATTTTCCTTTCCTATATTCCTTGCAACCGCTGACAACCCCTAGCGCCACTGGACCGCTGGAATCCGCTACCATCACTAGATCACCAAAATCTGCTACCGCCACTGCATGTTGGAGACATCTAACCTACCCTTGAGCATCTTCTTCCTGCAAACAGCAGAACAAATAACTCTAGCGATATCCATCACTTCCTCACTCTGCCACCATTACCATCTTTTTATAATAAGCCATAGACCCGAAATCAACCATCTCTTACTATATGTTCACCCCTACATCACATTTTTCTTTTCAATTTTCTACAAATCTATATTGACACATAAATTTTGAGTTTTGGATTGTGATTCGAGGTTTTTTTGAATTCCATCATAGGTTTTCTGGAATTAGGGGTGTCGATTTATAGAGGATTGAGAGTTTTGTTGGATTATGTATAATGGTCACCTGGCTTTCTAATCGATCTCACACAACCTGATCCATCACTTCTATGGTTGATTAACGTGTTTCCGATGGCAACCACGTCGAAGAAGGAAACATTAGCCAATGGCAAATGTGGTTGTCTAGTGAGTGAGAGATAGAGTTGAAAAAAGTGGATCTTGTAAGTCAAGGCTTAGTATTTGTTGAATGCATCATACAGTATATTTGGGGTTGTTAATAAATCTTCCATCGAGTATATCATATTTTAAATCTGGAATCGATCTTGTATTTGGGTTTATTCAAGTATATGTTATGCATTTGAGTATACGATTCTAGGTTATTTCTGGATTCAATTTTGAGTTAGATTAAGTGGAGTTATGAGTATCTTGTTCTATATGTAGTTCTATGTTTGTTCTGACAGCGGTTTGTAACGACCCGTCTCTGGTAT
Source organism: Lactuca saligna (assembly GCF_052625555.1). Lineage (NCBI taxonomy): Eukaryota > Viridiplantae > Streptophyta > Magnoliopsida > Asterales > Asteraceae > Lactuca > Lactuca saligna. The sequence continues at coordinate 82,132,274 of NC_136419.1, forward strand.
GTTGCTTCATATTATTTATTTTAGAAGCTTGTAGAGGGACTCGACGAGTCTATGGCCCGACTCGTCGAGTAGAGTCGTGGTCTTGGGCAGCGTATAGATCGGCGACTCGGCGAGTCCATATTCGGGACTCGGCGAGTCGGCCTGCCAGGTAGAAACCCTAAATCCCCGGGTTTGCACCCTATTTAAACCACCTTATGAGCCCCCAAACTCGTCTCCTTTACCCTCAAAGCATTATTTGGCAAACCCTAACCATTCCATTGAGTATTTGAGCTTTTCTTGTCTAAATCTTGAAGTTTTGAAGAGAAGAAGGAGGCTAGATCTAAAGGAGAAGAAGAAGATCCAAGTTTTTGCACCTATTTCAGAGTATCTTGAGGTAATAATCGGTTTCTTCCAGTTTTGATGATTGATTCTCCTTTATAAGCATATTTAGCCAATTCTTTAGCTTGTTCTTAGTAGATAAATCATATTGGATGGATTAGCTTTCGGATCTAGCCATGTTTTAGTTCCAAAAACGTAGATCTATCAACTTTATGAAGCCATTTTGCATGATAGCCCTAGATCTACTCTTCCAAGTGCCTTTTTAGCCTTTATATCCTCTTGTATGCATTTGTACACGTAAAGTTGGGAACTTTACGTGGTAAACCAACCTTAGGAACTCAGATCTATGTATTGTATGCAGTCGTTTTGATCAGAATCGAGCTTTTAGTAATTGCATGCATGTGACTCGGCGAGTCGTTCTTCGGACTCGGCGAGTCGAGTCGCGAGTCCCCGATCCTTCCCCTTCGAGTGATTCCGAGTGGAGACCAGTGAGTAGTGGAATGGACTCAGTGAGTCGGAGGTTAGACTCAGTAATGCAAGGACTCGGCGAGTTGTTCATACAACTCGGCGAGTCTAAGGCAATCTTCATAATTTCAAGAACAACTCGTCGAGTTGTTCATACAACTCGGCGAGTCGGATGCAGATAGTCTGAGTTTTAGAATCGAATGGGAACTCGTCGAGTTCAAGCCATACTCGACGAGTAGCAGCAAGCAGGGTTAAGAAATGAGAGTAGGGACTCGGCGAGTTGGCGGCCCAACTCAGCGAGTCAGGTCAACTGTAAGTTGACTTTGACCAGAAGAGTTGACTTTGACCATAAGAGTTGACCTTCACCAGGAGAGTTGACTTTAGCTAGGGGTAAAAGAGTCATTTTACCCTAATGCAATTATTAGTATTTTGATTGAGTGTATTTGTGGAATTATAGCCGGGGAGATACCGAAGTAGCAGCAGATAGCTTCCAGAGCCATACACTCAGCAGCCAGATCACGAGGTGAGTTTCCTTCCAATAGGAACGGGTCTAAGGCCACAATGCCGACCCGTATAGCTAGTAGTAGTTTCCGGACTTCGGTCTGATGCAGATTTTATTATGTTTGAAGCCTTAGTGGCTCAGACAGGATTATGTGTTATATGTTCCGGATTACAGCCCGATGCAGTATGCTATTTATGTGTTCATGCTAGTTGATATGTTGTGCTATGCTATGATCAGTAGTTTCGGACTTCTGTCCGATGCAGTCAGTTCCGGACTTCGGTCCGATGCAGTCAGTTTCGGACTTCGATCTGATGCAGGAGGCAAGGCCTCAATAGTTCCGGACTTCGGTCCGATGCAGAGGGCAAGGCCCTGGCTAGTTCCGGACTTCGGTCCAATGCACTTTCCGGACTTCGGTCTGATGCAGTGGGCAAGGCCCAGTATGTGTTTATATGTATTGTATGGTATGTGGTAGTTTGGGGGAGCTCACTAAGCTTCGTGCTTACAGTTTCAGTTTTGGTTTCAGGTACTTCCGCAAGTAAAGGGAAGAGCTCGGGTTGATGGCATCGCATACACCACAGTTTCAGCTGTCCTAGGAGATGTTTTTAGTTTTTCATAAATGTGATTGATACAGTTTTGATACACTTCTACATAACTATTAGTTACTGTTTTGAAACATTGACATATGGGTTTTACTTTGTGATATTATTTTAGTACTTTTATTTTTGGGTCGTATTTTGGGATGTTTCACGGTTAATGGTGGTAGTTAATGGAGTGCAGGTTAAAGGCGAATGTGGTTGTCCGGTGAGAGATACGGAGTGGAAAGAAGTAGAGGGAAGAGAGAGAGGTGAAGTAGATGACATTCCATGGGTTTTCAGTGGGTTTCGGCATGGTTCGGTTTATTCCATGTCTCTGGTGGTTGTAGCTCCGGCATGAGTCTGGTGGTGGTGAGAAAGGAGAGTGTGAGATGGGTGGAGTGGGGGTTGGGAGTGGGACCCATGTATTGATTACTTTTTTTCTTATTTTTGTAATTAATAATAGAAGGAAATTGAAAAAGAAACACAAAGGGTAAAATAGTCTTTTTTATCTCTACAAGGAGCTAAAAACGTAACAAAATGATAAGTTAAGGACCGTCCATCTACAAAAGAATCGTTAGGGACCGAACATGTAATTTTGACAAACCACAGTGACCATTTTAGTAATTTGGTCTATAAGTGGTTAAGATTTTCATCCTCGTCTCACAAAATACTTATTTATTTATATATATATATATATATATATATATATATATATATATATATATATATATATATATATATATATATATATATATTCCATCTTTTGTAGCCCAAACATTAACGTCCATGTGTAATACAACACATTTACGAGTTCAACTTAGATTTTGGCCGTTCATTATATCTGGTTTTTGTGAAAACTTTTCGGTTCGATCCAGTCTATTAAATAAAGATAAAACCATTGCTAACTATTTTCTCTTACATGTCCCGATTCAAACACGGTTTTCAAAACATTGTTTAAAAATCAATTTCCATGATGAACTACTCCAAAGAACACCATCATATCAAAGAACACCATCATATCAAGGTAACACCTCTATTAACTATTGTCGGTCACCATAAAAATAGTTACAAAACCTCATGCATTTCTTTGGGTACACATTCTTTTATATCTATATCTTTAATTGTGTACCGATAAGATACTTTCGAGATTCGTTCATTCGCCTTTATTGCCTGTAATGACAATATCATAATGTCTTATTAACCATAGTCACCACATGACCATGAAAAGCATATAAACATACAAATTTGCAAGTTAAGAAACAAAACCTGTTTTTGCCAATCTGTATGTCTAGTAACGAATAAGAGACTCCCGGATTGTATTATAGATCCAATCACGATCCCAATCCAAAGTCCCTTTGCTTTCAAATGTAAAGGGAATCCAAGAACAATGGCTGTTGGCATCCCAAACAAATAAAATGCCACCAAAGTCACATAAGCTCCTATATGTTGCCACCCACTTCCCCTAGCGATTCCTAAAAGCATCAAGAACTATTAGTAATGATATTGTATAGATCAAAAATGTGAAAAAATCAATCACTCACCAGAAATAACTGCTTGTAGGCTATCTGTGATGATCGAGAGAGCTATGAAAGGACTCATTGATACAACATAACTTACTACTTCCATTTTGTTACTGAAAGCATTTGCAAGATAATGGCGACAACTGAAAACCATGGTGCTTACTATTATGGCTTCGATAACAGCTAGAAACATCACTATACAAACAGCTAAACGGGCTGCTCGTGGGTTTCCAGCCCCTATCTCATTTGAAACCCGAGTGCTACATAATCGGATTGTAGAATGAGATTTTTTTATGTAAAGATAGATGAAATTTTAATGGTGATAGGTTAAAATACCTTGCGGCTGCTCCAAACCCATAAGGTATAGTGAAGTGTAGCGTGGAGATAGTTAAGCTGATGAAAACAAATGTTGAAGATATTTTGAAGCAAAGAGAATACGAGATGATTATTGTTAAGTAAAGTTAATGAGGAAGATTTGAAGTAATGAAAGATTACCATATGGAAAGAAGTGATGTTTCGAGTTGTGGATTTTGTAACAAGCCAGATATTAAGACAAGAAGTTCAAGTGACCACCATTTTAGGCTACAAAATATATGCATTAATTGTTGTCAAAATTCTGTTACAAATAAACTATATCCTAAGCTATTAATTCTAAGATGAAATGATGAATGAGTTTACCAAACCATTACAGCCGATGGGATAGCAAACCAGAAGAATTCCTTCATACCTACAAATGCGTCCATGCAGAAAGTCACACCAACATTCTTACACAACGATGAGAATTTGAAATAAAACACCATTAACATCAAATAGAACCAATTTGACAAACTAAACGCTGTAGCAGCACCAACGCTACCCATCTTTAACTTGAAGATCAAACCCCAACAAAGAGGGGCATGGAAACATAAAACAAGTGTAGAGGTCACGAGCAATGGCATAGTCAGACTCTGTGATTGGAGTAATCTGACAAGTGGCTTCACAATTGCACCGGAAAAGAGAGATGGAATAAGGTATATGGAATATTTTCTTGCTTCATGTGAGATCAAAGGGTCGTGTCCAATTAAAATTAAGAACTTATCGATGAAAATCCAAGAGATGGAGATTGGGATGCAAACAATTAGCAATGAGATTATGGCACTGCATGTGTAGCCACCGATTTTGTTATGTTGTTTGGCTCCAAAAGCTTGCCCATAAAGGGTCTCAAGTCCTCCCACAAGACCTGACTATTTGTGAAACGATTTTTTTTTTAAAAGACATGAATTTATAGTTAATATTTAGTTAGTTAATGGTAAATAAATCTTCTATTTCATTGTAAACATAACATAATCTTAAAGGAAATGCTTACAAGAAGACTAAAACCAGTGACATTAGTGAGGGAGGTGGCAATGGCGAGGCTAGACAAGGATAGTTCATCAACATGCCCCACCATTATCACCGCCACCATTTGCATTAGGTATGGCAACAAAGCCACCACCACCATCGGCAGTGCAATAAGAGTCACCTTTTTTATTTCATGACCATAATCCGCCCATTTGTCCCCCTGTTGCTTTCCATTAGGCAACTCCTCTAATGTTTCCATATCTCTCTCACACCTCCAACAAAACTATAATATATATACAAATATATACAAGAGACAAAATAAAGGTGTAGTGGAGTAACTTAAGATTCATTTTACTTTAAAACAGCGTGCAAAACCAACCGGAATATTCTAAATTGTTTTACATGTAAAATGAGGTTATAATAATAGACAGGACCAAATACAAACCATACTTCTCGAATGCTAAGAAAGACACCAAAAAAAAAAAAAAAATTGTTCTTTTTCTTTTATAAATTTTTACGCTTATGGAAAAGACAGAGCTCTAAAATGAAAAAAAAATGATATTTTCAAAGATTTTTTTTTTTTTTTTTTTTTTAAATTTCATAGTGCTAAGGTAGAAAATATATGTGGATGAGCCATAACAGCCTGAGAAAACTTATAACAAGACATTAGAAGTTAGAGGAAAAACATTATTGTTGAAAAAGCAGCAAGTTGATGAACTAGAAACAGTGTTATGAAAGCTATTGCATTCGATGAGGAGTCTATACTCGAGAGAGCCAATTGCATTTTTAAAATTCAGGGGTTGGAAGAAAGAAAAATCCTGGGCTTAACGCAAACAAGATTCTTCAATGGTTTGGTGAAAGGGAATTCAAAAGGCTTGCAGATACACGGGTTGAATGTAAAATAAAGAAATTCACAAATTCACCTAAATAACTTAATTACTTTTTAAAATATAGCCAAAAAATCGAGTTTTTCCAAAAATAACCATTAAAATCGCAGATGCTATATAAAAGCTTTTTTCTTGAAATTTTGTTTTTTTGTTTTTTTCTTTTTTTTTTTGAGCCATTGAAAGAGTTGTGAGTGAATTTCTTGAAATTAAAAATACTTCCGGCCCATGGGCCAAAATGGGCCCAATTCAATGCTCAATATAGGAAGATAGCTCGCAAGTGAGCTCAAACACCTAAGATTATGTTGGCTATTTTATAAAACATGCTAATTTTTTGCTATTTAGTGTAAAAAGTCTTAAATAAATTTGACTAAATTTATAAATTTCTCTATAAAATACTAGTGGTTATCGGTCATTGCTTGTACTAATGGTGGGAGTAGGCGCAGAAATGGGTCCCAAAGCGTTTATAAATCATTTAATTTATTTTCCATAATTAATAAACAATAAACAAAGATTAAAAAAAAGAAAATATAAAGGGCAAAATTTCATTAATTTGTTCAACACCTTATGAATAATAGAGCAAAATGAGACAAAAACCAACTCTCAATGTCTAGTCGCGTGCAAATTCCATAAAAACCTTCTATCATCCCCGTCATAAAAAAAATGACTTACAGAATTATCAAATCCAATAATATTCAGTCTAGTTCAGTTCAGTCTTATCGAATCCAATAATATTCAGTCTAGTTTAGTCCTGTTCAGTGTAACCTGGTCCAGTGTAACAACCACAACCTAACTTTTAAATTTCCTACATTTGATCAACATGAAAAGATTCAAGTTTCACAAACACCTTTTTCATCTTAACCATAGTTTTACACTAAGCAACAAACCCTAAAAACCAAAACACACTACCATTTCCATCTTAACAACCATCGAACAACTAGGGTTCCGACTTATCTTCACCATCACCACCACTTTCACCAGGCGGTGGTGGTTGTTGGCTACTTTCACCTCCCTCTGGCGGCTCCACTTGCTCACCGCTCTCAGTGTTTTCATTCTCAGGGTGAAAATTGATCGGAAACTTCGTAACCCTCGGCTTATCGGTCAATATATTTCTTTGAACCTTATCAATCATCACCTTTTGTGGAGGCTCCTCTCTTAGCTTTTCATCATCATAATCATTATTCACATAATATCCCACTCTCACAAATTCTTGTCCCACGTATGAACACGTCAGCAAAAGCACAGTCACTCCGATTATATCTTCTTCACGGATCTTTGATGGGTCCGGTGGGTCCGCCTTAAAAATAATTCAAATTAGTTTTTTTTTTTTTTTAATTTTTAATTTTTTGTTTTTTGGTTGGTTGAATTTGTGATTAGTTACCTGAAAAACAAAGCGGTAATTTCCAATGTTGACGGGTCCCACGAGTACACTTTCTAAGAGCTGATCGTATGTTTCATCCTCAGCTGATCCAACATAAATGAGTTTCCATTCAAGATCTAAAAAAAAAAAAAAGTAATAAATAGATGAAGTAGTGATGATTGTAATTTGTAAGGAGTTAGAATTATAATGAAAATTGATGTCCAATTCTAAAGTGAATATATTATGAAACTATGAAATTGGGTTCTCTGTCATCTAAAGAGAATGTATCAATGATGTTTCTTGCTTGGTGTAAGTGTAAAATGTCATTACCATAAAGAAGATTATCAGTTGCAAAGGAATTGGTTTCTTTAGCGAATTTAAAGATAATCTTGCATATAAAACAAGCGGAATTCAATTGCATTTGTTTCCAGGAGTAATATACTAAAGATGCCCATCAACATAGTGTTCTTCCCCTTTGATTTGGTTAACCCAGGTTATTTATTAGGTATGTGTGCGTTCAATTCAATTATCGACACATACAACCCTATTTTAACCTAATTTTGTCATGTAATTTGGTAAAAAGCTGAGAATCAAAGGAAATATCCTACCAATGATCAGTAAAATAACATAACTGGGCGAATTCTGTACTCCAATTGCGAATCAAGAAACCCTAACAATCAATAGGTACAACTTTATAACGTCATTAACCCTAATTGAAAAATCAAAACACGAACGAGATTCAAGCTAATGAACATGAAGACAATTAAACATGAAGGAGTTGCCGAACATACCTTCTTTGAGAGGCGAAACACACTCGTACGAGATTTCAAACTGGAAAGGCGTGAGAAACGACGCCGGATTATCCAACACCGTCACGTTCGTAATGTTCACTGCGCTCATTGTGAAAGCTTAAATTGCGCGAATCAACGGAATACACAACCGGCTACAGTCGATCGGAAACCCTAGCTCTCGAATCCTTCATCGGAGTTTTTAAAACCCTAAATTGTGAGGGAAATTGAAGACGGTGATGAACGAAAATTGGGAACTAGGAAATGAAGGAGTTGAGAAATCTTGATGTCGGAGAAGAATGGCGTATGCATTTCGTGTTCTGCGATGTATTTATATTGTTGACCGGCTACTGATATTGTTTACCGGGAAGAGCCGGTGGAGTAACGGCTTAGGGGGTCAACCTATTTGGTATTTTTGAGTCACTTGATGGCGGGAAGGAAAACACGTGACCGGCACGTGTTAAGAAAAGTATCAATGGGAAAAACCTATGTTATAGTTTTCTAAGAAGTTAATTAAATGAAAATAAATAATATATAATTAATTTTTTATGTTATTTATCTTTTAACTATATTTAATAGATTATTAAATTTATTATTTTGGTTTTTATTATATTACTGTAGTATATTTTAATTTGGTAAATTGATATTGAATCTACCGTGACACATTTATTTTGATATTCGTTGTGACGTAATTTTTTTCATTTAGGTTTGTCTAACGTTGACGTTATTATCATTTTGACATTTGATATGATAGATTTACCTGATTTAAATGCATTCTAATGGTATAACAAAAACCTGGAAAAATGTTGTCACATTTTGTACAAAACTAAAATATAAATGACCTAAAAAATAAACTGTGTGTAATTGGTTACCATTTTCTCAATTTACAAACTAAAAAAGTATTTGGGATTTCATTTAAAAATAATTTATTGATTTATTAGATTTTTAAAAAATCAATAAGTAAAAAAAAATGTTTGATAATATGTAAAAGATTTTTAAAATAACTTATCATTAACCCTTTAAAAAGAAGATTTTAATAAGTTAAGATTTCTAATTTTTCAAAACTTTTTATAACTTTTTGGATTGTAAAAGACAAATATATTCTAAAACATATATAAGTTAATGAAAACATATATATATATATATATATATATATATATATATATATATATATATATATATATATATATATATATATATATATATATAAATAAAATAAAAAATCTCACCACAAAAACTAGTCCAATTTAAAAAAAAAAAAAAAAAAACTCATTTATTACTGCCGTACTCAATAAGTAGTTTTGCCTAGATTTCTTTTTGAGTTCAAAATAAAATCTCAAACAGTGATTATATAAAAGATCTTTCCACTAAAAACCTTAGGACATTTTTTTTCTCTAAGTTTTTTTCGACATTTTTTAAAATATTTTATTTATAGCGACACCTCTTAAATATCCCACCAAAGCCTCAATTTCACCCAAATTGTTTGAGCCTACAAATAAAAAATAAGAGATGCTACTTTGACCCCACTCATAGAACATGCATATACGATCCAAATCCATGCCAGGCTTTTCCAAATTATCTCTATTTGCTAAATGATTTGAGTGAAGCATGCCAAACCAAAATCTTAGCTTTATTGTACTAGCTTATACCAATTTGTAACTCTAGGTAAGGTTACATAGAAATTAACCGATCCAATTAAGAATAGGCATATAGGATTGGATATTGAATTACAGTTAGATTCGATTGGATGTGAAAATTCAAAATCTAATTTGATTGGGACGGTTATTGGTTCATCATGAAAATCCAATGGATAACCGAACTAGTCCAATCTAACTGGATATATAATTTTGATCCAATATTATTATCCAAGCGTTATTAATGTTATTAATTATTTATTAAAAAAATAAGTTGAAGACTTGAAGTTAATATTATTTTGTTAGTCTTATTTATCATATTTGTGTGCGGTTTTATTTTTGAAAAAATTATTTACATTAGATGATATAACATTAAAGTCATGTTGTAAGTTTTTTGAAACTTAACTCAAGTAAGAAGAACAATAGAATATTCATAGAAATAACTTATATATCGAGTTAAAATTACTTTTATATTTCTTGTCAAAAGAAAAAATGATAGCAACTGATATTCTAAAGTTTTTAAAATGTGTTGATTGTTTTACTATTAAAACTATTGCATATTGAATTATGTTGATTATTTTTATTAGTGTTGCACCAACGGAACGAAGTTTTCTCAAATTGAAGATTTTGAAGTTCTACTTACGATTTACAATGACTCGAGAACGACTCAATGGATTGGTTTTGATAAAGATTGATCGCAACATTTTAGGACAAAGTTACTTATAAAGATATTATTGAAAAATTTATTTCAACGAATATTAAAAGGGTAACTGTTTCAATAGAAGCAATTTTTTTTGTGAATTATTTTAATGAAAATTTAATTTTATGGATTGCTTAAATTTTTAGATCTTATAAGTTTTAGGATATATATATATATATATATATATATATATATATATATATATATATATATATATATATATATATATATATATATATATATATATATATATATATATATATATATATATATATATAAAAGAGTTCCTTTCACATAGAACTTTGATTTCTGACCATTGGATAGTCATGCCTAAGGATACGCATTAGAACCTTAGGAACCGGAACTAAACCGGAACCGGAACCAGAATTGGTAATAAGGACCGGGTACCGGTTCTCCGTTTTTATGAAAACTGGTCACGGTTCTAAAAATCAAACCGGTTTGATGTTTTTTTGTTTTTTAAAATATGTATAACTCATTCATATAACATCGGAATTAATTGATTTTTTTTTCAACATGTAATTTGGAGTTTGTTATTCATTTTTTACTTTACAAACATGCATATTGATTAGATATTGAATCGGACACATGCCTTGAAAGAATGAATATCGATGCCGAGTTTTTTCTATTTCAAAACTTTTTTTTGTTATATTTTGGATTTGTTCCATTTTTTTAAATGTGCATAACCAATTCATATAATGTCAGAATTACTTCATTTTTTCTAGCATGTAATTTGGTGTTTGTACTTCATTTTAGATTATATAAACACATATTTTGGTTATATATTGAATCAGCAATATACCCTGTAAGAGAACATATCAATGATGTGTATTTTTTGTTTCAGTATTTTTTTTTAATTTGTCCCACTTTTAAAATGCGCATAACTCACTGATATGAAATTGGAATTACTTGATTCTTTTTACATCATGTAATTTAATGTTTGTACTTCAATCTAGAATGTAAAAAATCATAATTTGGTTAAATATTGAATTGTTTACAAACTCCGGAAGATAACATATCGTCTATAACAATTCAATCGGTTCTGGATTAAAAAATAACCGGAAAACCGGGACCGAAACCAGAACCGACGCTTGAACTAACGGTCCGGTTCCTGGTTCTTATAATATAGGAAAACTGATCCCAATTCTAAAGTTCATCTCTAGTCATACCAAATATAATCCAGTATAAGTGTTGGATAGCTAAAGAGGTTTTCCCCCATTACTTCGTTCATTTTCTATCTACTCAAAAATCTTATGGTCATTTTATTTTGTTTTTTTACAAAACTAAAAATGTCAATTCTAAATCATAAGAAAATTGTAAAACCTTTTAATACAATATATCAAATAAAAACTTTAATTTTGCTCATAGTAAGTTTTATCTATTTATATTTTTTCCCTCAAATAATTTTAATCTTAACAGTTTTAATCCCTCATAATTTTAAAGTTAACTTATTATATTTATAAGTTTCAATTTTATCTCGTCTTATATTTTAAATTTACGTTTTTCATCCATTAAATATAATTTTTATAGTTATTATTTGTATTAATATTAATTTTTATTATTATAATTTCTTACTTAATTGTCATTTGTGATATTATCAAACAATATACACTTTCATATTTTAGTTTTTGCCGTTTTCTTCCTACATAATTCTTTTGATCGAAATTTTATTTTTATAATTTTGTGGTTCATTTTACAAAAATCATCCATTGCAACATCCGAGAGAGTAAGGGGTTGTTTGGTTTAACTTTTCACAGTTCAAAAATCATTTTTGAAAAAGTTACAAAAAGTTAGGTTTCCTCACTTTTCCAAAAAGCTCATTTTCATTGTATCAAAACTCCAAAAATAGCTTATCTTTTGTTTTTTTTTTTTTTTTTTTTCCAAAAATGATATGTTCTCTAAAATCTTCCAGCCGACTCTCTGCTCTGCTATGGCTTTGCACATTTTTTTTTTCATAAATGGATATTGATATGCATTAATATGATATACACGTTAGGACTTAGGATAGTGCTTGATGGGCTAAAGAAAGTCATAGACCTGAAAGTGGGCTTACACTAACATGCATACAAATTACAAATTTTTATACACACACATTGTAGATTCTCCTAATTACAGTAACATAGATTCCCGTTGTCATTACTTGATGACTTCAAGATTCCTCCAATAATATTTGATTAATTGTTTGCAATAAAATATAATCATTGCATTAGCTTTTTGGCTAATCTATTATTTTACTACCATTTAAAAATTAATCGTGGTTTCCTTAGGATGTTACGTATCTAGAATCAGACCAAACTGCAACGATTTTATTTTTATTCGGTCGATCATTTGTGCATATGCATTGGTTGGAATTTTAGGGCAGGCAAAACACTTTACCTATAGCAAATGCCAACTAATTATTCACATTTTTTAGCTATCAGTATCAGTATATTTATTATATTTATGTATATTCTCAATTAATAGCAGAAAAAATAATGATTCACATATAACATTTTAATAAGCATACTAACTGTGACATTTTGTTCAATTTTAATTAGAATACCTAATATAAATCTCCAATTTATTAAAATTATTATCATTTGAAAATTATATAAAACTAATAAAAAAATATATACAGACTAATATGATTATGATAATAAATATGTTGATATACGATGATATTTGTAGTCGTTTCGACCAATGTTTTTCACATAACGAAAGTTTTCAAAAAAATGAAGAAAGCATGTTCCAAAAAACTTATCAGAATAAACACGATACTAAATAGCATATAGCGGTATAAACAATATTATTTTAGAAATTAATTTTTATACTTAAAAAATGGATTAATCCACAAAAGATACAATACTATTAGTGTTTACTAACAACAAATTAAATTGTCTGTATCAATCAAATTTATCTTCTATTATATTTTATTAAAATATAGACCTTTTTATAACAATTTTAATTTCAAATTATTATCTTTTAATGTTTTTTTGTAAAAACAATGATAAAAATGATATACAATATATATATATATATATATATATATATATATATATATATATATATATATATATATATATATATATATATATAACTTTTGTTAAAAAAATTCAAAAAAAAAAATATGTATATATATGAAATGTGCATAAATGCATATTTGCTTTGTATATCCAAAACTGCAGATTTTGTCATTATGGTTTGTAAAAAATTATGGATAAAACTGTAAATTTGGTCATTGAGGTTTTCAAAAATCTTTGAATGGGATCCAAAAAAATTTTAACTTGCATGGAAGATCCAAAATCAAGGTTTTTCTGGATATTTAGTCCCTGATACATTTGAAAAGATGATTTTACCATTTTTATTTCTTTTTCTATTTTATTTATTTATTTTGGCATTTAAATAATTAAAAATAAAAATAACTAAAATCTCTCTCTCTCTCTATCTATCTCTCTCTATCTCTCAAAAAACCCACCCACCCCTGTACTCTCCATCACACCCGCTCTTTTGACTCTGCCATTCTTCTTCTTCATCCTTATGCATCTGTAAATAAGGTTGAAGAAAAACCTTGCTGCAATTTGATCCTGTTTCGATTTTCCCCAAGTCCATATAGACTCATCGATGGTCCTCCATTCAGATACTTGTAGGTGACCCGATTTTGCTTCCTTCCCTCTGACCTTTCTCCTTCTATCTTCCAAATCCAAATGGGGTTTTGACTATCACTACCTCTATTTCCCCCCCCAAAAAAAATACATCGACTTTTAGGGCTCCTGTATCATCTTCCTCCCTCATCTGTTAGACGTCGTAGGTAAGGAACTAACTAAACAATCGATCCTCTTGATTGATTGAACAAGAGAACAATAATAACGAGGTGGAGAATCGGACTTACAGGGGTTGTAAGGGGTGATGAGGCTGGTTGGAGATGTGATTGACGGAAGCAGCAGCTAAAGACGATGGTGGTTCACAACAATGACGACGTGGTGGCAGGGGCTGCTCCAACTACTTTTGTTGCTTCATTTCGATGAGCTCAACGAGAGGGAGGGAAGGAAAAGGATGGTGGTGGAAACCACCAAAATAAGGTGGTGGGGACTGTTGGTCGGTAATCCAAGGAAGAAGGGGTGGAGTTGGGTGGTTCCCGGTGACACAACCCCAAGAACGGCAGGGAGGCTGTGGAGGTGGTGTCTATGGGTGCTTGGGTGATGTTTGATTAATCTAAGTTGTGGGGGATATAAGGTGGAGTTTGTGGTGAATGGGTTCAAAAGGTTTTTTCATTTACCCAATTGAATTCGATAAGGGAGAGAGAGAGAGAGAGAGAGAGAGAGAGAGAGAGGGGAGAGAGAGAGAACACTAGGTGGGGTTGGGGTGGGAATACTTTTTTTCTTTTTCTTTATTTTTTAATTTGAACAACATTATAATAATTATAAAAAATACCAAAAAAGAAAATAAAAGGGTATAATCGTCATTTTAAGTTTTTTTGGACCAAAAACACAGAAAAAACTTGATTTTGGACCTTCCATGCAAGTCAGAAACTTTTTGGACCCCATCCAAAGGTTTATGAAAACCACAAGGACCAAATTTATAGCTTGTCAAAATTATGATAAGGTACAAAAAGTTTTCAACTTACATAGAATGTCCAAAATCAAGAATTTTTTGTTATTTTGGTCCTAATTTTAAGAAATTATTGTGGCTTTGGTCCATAGACTACTTGAAAGGACCATTTTGCCATTTTATTCTCTTTTTTATATTTTTGTATATGGTTAAATGCCTTTTCAATTTAAAATTTAATAAAAAAAAATCAAAAAGTTAGGCCCATCCAACCCACACCACCTTCATGTGTACTTACCTTTTTATCTTCGTTCATCTATTACCTACCCTGTTCGAACCTCTCAACTTTAATTCATAATGTCAAATGTATCGCCTTCCTCATCCCTCTTCACCAACGACTATATCTTTTCCACCCTCTTTCCTCATCTTTACGATCGACCTACATCTTCTTCCTCCTCCCTTTTCACCAGCCACCTGATTCATCAGATTGCCCAATATGACCTAAGGATTTCACAGTTAGTATGTGTTAAGTTGGAGAGATCAAACAATGCTTCAACCATGGCTGACCATCAATATGAAAATCAGATCAACTATGGCCGACCACCAAGATCAAAATATGTTTAGCCATGACTACCACCTTCTGCCCTCTGTAAACTGTTGTTCTTATACATAATTTAAAAGTCGATTGGAGCAAGTATACACATTAAAATTCATAATTAAATCCTAAAAATCATTTGCAATAGTTTTTAGATTGGAATGATCGATGAATTTAGAGAGAGAAACTGTGTGAGAAAGTGAAAACTCTCTATCATATAAGTTGTATAGTAGATAGAGAGTCATGGTGAAGATAAACGGAGGGTCAGCAACAGCACCACCACAACAACGGTGATGAGTTCCACCAATGATTTCTCTTCCCCCCACAAACTTCATTTGAAACCATATTCACTGATGGATTTGGACCAGGGTTCAGCTTTGAACCGATGATCCTTATCTCGAATTTCTTCTCCGGTCATAATTAATCATCATTTTTCTTACAACATCCATGGATCGAGATTTGAAAGTGTGTGAGTTTTTCATCATCAATTTATGGATGGAGATTTGAAGGTGTGTGAGTTTTCCGTCATTGGTTTATGGGTTTTACTTTAAATCAGTTTATCATATAGTTTTTAAAAGTTTCTTATCTCAGATCCCGAATAAACAAAACGATTTCACTCTTTAGATTTACAAACTGTGTATGTGATGTATGTATAATTAATGAAATACTAAAATGTATAAAAAGTGTAAAAAAAATAGTAAGTGTAAAATAGTCCTTTCAATTTATAAGAGACCAATTTAATGGAAAATTCTTAGATATTGACCTTCCATTCAAATTGAAAACTTTTTGGACCTTATACATAATTTTTTGAATACCACATGGACTAAATTTGTAGTTTTGTCTATGCATATATGCACATTTAATATATACATATTTATTTGATTCTTTATATATATATATATATATATATATATATATATATATATATATATATATATATATATATATACACGTTTTAGATGTGTACAAACTATTTTCTTGAAAAAAAATCCATAGCAAAAAAGGTTCTTGAGTTACCACGAATATAAGCTCTCGTAATATATATATATATATATATATATATATATATATATATATATATATATATATATATATATATATATATATATATATATATATATATATAGGGAAAGGATCAAATGAGAACACTTAAAAGGTTGAGAACGCGAGAACAACTATATTTATTTGTGATTACATATATTCATTTGTGGAGAAATGATAAATTTTTAGGGACAATCAACATGAATATGCTTTTTCTTTTCAATTGAAATTAAAGGCATAAAAATATATCATTTCTCCATAAAAGAATATATGGAATCACAAATGCATATACTTTGTTCTCGCGTTCTCAACCTTTTTAGTGTTCTCATTTGATCCTACTCCTATATATATATATATATATATATATATATATATATATATATATATATATATATATATATATATATATATATATATATATACTACTACTACTACTACTATTACTACTACTACTACTACTATTACTACTATTACTACTACTGCTGCTACTATTTTATAATACATACATGTTAGTGGTCTCCACCATTTTTAAGATGAAAGTTTTAAAACTAAGGAAACTATACATTGACCATTAAAATTTTATAAAAGAATGTTAACCTCTCATTTTGAATTTTGAATTCAAAATCCATGTGAAAGATATTTAACCAATCATAAATAATCATTAATATTATATATATACAAGCATTTGAAGTCTCATTTTCTATCTTGTACGCCATATGTTCGTCTCTCTCTCTCTCTCTCTCTCTCAATTTAGTCTCATAATACTTTTTCATTCTCCTACCACTTTCTTTCCCACAATCTTTTTAAAAACCAAGAAAACCCCTAATGTAAAGACACAATTCACTACCTTTCAGCGCCACTTCCACCATCTTTGGGCAACATCTCCGCCACCATACTGAGTATGATCACCACTTCTACTCCACCTCTTACAACATCAAACATACACAACCACTAACTACTATCTATTTTTCTTCCACCCCCCCGTCTCTTTTTAAAAACCACCTCTCTTTCTCTCTGTAACATCCATAAATTTTACGTCAAATTTAAACTTTTTCATCATAAATAAAATCAAACAAATTTTGTTTACAAAAATGCTTTCAAATCCAAATCCATCAGAGTGTCCCAAAATCATAACATAAGGATGAGGAGCGGTACGGTCACGCCTTCGCCTTTCCCTGATCTCCTGAAATACCTGAAACAATAAACTGAAAACTGAAAGCCCGAGGGCTTAGTGAGCTACCCCCAAAATACCAATACCACACTAACAATACCATATCAGTAATAATCAATCAATCAACATGCATACTGGGACATCGGTCTGACTGGACCGCCCTACCGGGCCTATAGTCTGTCTGAATCTATCCCGAGCCTTCGGCATGACTGGTCCACCACGTGGGCCTACAATCTCCCCGGACCGCTCATAGGGTATATTGGCCTTCAGCACAAAGCAGAACCGCCTCAACCCAACCACAAGCAAATAACTATGTGCGCATACTATCATATACAGGCATATACAAACATCAAACATATCTGTCACACTAATCATCAATCATAGAATTCTTCTGTAACTAGAATACCGACCTAGCAGGTCACTAACATACGAATCCCTATGGATCATAAGAGCATAACATACTGTCAACCCCAATTTCGATCTAACAGATCATAACCACATGTAGCATACCATAATAATAACAACTAAAGGGACAACCTTGGTGCCGTAGACCCTATCGATATAGTGAGGATAATTCACCTCTCAGATGTCGACACAAAAGATAAACTCCAACTCTCAGATCACTTGACATAGGCTCCACCACCTATAATCATAGTACAACATACTCATAAGCCCTTAACCTTATAAGGCACTCCATAACCCACTAGTCAACCCCTGGTTAAAGTCAAAGTCCTCAGTCAAGGTCAACAGTCCATGTTGACCTTAACTCGCCGAGTTCCCTGAAGTATATTCCAGCTCGCCGAGTCATCGGAGTGACTCATCGAGTTCCTTTGATTCTCGATCAAACTTTAAGGCCACCCGTCGAGTTCCCTCCTTGCAACTCGATGGATACACACTCATACATATCCAAGAGAAAACTCATCTGACTCGCCAAGTTGTTCTTCAACTCGTCAAGTCTTATGACGAACTTCATCGGACTCACCGAGTTGTTCATCCAACTCGTCGAGTTCACGACCATCTTCATGTGACTCGCCGAGTCCATTTAGTCCTCTTTCCATACATACTTGTTTTGAGCCATGCAGCGGCTTCAAATCACAGATCCAAGCTTCTAGGGCATGCTTATCACGTAAAGTTGCAAACTTTATGTGCATGCATGGCCTTAAAGGCTCCAAATACCAAATCTAAGTTCTTAATGGGGCTTCATGCCCAAGAGGGACCTCAATCACAACCAAAACTATGACTTTATACTTCTAAAATCCAAGGAGGGTCCAGATCTGAAGTTATAACTTCGGATCTAGCCCATAGCTCATCATACCAACTTGAAAATCCATAAAAAGCCCTAGAAACTCAACAAAAGGGAAAAAGGGAAGTAAAGATGGCACTTTGATACCTCCAAATGATGTTAGCTGAGGTAAATCCTGCTTCCCACTCCTTCCTTGCTTCAATTCCTTTGCACTCCTAGCTTTCTTCCTCCAAGATTCTATTACTAAGCTTCAAACACCACACAAAGGCACTCACACACATATAAGGACTCTCTAGATCTGTAAAGAGACCCAAGGGAGGATGAGGTCCCTTTAAATAGGGGTGCAAACCCCGGTATTTAGGGTTTCCTATGCCAGCTCCTACTCGCCAAGTCCCAATATGGACTCGTCGAGTAGGTCACTTAACATGCGATCCCATCCAGATGCTACTCGACGAGTAGGTCAACCAACTCGTCGAATAGAGCTTAACCCAATAAATCTTATTTAAGCAATACCTGAGAATCGGGGCGTTACACTCTCTCTACATAAAAACCTGGCTTAGATCTAAATTACGAAGACATATTTAGCTTTTTGGAAACCAGATTCGTGTTAGTTCCACGAATCTGAAACCATGAAGACAAGTTTGGGATTTCATTTGTTAAAGTTGTAGATATGGGTTTCTTATTTGGAATTATAATTTTTATATATACTTATTCTTTATTTTTCTTGCACATTGGTTCGATCTACGTTTGTTTAAATTCGTTTATGAGTTTTAGAGCTTAAAAATAGATTTTCTATTTGAATAGGTGTTTGGATCTGAGGTTTTTTTTTTAGCAAATCAACATTATGTTTCTTTTGTTAAATATATTTGTTGATTTGGAGATATCCAGTTCATTTGTTAGCAAACGATTCATAAACACCTATCTCTCTCTCTGTATATATATATATATATATATATATATATATATATATATATATATATATATATATATATATATATATATATATATATATATGTTTATAAGTTGTGTATATTCTGTGGACTTGATTTCAAGTAAATATTTATATGGAGCTTGTGCATGTAGTTTGGAGACTATGTTTAATAGTATAGTAAGCAATCTTTGTCTGTGTTTCATATGTTTTTGCATATATTTCAATTTTTCGTTTATACATTAATTTATTTTGCTCTGTGTATTCAAAATTTATCTGAATGGGTATGATGGGATGGAGGATATACCAAACTGTGTTTGTTTGGCTTTTACTTTGACCAATGGTATATTTTCGTGTTCTCATACTTTTGAATGCTGTTTTTATTGTTTTTTATTTGTTTATTACCTAAATATTTTATTTGTACCTTACCTCCCAATTATAAGGAAATATAGTCTACTGTTCCACTTTCCTTTTAGTCGATTTAACTTTGAGGTGGACAACTCAAATGGGTGTAGAAAATAGGGCAAGTCTTTTTTATTAAATAATATAATATTTGTATAAATAGGTTGGTAGTGGTATGTAGGACTCCAAACAAAAGTACACATATGTTAAGGAAAATTATAACTACTAAAGATAAATCATTTCTCTAGAAATATATATTAAAACAATTTGAATTAAAGTTCTTTTAATATTTGTGATTATTGGCATGTGATGAAGCAGAAATGAAAAAAAAAATTGTTGTTTAACTTAGATAGTTAAATTCATATTTCCATTTTATCCTTTTGTATAAATATGTTACTTGTTCATTTAAAAATTGCCAAATTGAAAATCATAGATAAATATTTGTTTGATATATAGAGTTTTCATAGGACTTCTTTTTTTCACAAAAGTAACTTTTTTTCACTAAAAAAAAGCTTTATGAATTGTCAAAAATCAAGTCAGACAAAAAATAATAGAGTATGTAAAACTGTAGTAAAACGATGAAAGAAAAATAAAAAAAATCAGTTTTTCTTGAATGGGAGTTGAAGGGTTGATAAGAAAAGCACACCCTTTTTTGAAAGGTCAAAATCAAAGAAAAACACTGTGCTTACTAACAAATATTTATAAAATCATTTTTAATAGGTATTAGTCAATTTTATAAAAATTAGTTATTGGAATTGTCGGTTATAACAAATTTAATCTCTTATATAAAAAATAAACAAGTATAAAGTTTTATGTGTCTTTGATTACTATTACAAGTATAAAATATTATATTTTCACAAAGTGTTGGTAGATTTTTTTATAATCGTTTAAAATATCATTTACAATTTTTTTCATAATATTTTTAAGAGAATACTTCTTTTATAGAACTTTTTATACACTTTTTTTTGAATATTTTTATGCATTATAAACTTATTTAAAAGATTTTCATTTTTTTTTCAAAATTTTTTAACTTTTATTAGCAACCTTTTAAACTAATTTTCAAACTTTTTTAGAAAAAGTAATGCTAACATTTTATAAAATAATTATAAAATGGAAGTAAAAGGTTTAGTATGTAGTTGATTATTTTTCAAAAAACTCTAAAAATATCATTTTTTTTAAATAGCCTTACATACGTTTTGCACATTTTATGCTTTTTTTTTTCATAAATGTTTTTCAACCATTGTAGTTTGTAAAAGGGTTAATGATAGAAAAATTTTAAAACTACTTTAAAAAATATTAAAGTGCTGTAAAATTAAAAAATTGTATGACAAGTCTTTAAAAAGTCAATGAAAAAATTCTTTAGAAAAAAATATAATTTTAACAACCTAATATGTATGTGGTGGTTGTCAAAGCCAACAAAATTAATAACCCTAAATATTAGATACTAAAATAGTATATAGTGGTAAAGGGATCGAATCCACGGAGATTGGTTTAATTTTATAACTCTATGAAAAATCTCTTTGTAAAAATACGTGTAAAATGATAATAAATTAAAAATGGGGGGTTTGGTCTTTTGAAATACTTGAAATAAACTAGAATTAAACTAAGATTTAAATAAACAATTTCAACAAAAATAAGATTTTGATGTAAAATCAATAAGAGAAAGATAGTTGACTTAGGGTTTCCGCACTTTAACTTTTTGATGAACATATCATTAGAATCCAATGGTGCAATACTTGTTTTAAATCCTCAATTTGGCCATAGTAATCCAAGAAGCTTGAAATCACCTAGACTTTACTTAGTTTTTAAAATGGTTAGAGAAGCTCATAACAATTTCCTTAGTCAAAGTCATAATTTCTATTAAACATGTAATTAGTGAAAGTCAACTAGCATTAAGAACTAAAAAGTCACCAAATCCAAGAGGAGTCAATTACTTTCACTACCATGTTGGAGAAAATATTTTTATGATTATGTGAAGCAAAAACAACACAAAAATCATTTGTTGCTTGCTAATTTGAGGATCCTTTACTTAATCAAGAAATTAGCCAATTAATCACCGCAAACACATTTAAACTCATGAATGAAAACATACTAGTAGTGATAAACATTTCCATAAAGATTTAAGAACAAGTTCATGGATTCTTCAACATTCAACAAAAGTTCAAAGGATTCAACAAAAAGTCAACCAAGATTAGTATAGTCAAGCATAACTAAACTCAAAGAAGCAAAGTTAGAGAAGATTGTACCAAACATTTTACAATAATCAAGATGTGAAAAGAAGATGTTCTTGAGGTGTTCTTGGCCTTCACAAGTGCTCCAAACTCCAGAGAGAAAGTTTCAAAATCGGACATCCAAGATAAGGCTGAAGAGACATACCAACCTTCCCAGTATAGAGCTCTATACAAAATCCCGAATTTGTCCTTGTCAGGAATCCATGCAGGCCGCGGGGAATCTTACGCGGGCCATGTGACTGCAATGGATTTTTGGGCTTCTCCATTGGCCCAATTCGAGTCCAATCAACATCTAGCCCATTTTTCTTCAGTATTTCTTCAATTTGAGACCAATTTGCCTCTCCAAATCACTCAAAGCTTCTACAAAATCCCAAACATCGATCTTGCACACTCAAGTATTCTCTCGTGCCTTTCAAATTTAAAGTTCAACACTTCCATGCCTTCAAGAAATTGACAAGCCCACTCAATGAATCACCTCCATAGTCATTAAGCACGAAATCCCCATTGCCCTTCAAGTCCAATCGCCTCCCAAAATTCCCGCTCCGCTAGTCTCCAAAAAAAATCTGCAATAATGCTCAAGAACCTAGAAAGTACCCGAAATGGTCATAAAAATAACAAAAAGGAAAATATGCATATAAATTAACTAAAATTTGAATGAAATGTGCTAAAAAAACTATAAAAAGAAATAAATAAAATGAAGCTATCAAATCACCTCAAGCTTAAACCTTACTTGTCCTCAAGTAAGACAAGACTAAAACGAACTTGGGATGAACTATCCTAAGGAAAATAAAAAGAATGGATAGAAACGCGGAACCTTATCACTGTTAGTCAACATGGTCAGAATTGATCTTGCTATTACCTCACGATTTTTTCATCCGATGACAATGGAACCATAAACCACAACCAGGACAACTCCTTTAGGTGAGTATGGAGGGATGAGCTGTCGCAGCCCTAATGAAACATGCATACAATGAAGAACATTTGTAGTAAGGAGAAAGCAGCTGGATCGGCTCGTGTGGAGCCCTTCTTTTAAGTGTACACTCTGATCTCACGTCTGTCGGCTACTCTCATGTGTAATTGGATTTAATCGCTCGGGTACCGTTGTAGGAATCAATTCATTTAGTGTTGGCCCAAACCTCCCGTAGTATCCAACTCGACAGTCTTCGTAACATCACCAATTTGCGAAAAACAACTCGATCTATATACAATAAAACAAGCTTATAGAAATTAATATCAAACGCCAGGTGACCAAAATGTTGGAAAATTTGTTCAATAATTGAACCGGTCACCTATTTAAGATAGTTGCAGCTGGAAATTCGCATGCTTTTTTTAACCTTTTTTTTTATAAACTTGAAGGTAATGTATCAACAATCAAAATTTTTAACAAGAACCTTTTTACTCATAATTTGGTTCCCAAAAGTTTGTAAGTGGAACCGAAAGGGTAGTGATATAATCCGAATGGCCTAAGTGTGAAAATGACCATGTGTGGAGCATAAAGATGTAATGTAAGCTCCTTTTCAAACTTGTGATTTTTCAAAGATTATGTAAATGTCCAAATGTAGACTAAAAGACTCTCTAAAATCCTAAGAAAATCGCAAAATGGATATGGTGATGTAAAGAAACCGGATATGGATTCTACTCGGGGACAAGCACCAATGCTTCATCCTAACAGTTCAAACATGATCAAGTGTGATCCTCTCAGCGGTAGTGACTGTAAGGCTAAGAACATCCATTGCTATAGTATATCCTACAGTTGTTAGTATTGTATGCATAATTTTTCATGAAACTACCTGACCGTGATCACTTACCCCTTTAAGCTTCCAACATCTGATCCTAAGTATGAAATCCCAAACTGCAACCAATAGTCCCGGTTCGATGGGTGAGATAACAACAAGATCCTGAACCAATAATGATATAATAACTGTGAACCTGTTCCATGGTATCCAAAGAGGTGAGAACAAACATACAACAAAAATGCATGAATGCTAATGCCTTAAGCTAAATGTTATGCAAAAATAAAAAGTGGAAAAGAAGAAAATAAAATCTTTTTGAAATTTAAAAAAAAATGAATGCAAATTAACTTAAACTAATATGATATGCAACCTAACAAAAAAATGCATGAAAAATTAAAAGAAAGGGAAATTCCCCACCCCAAGCTTAAGAACAAGCATTGTCCTCAATGCTTAAGGAAAGGGCGGAAATGACCTAAATCGGAGGGTCGGGTGGCGGGAAATGCCCGTGGCGATAGTGGTAGTCCCACATATCCTGGACCTGGCGAGAAGTGGGAGGGAAGGACTGCTCCAATCGATCAACATGGGTCACCACATCTTGGATGGCTCTCGTGTTCTCTTACGTTTGGGTGTCGATGCGCTGCACTGTGGAGAACATTGTGGCAAATTGGTCAAAGAACGCAGGGGGAAATATGGTGGTACTTCGTGTCCCCCTTGCTATTGTGGCTGATATTGAGGCTCGGCAAAATGTTGTGGAGGTTGAAACTGGTCATCTTCATCATCTACAGGAGGAGGGTAGTCGGATGGAATGATCCATTGATCGAGGTTGGTTGGCTCGAAACTCCCTATATACTCGTGGGGAAGAATGAGGTATGGTTGGTTGTCAAGAATCCACATGGGACTAACGACCGAATCCCGAACGAGTTGCATTCAACGAAGTTTGTGGCCATCAAGGCTAGAGGGGCCGGAAGCCTTCTCGAATGGAAGAGTGGAGAGATGAAGTTGAAGCGGTGGTCGAGATGCAATGAGGGTGATCAATCCCCCAATGAAAATGTCTCCTTTGTCCATAGTTGTGAGCTTGTAACATTTGGTAAAGAAAAAGGAGACAAAATCTGGCCGCAGACCGTTCTCACTTCTCACGAGTCATGCACCAAAGAAAAAATAATTCCGCATTTGAAATTTGTCCCACTTCGGAGCGGGCAAAAATAGTGCATGTGAGTACTTGATGTGTTAGGCGCAAACATGAGTGAATTATGGAGGAGGCCTTTGATGAAGACGATGAGTATTGTGGCTCATTGGTAATTTGCTGCCAAAAGTGATGCTGATTGAAGTTTCCGGGCCATGGGCCTTGTTGGTGATATAAATTGTCCAATGGAGTGCCCATCACGCAGTTCACCACCCGATGTGGTAGGGACCGTTTCTATCCGAGCATTTGGAAGGTGACGTTTCGGCTTCCTCCTCGGGATTGAATGTGGCAAGAAATTCAAAGGTGGGTTCAACATAGGTGGCGGCGCAGTTATAAAGGAATTGACCACACCCAATGTTGTTAAACAAAGCTTGGACTCCATCGAGTACCCCGAGAGTAGCAAAAGATTCCATATGGAGGAATTTTGTTGACTTTACTTGATGCTTAATTGAAACAATAAAATCATATGTTGTGCTGTCCTCACGATTCAACAAGTGAAACGGGGGATCCTTGGATTTTCCTTTCGACCCTCCTTTAGAGGAAGTAGCTCCTGTCCCCGTGTTTGCACGTTTAGACATTTACTTGGGACAAAATTTTATCAATAATAACTTTCAAGCTACACCAAAGGCATAATATTCCAACAACAAATGGGAAATTGGGATATAAATAATCAAGTTAAAGGAATGAAATCACCCAATTTCTTAGACCCGGGATGAATTAGTGCCACCAAAAGGATTTCGTCAAGACACACCCCAAGCTTACAATTTTGCTCTGTATTTGACGCTTTAATCGCCAAAACAACCCCACAAACAAGCTTCAAGATGACTTTCCGGTGACTAGAGTGGCGACACCCGGAATTGGACGGAAATTTTTCATGAGTGTTTGCGGAAAGATTGGTATGGTTAGAAAGCCCTTGAGGAGAGAAACAAAACCCTGTGCTCGGAATCTCCAATGGTGGTCGGAATTGGCTGGAAAACGCGAACGAAGGTGGTGGTGGCGCCTGGAATTCCGGCCACAGATCGGAACGGATTTTGGGTGGGGTTTGTAGAGCTTGGAAAATGGGGAAGAATAGCGGTGGTTTCACGAGATTCTGACCGGTAGAACTCTAGGAAATTAGATTTTTGTGAGAAGTGGGTTATGGTGTTCTTGAGCTTCTAGAGAGAAAATGGTGGAATTTGTTAGGTTAGAATGAAGAAGATAAGCGCTGAAGGTGTTTAATCCATGGTTAAGAAAGGTCAAACCCGGTCAATGTTGGTCAACTCATTAAACCCCTTGGTCAACAAAAGTCAAAGCAGTCAACAACTAAAAAAATCTGTCAATCGACCAATACGTGGGTAGGGTGCGGGCCATGTGCTAGCTGCGTCTAGCCATGAAAACTCAACTGATCTTTTGAGCCTTTTATGCGGGTGAGAATCGGGTCGCGGGCTGGCCGCGGGAACTGAGATGGTCAAAAAGATTCTAAGTGCCTGAACACCCACGCGGGCAAGGCAATCTTAGATTCCTAAGTTACAAACTAGAATTGTAGGAATAAAGAAAGATAAAGGGTTAGTTGTTTACCAGAATATCTACTTCTTATAATCCAAATAGTAGTTCAGAGATCTCTTTGTTTTTTTGCTCTTGATATCATGATATAACAAGTAAAAAAATCAAATCAGTTGTTGATATAATCATATTAGAACACAATAACAACCCAAAAAATAGAGCTGAGAAAGTAAATGCAGTGAAAGCTAAAAAGGAATACCTTTATCAAGAATAGAACCAGTTACATTATATTTTCTGGAAAAATTTGCTGAAAGCTCCCAGTACTGTCGCTCGTATCCTTCAAATACTTCGCTCATCTCTACCTTTATTCTACAAAACACTCCTCAATCACAATATGCTTTAAATTGAAAACCAACATTACAACACAAACATTTATTAATAATCATAAATAATTCTTGATTACTTACCAAAATGGAAATTAATCAAATCAAAAGGAGCAAATCGCATTGAAGATTCCATCATTTTTGCACAAGAAGAAATTGCTCAATAAACTAGTCACTGAAAGTTACTGAAAACACAATTCCATACACCTGAAGATTAATTTATGTTTCCTAAAGCATAACAGCCAAAAAAACCATCAGATTTATAAAACCCTAATTCATGATTTGGTCGATATTAGAGAAGCAATTGATCTAAATTACAGATGAAAATGTTAACATAGAGCAGGAATTGAATTGGTTACATCAATTTAATTGCAATAAGATTTAATTCTACACAAATAATACATGTACCTAAATTTGCAGATGCAGATCTATCGTTAGGGCCAAGTACAACACTAGTTTACATCATCTTCAACTCTCATATTTGCGCCATTAACAGATGAGTATGTTCTGATGATGAAAAAATCGGTGATGAGCTAAATCGATAATAGAAAATGAGTATGTTTTGAGAAGAAAGGAAGAGTGTCGAGTCGAGAATGTGGCTTCGAACGAAAATAGATTGTGGATTCGCTTTCGAATGGATGAGGAAGACGATTGAGATAGTGCGGGAGCTCGACCTAGATCTTTTGATTCGTGGATTAAACGTTTGCGATTTGGAGATTAGAAAGTGCAGATACGCGAAGGAAGCCATAGATGCCGAACAATTAGTGATTCACAGGAGTATGCAGGAGCAAAGGTGGAGGTGAAACACTCCAGTGACAGAAGACGACAATAATAATGCGATGAGATTCGGTGATTTCATCTCAAAATCTGAGATGAAGAGGTGAGATTCGGTGATTTCATCTCAAAATCTGGGATGAAGATGAACATGATGGAGAGAGAAAGAAGATAAGAGAGAGTTGTATTTTCAAAATTAATTTTGATTAATTATTATGTATGTTAATTTTTATCCCTTAACTACCTTTGTAATTTATTGTAAAAAGTCAAGGTTACCATTGAAATTGTTAATAATTACAAATATGTCATGTTTGATATAGGCCATTAAAAGTTTTGATCTAACGTTCCACTTTTGGTTTTCGGGAAACTTTAGGTTTTCAAATGATCTTTCTTTTATATATATATATATATATATATATATATATATATATATATATATATATATATATATATATATATATATATATATAGAGAGAGAGAGAGAGAGAGATTAATTATAAAAAGATAATTCACTTTGTGTAGATAAATTACGACAAAATTGCAAGTTTGGTTTCTCTGATATGTCAAAAGTTAGATGTTTGTCCAAAATACTTTTGAGTTGTCCCAATGGTACAAAAATTTTCATTTGTTATGCATTTGATCCATAATTATTTACAAAACATTTAAAGTGCCGAATTTTCCCTTTTAATTTAGTTTTTTTAGTTTCTTTACAACAACTAAAAAAAGAAAATACATCTCTCTTTACCTTTGCTTCTCTCTATATACGTGTTTGATAAACACCCAAGAAGATATTCATATATTCAAGAACACTCATGTCACACCCCCAGACCAAAATGGCGGAAATGTTCGGAGGCGGGTGACTTCATTGTGTAGTATCATAGCAATTGCATATAATTGAAACATAGCAAATCCAAACAACATACATAAATATGACAAGCTTACATTGTTTTACATCATGTTTATGTTTTCAAGTGTACACAAAAGAAACATCAGTAAACAAATTTCCCAAAATACAACAAAATAAGCTTGAGTCCGCAATCCATAACCTGCTTATTGATTTCCTGAGAATACAAGTCGTTTGAAAAGCGTCAACATAAAATATGTTGGCGAGTTCATAAGAATTTGAGTATAAAAACTTTGATGATAGTAATAAAATCTAGAAAATCCAATATTTTCTTATCAAATGGTTGTAATTCTTGTTTGAAATTGCGTATAGTTTCATGTGTGTCTTAATTAATTGTTTTCCAAAATCGTACGAATCATTTCTCCAGAAAATCCTATATTTTATGATGTATAAAATAGTAATTTTGGTAATAACATAGCACGGTGCGAAAAGGTCTCATTGAGGCAGTCATAATAGTTGATTTTTAACCGAAGATGAAATCTGTATAATAACATTTTTGATATATTCTAGTGAGTTGTTATAACCATACTAATATGACGGAGTGCTTGTTATGACGTTCTTTAGGCATCGGTTTTGTTCAAGACATTTGTCACCCTAGACTGGCCGGTCTAGCTGTAGCGAACAACGAATGTGCGGGGTGTCAACCCCGTATAGATCTATACAGAAATTCTCGCTCTCCCTCCAGGAGACTCTAGTTATAACTCTTACAAGACTTAAGGTGTACAATATTGTATATAATATATGTACTGTGAAGATTTCGTTTGACTAGAATACTTATAGTTTCACGCAAAGCGTTGAAATTCATTATTTACCAAATAATTAATACTAGTTGTACTTGTTGACTAGATATTATGTTTCGTTTCATTTATTGAAAATGATCCACTCTAAGTATTTGTCAAATCAATTCAATATTAGCAATGTCGGCTAAAATGGCTCTCCTCTTTATATATTACTGAGTGCGACCCCATTTACCGGGGAAAATGTTAAGTTAGGATTTGTGTGAAAATTATGACTTTTGTGAAATTATGACAGTAGCTTTATGACATACGAAATTTCATGTCATAAAGGTTCTATTTGCATATATTGTAGGTGAGATCACTTATATCCAATTTTTATAAATAACCCCTTAACAGTTTGCAAAAAGTCATTTATGGAACACCAAGTTCAAAATTCGAAGTTCTAGACTTAGTGTCAACCGTTCAAGGTCTATTTCAACAACTTTTATCTCTAAATATGAAGAGCATGGGTACAAGGATGCATGTTAAACACCCCCAAAAACTTGGGAGGCTCCTTTTGTAAATTGTATTACTCATATTATGATTAAAATATTATTTATTTTCATGGGTTCTGTGAGACTTCACGTTCACAGAGAGTTATATAAAAAAAATGATAATATTACACATATTAAACACACGTACACATGCAATCATTCAAGAATTTATAACAAGAGGTGACTTGTACTCTCCCCCAAAATCGACAAAAACTAAGGAAAAAGGTGGGGTATGAAGCTCACCTTGGTTTGGCTTGTTGGGTGATTTGAAGAAGTGTAAGGAGTTTCCAAGTTCCAGTACTTGGAAGTGTTCTTTGAACTTCAAAAAATTCTAAGAATAAATTTAGGTGTAAGTATAGTGAAATCCTAGGAATGATGAGGAAAAATCACTATTCAAGCAGGATGAACACTTACCAAAGATTCTTGAAATTTTCCTTGAAGGAATGAAGCTTGAGTCTTGAAGGAGTTTGAGAGGATTCTTGGGAGTTTACTGATGAGAAAGTGGGAAGTGGGATGAGGGAGGAAAAGAGATTCATGTGTCTGAAGGGGAAGGATAAGGAATGACTTGACATTTGCATGGAAATCTGGTGGGTAGAGCTTATTTTCTAAGGGTAATGTGTGTTTAACCGGGATTTGCATTTGAAAATGGAGGATTTGAGCATCACATCACAAGGTCAAACCCCTTTATCTTCTTAGGATCCTCTTAAAATCTTGGGTTTTTATTTTATATAAATATATTTAAAATATTTAATTTGTGCATAAAATAGGAGTTTCAGGGGTTTAGGACATGAAAATTACGAGTTTGGTGTGATTTCTGGCGTCAAAATGCCTTAAAATAGTGAAAAAGTCCGAAAATGATGAAAATCCGAAGTGGGATGATGCTCCTGCGAGGGTCTGAAAGGCTTGAGAAAGATTCCGGGGTCGCTTGCTCAAGTTCTGAAGTGAATAGTACTTTCCGGAGTCATTAGGCGAAGTTCCGAAGTTAGAAGGCGGAGTCCGGTCCAACCCAGGGTTTCCGAAACGAGGCGGTGTGGGGCGCGATCTTCCGGAGCCAATGAGTCCAGATGTGCGAGATTGTCCGGGTAGGAGGCTTCCTGGATTGCGAGAGGGCTTGGTACTTCAGGCTTCTGGAGCTTCTCTCTTCCGGAGTTAGTTCAGAGGTTCTGAAGCAAACAGAAGCATTCCGGATTTCATCAGAAGCATGTGAAGTAAGGAGGGTTCCGGCCTAAGAGGATTCCGGACCAAGAGGGTTCCGGACGAGAGGTTTAGGACCAAGAGGGTTCCGGACTAATATGAGTCCGGACCAAGAGGGTCCTTTTGGGTTCTCTCCTCCAGTTTTGGGCTGTTTTTGATTAAGGAAGATATTTAGGGAGATTTGGGAGAGATTTCACATACTGGGAGAGATTTGGGAGAGATTTCACATACTGGGAGAGATTTAGGAGAGATTTCACACACTGGGAGAGATTTAGGAGAGATTTGATATTCTTGGAGAGATTTGGGAAAAGACTTCATTTTCTTGGAGAGATTTGGGAGAAAGAGAGTACAACAGGAGAGATTGGGAGAGACTTTGTCGGGAGCCTTTATTAGTGTTTTTCTTCGTAGTGCAAGGTCCTTAGACTTAGATACATTCTATT
Organism: Lactuca saligna; assembly: GCF_052625555.1. NCBI lineage: Eukaryota > Viridiplantae > Streptophyta > Magnoliopsida > Asterales > Asteraceae > Lactuca > Lactuca saligna. Next base: position 82,163,856 of record NC_136419.1, read on the forward strand.
TTGAGTGTTATACACCGCCGAAGGGCACTTAATAGTGCTTTAAATAGCTGTTACTTCCCTAAATCAAATTAGGGTTTTAAATTTTGAACTTTTGAGACTTTCAAGTGTTACTTTTCATTAGGAATTATAGTTGAACATTAGGAAACATAAAGAATATCCTAATATATAAGCACTAGTTGAGTTGACCAGATGGTCCGTTGACCTTGACTTGACTTTGACTTTGACCAAAAGTTTATCGGTTGTCACAACTCAAGAACATCTTCCACCAACACCATCCGCCACCACAACAGTCCGCCACTACTATCGTCTACCACTTAATCTCCATTAAAAATTCATCATAGAAACAAAAACCATACATAAATTTGGGTTTGTTCTCGAGTTCGTCCATATCTAATGAATACACATACACAAAATCATATCTAACTAGCTGTGAGACCCATGTAGTAATGGGTTAATTTAAAAAAAAAAAAGTTAAACATAAAAGTCAGAATTTTTGAAAACTTTGAATTTATAAAAAAAAAAAGAAGAAAAATAATGAATTATTGTTATTGAATTTTTTTTATCTTTTGGATTTAAACAAATAATTTAAATAAATAAACAAAAGAAAATTAATGAGCTTTAATTTGGGAATTTTGAAATTAAAAGGTAACTTCATTAATAAAATTGATATCCATTTATTATTACATTTATCGTAATTATTACATTAAAATATTATATGAAATTTAATAAAACAGAAAAACTCATAGAATGACATGTGGAACAAAAAAAATTAATTCAAAATAACCATAAAATGACATTGACAAATTGAATGAAAGTGTGATAAATGGCAAAAATAAAAAAATAAAAACTTTCATTTATTAGAAAGGATGTACACACAAACACACATGAAATCAGATGAACACACACATAAAATCTTACGAACACACACACACAATCATATGAACAGACGCAAACACACACACACACACACGAAATCTGATATTAACACACACATACACGAAATGGAATGTAGAAATCAAATGAAATCACATGACGATTTTATGGTTTTCTGTTCTCAGATCTTATATTAACATTGAATTTTTTGGGTTTCCTCTTCAACACACATACACACACATAAACGAAATCAGATGACGATTTTCGGGCTTGTGAAAAAAAATGATTTTATGGGTTTGTTCAAGAACTATCGCCGTTGACCACCCCTCATCACTGCTATTATCGTCGACCACCCATCCTCACTATTGTTGCTTTTGTTTCTCAGTTTCTAGGTTTGATGACCTAAAAGTTCCATGAAATCAAACTCTGTTAACTTAATCCCCTAGATCTCGTCAGACCAATTGTTGGAACTAGATTAACCAAATCTTTTTGTATGGCCGGAGATGTAGATCTGAAAGATATAGGCAGTATAGAAAATGTTCTTCATCAGAAACGAACTCGGCGTCGATGAAGCTTGTGTTCTAGCGGAATATAGGGTGATGGTAGTGTGGGCTTGATTTTATTTTTAATGGTGGAGATTACAGTTGGGAGGATGACAAAATAGGAGAGAGAGAGAGAGAGAGAGAGAGAGAGAGAGAGAGAGAGAGAGAGAAAGAGAGAGAGAGAGAGAGATTTTCTTTGTTTTTTTTAATTGTTGTAAAGAAAATAAAAAATTCTAAATTAAAATGGAAAATTCGTTATTTTAAATGTTTTCAAATAACTTTGGACCAAATTTACAAAAAATAAAATATTTTGTACCCCTAGTACAGCTTCAAAACATTCTTAGACCAAGCATCTATTTTTTTTTTTTTTGACATACCACAATGAGCAAACTTGCAATTTTGTCATAAATTAATGTAATACATGTGAACTATATCGTTGTTGTTAGGGTTTTATATTCATTTGATATACTTGACATATTACTCTTTATTGTCATATCTGATTTTTTTTTTTCTCTTTTTTTTTTTTTTTTTTTTTTTTTTTTTCATTTTTTACTTGATTTTCATTTCATTTTTTACTTGATTTTAATGTTTGTCTTTATTTCTTAAATTAGATTTTTACTAACTTTAAAAAACCCTATAAAATAAAATTAAAAATAATATTTAATTAAAAAACAATACAATAAAACATAAACTATATCGTAAAACGACAATTAAAATAAAAAAGATACTTAAAATATTACAAATGAAGTTAAAAATCAACCAATAAAATTAAATCCAATTACAAATCACCATACTCATTTGTTGTTATGTTTTAAATGTTTTCATCGGAAACTCTAGACTCCCGAGTATTAATATTGTGGGTGGAAAAAACATTAAACTTTTTAATCTTTCCTTTTTGAAACAATTTGATGTGATAGACGATCCGAACCCGTAAATTATTGATTAAAATGATCCAGAACCTTTCCTTAAAAATATGACGTTTTTTGTTGATTTACCTGGTTATTTTCATGAGTGTCAGTGTATGTTATGTACGATGTCACTTCAGATTATTGTACACATCTTTCAGATTGAAAGTGAATGAAATTTAAAAAGTTGAATGAAATAGAATGGAAAACAATTTGCGGTTTTGAAATGTTCTAAAAGTGTATTTGTAATGGTTAAATGGGTATATATATATATATATATATATATATATATATATATATATATATATATATATATATATATATATATATATATATATATATATATATATATATATATATATAAAGCGTTGAAGAATAAAGAGACACAAGTCATCGATTACTTAACCTGCCAAACACCAATTTCTCGATATATAGCTTGTTTTCATTGGAGTCGTTTCGACGACGGTATCGACTGTATTACCAGTTAGACCTGATAATTGGGTTGAGTTCGGGTTGGCGGGTCACGAGTTGGCGTGTCGGAAAACATAAACTCAACCCAATCGTATAATATATGGGTTAGTGGGTCACGGGTTGGTGGGTTGGAAAGCTCAACCCAACCCAATACATATAAACCGTTTAAGTATATGGCTTCACGAGTTCACAAGTTAATCTGTCAAACTCATCACATATAACCCGTTTAACAAATGAGCAACACATTTTAAAAAATAACGTTTTTTTCAACATAAATTCATAAATGATTAAAGTAATTAACATAAAAAAAAAGTTTTCAACATAAATTCATAAAGTCAATAACATTCAAATAAATGAAAAATGAAAACATTCATAGAAAGTGGATGTGTTCTTCGATCGTGACTCGTGAAAATAACGACATGTACATTTTTTTTTGATTAACAAACCGCAAATGCAGATTAGTCACATATGAATACGGAAAGAATACAATGATATAGAATATTACGAATACAGATAGAAATCAAATTTCATTAATAATTAAATATGTCATTTTTTAAATGTAGTGTGTGTGTGTGTGTGTATATATATATATATATATGGGTTGACGGGTTGACCCGCGAACCCAAACAAATAATACAGCCCAACCCATGAAATAAACGGGTTGGTGGGTTAGCGGGTCAAAAATTTCAATCCAAACCCATACATTTTCGGGTTGGCTCAATGTCGGATTATGGGTTGGATCGAGAGTTATCATCCCTATTAACAACTACTATTTCCGGCCCGTGCACGGGCCGTCCATATTATGGACTTTTGGATGGGTTTTCATTTTCTATTTTTTTATTATTTATTTACAATAATATGGCTTATGCCTGAATGTATAACTTTTTAATTGGAAAAGTATAGGAAAATGGCTCTTTAGGGTAATTAACTTTTGCGATTGTACTCATTTTGTCCCTTTTTTTTTGTATTCAATATACCATCGAACTTGTTGTTTGCGTTCACCATAACCCTTTTGACCTGTGTGTGATATCCCCAAAATCACGGCCAGAAAAAACCGATTTCATTTATGCTTTTTAAAATAATTTCAGAGTATATCATTTTGATTTACATGATAAAATGATAAAATAATATTTATCAAAACAAAACATGATAAAATAATATTTATCAAAGCATTTCATCAAGAGATGCATTTTCATTATATAATTAAAACTCGGGGTGTCATGTTCCGATACAGACCATAAAGCATAAACGATAACATTACAAGTCATTCAACAAATATATACATATACAGACTTGTAAACAAAACAACTCGATGATTCATCCATCTTACGCCCTTGCGCCACTTCCTGTAATACAAATAAAACTGAGTGGGTCAGGCTTGGGAGCCTGGTGAGCATATAGGGTTTTCAACCCACAATAAATAAATTATATTTAATTTCACCAACCAATCACTATCCCGATTACCCATTCCTGTTATCCTCACTTTACGTCCCTAAAACAACATCTATCTCAAGCGACCTAATCTAGGATTTTCATCAGGACGAACATTACTGCTAAGGGGTTTCCTCAACAATAGATATCCTAAAGGTAACCATGAGGGGGATAGAGTACACCGGTGAACACATCGTTCACAAGACCTACAGGTTTTGAACCTGCTAGCGTTCCACGAGACTGTCTAGAAGGAGTCTGTGGTCGTTATCTATACTCCGTTGAATAACTAGGTCAACAACAACAACATCGAGGCCTCTCATCTATTTATTACACACCAACTATCTACCCATGTTCTACCCAATATATTAGTAGATAAAAATATATATTTTTATACATAGTTTAAAACATGTATAGCATTTTCATTCAATACATATTTCACATAACAGATGAGGCATACCCACATAACACGTATTTCATAGAAAACAAATCAGATCTATGAGATTGAAGAGAGTGAATATACATTCACGCACATAACAACAAAATTATACACATAACACGTATTTTGTATAAAATACTTCATAATTATGTGTTAGAAGAAAGTAACTACACACTCACACATATAAACAATAATATAGTTAATACACTTAAACCATACTTGTATTATTATCGTGTTTATGAAAGGTAGTATACACTCACTTGATCAGAAGATGATCGGACAACACTACGGCTTGTAGAAGTAGTATTCTTCAGCAGATCTGGAAGATCTCTACAAAAATCGAACTTCTCGCGGGCAGAGCTTCAGCTCGGAAACCGCACTTCTCGGGATCTTCGGGATCTCGAGACTTGCTTCGGGACTCGGGAATATTACCGGGGCTTCGGGGTACTTCTGGCACGCAAAACGATGCAAAACGGGAGAGACAGGAGAGAAAAATAGCAAAAGAGCCGGCTGCCCTCGCATCCTATTTATAGGAGGCTGAGGCCTCGCAGTACTCGGGGCGTACTGCCTCCGAAACGTCACTGCATGCGTCATCCGAAGTCCTCGAGTGCGAGTGTCGACATTCTTCGCTGTACGTGGGGCGTACACGAGTACGCGGGGCGTACTTCGGATGAGTCCGATGACTCGTCCTCGTATAATACCGAAATTAATAATTAAATTTAATTATTAATTATTTAATAAACTTCGAAAATTCATATCTTCTTCATACGAACTCCGTTTTCGACGTTCTTTATATCCACGCGAAGGTGAGACTACGCTCTACAACTTTCGTTTAGACTCCGTCAGATAATTTTGAATTTATTTTTAATAGGCCGGGACAGAAAATTTCGTCATAAATTCATAACTTCTTCGTTTGACGTCTGTTCTCGCCTAACTTTTTATCGCTTCGATACTAACAACGAGATCTTCAATTCTTGTTTAGATCACTAAGGCTAAATATCTCTCTAACGTAAATTTCACTTTTTACGTCATTCAGCGTTGCCGGTTCTGTCGCGAAACTTCGACAGGTCATAACTTCTTTGTTATAACTCGGATTTCGGCATTCTTTATATCTTCGGAAACCTCGTTTCAACTACCACAACATTATCCAAAGATATCAAGTTTATTTTACACTTAAATTTTGACGCTTATTTTTATTCTTAATTAATCAAACCACATAATTAAGCAATTAAGCACAAAACACATAATACTCAAATAATACACTTCTATTATTTCAAAACGGGTTACAAAGGTTAACCTAGACTATTATATCATCATTAATGACAGGCCCAGAAACACAGGCGTTACACTGTGATAGCCGGTCAAAGGGTTATGGTGAACACAAACAACAAGTTCGATGATATATCGAGTACAAAAAAAAAGGGACCAAATGAGAACAAATACAACAGTTGGTTACCCTCCTGATTCATTTTTCTTTTACTCATTTACAGCAAATCCCACATCATCCCCTACTGATATTAATGACTTTATGAGATTATTTTTTTGCTTGTTTTCAAAACATAACCCACGAAAGAACATTATTCATACATGTACAACTTTGTAATGCATTTGAATATTTATTAAGAGAATCTTGACTAAGCAGATGCATTTCATGACTACATTTACATTTCCAATCAAATGATTTATCGTATCATGGATTTTAAACAAGTCTACAAATGAGTGGAATCACAAGTGCTGTGATTTTTGAGTTTACTTAGCTTTAAGATCGAATTCATGGGATAAGATACAACATCAATATGTACAATATCATGCTGGTTTTGTAGATACATCACCATAATATACCTTGAGATAAACGTTTATGCTGATAAATATATCTCTCATACACAGTCATATCCTTTTGCAGAGAGGTGTTGATAGCTAACCACAATAACCATAACGTAGACCATGTTTTAACAAGGTTACCCCTTTGAAACGCTCCTCATATACGTTATAGCCAAAGAAGGTTGCAATCTTTGATAATTTTGCAACTTTAATTTCATTTAAATTTTCGGGAAAAATGACTCAGGAGGGTAACCAACTGTTGAGTTCGTTCTCATTTGGTCCTTTTATTTATTTATTTATTTATTTTATTTTATTTTTTTTTCTACTCAATATACCATCGAACTTGTTCTTTGTGTTCACCATAACCCTTTGACCGGCTATCACAGGTCAAAAGGGTTATGGTGAACGCAAACAACAAGTTCGATGGTATATTGAATACAAAAAAAGGAAAGGGACTAAATTAGTACAAACGCAAAAATTAATTACCCTCTAGACTCATTTTCCCAAAACTAATTGGTAACATTAATAAATCTTAATGTAGTTTATATTAATTAAGATACAATTGGAATTGCTTTTTATTTTTTATTTTTTTTTCTCTTAGAAAAATTAATTTATTTCTAAACTACAACCTATATTTTTTAACGAGATTTGAACAAATGATCTATCAATCGAAAAAATCACTTTTTGGACGCTAGGCCAACAACATTTGATTGGAAATGGTCTTTTTTAGTTTCATGTATTCCTTTCACATCTTAATATAAATGATCTTTTTTAGTTTCATCTATTCCTTTCACATCTTAATATAAATAATGATGCATAAAGTACAATTGAAAAAAGAAAAAGAGGTAAGAGGAACTAGGAAAACAACCGAAAGAAACTTTTTCCCTGACTTCGTTAAACATTACGGACACCGTCCACACTAAAAATTTTGTTGTAGATGAAATCAAAAGACTGCAATTAAGTTAGCAACTTACAAGTAATATTCCTTTTGTTTTGTATGTTTGTTTTTAAAAATTCTAAAATAATGTATTTATAAAATAAATAAAGAATCACAATACTAATAAATAATAAATACTTAAGATTAAGGCTGATAATTCTCGACACGACTCACAACACAACCCGTAACACGACACGAAATAAATGAATTTGAGTTGAGTTTTTCAACCCGCCAACTCGCCAATCCGTTTATTAAATGGGTCATATATGAGTTTCTCAAAAAATAAACGTGGTGACCCGCTAACCCATTTATATTTTTCATATATATATATATATATATATATATATATATATATATATATATATATATATATATATATATATATATATATATATATATATATAAATGTATTTATGTATCAAGTACCAATATTTAATAAGTATTATATAATAATTATTATCTATGTTTGTATTAATATTAGTTTGAACATGTTTCTATGAATGTTTTTAATTTGCATTTGGATGTTTAAGACTTAAGTAGTTAAGTGTTTAAAATTCGGATATGTTTGCATCAACCATCACAAATTTATTCATGTTTAATTATCAATTTTATTTATGGAATCTGACCCACGAACTTAAATCCAACCCACGAACCTGCTAACCTGTGAACCCATATAAATAAATGGGTTGACGAGTCATATATGAGTTTATGTTCTAACCCCGCCAACTCGTGACCCGCCAACCCATGACCTGTATATTTAAATGTGTCGTGTTTGAGTTGTCATATTTTGACCCGCCAACCTGTCAACCCGCGACACGCCAACCCAAATACGCCTACTTAAGATAGTAATGGTTAGATACTAATACTAATTAAAAGAATATTAATATTATTAACAATAATAATAAACAAACACTAATAAAAGAATAAGAATAAAAAGTTAGAAAAACATGACAATTCAATTGCTTGGCTTGATGTTTGATGGAAAAAATAGTTTAGGGATATATTTAAAATTTTAAATGGGTCTATTTAAAAATCACCTTAAAAGTACATTCTATTTTATATAATTAAATAACATATAGCATCTTTTTATAAGTAAACTGACTAACATTTTACACAATCGAGTTTTTAAACATTCATTTAACAAATTAGAAAAATAGATTTGGTATAAATTAAACTATAATCCTATAGGCGGACTGACCTAAAAATGTTTAATACGGCGTTCATTTATGTCAACTAGTTCTTTTTATTTCCCTATCAAACTTTTTTTTTATATAAAGGCAAATTATGTATAAAATTTTATTGGGTTATTATATAAAATATAAAAAACCTTTTATTTTGAAGATTTTTTGATTTTAAATCAAAACATTTCATTTGTTTTTTTTAAGAAACACTCTATTTTTTTTGTACCCTTCTAGCGGACTTATCTAAATCAGGCAACAATAGAAAAATATTTCTTTTAAAAATCTTTATATTAAAAAAAACATATTTAACAAAATTTTCTCATAACTTTCATGTTCTTGTTGATTTGGCTTGTTGAATATTATTGGTGGTTTTCAGCATTAAAATATGAATGAAGCATTAGATTCTTTTTAGAACAAAAAAATATTGTTTTGTATTATTAGCAAAATACATATTAAATCTATTTTTAAAATGCTTAGAGAATATAGCGGGTGAAAAACACCATCCTAAATTAGATTAGGATCTTATAGTATAATCATAATGAAGCAAAAATACATCTACGAGTTCTCAATTTAGCAAACATAGAACATATATTCTCCGGATTAACATACATATAAACTCCGTCAAATTAGCATACATAGAACCATTTGTGATACGATATCATCCAAATTAAAAAAAAAAAAAAAAAAACAAAATTTTCAGTCTCCATATTAGCAAGTGTGGAACAATTTGTGATACAATTTGTTTTTCAAGAACATCATAAAATGCTCAAAGCTACAAAATTTAAAAAATTGTCAATATAATGGAAAAAATTGTCAATATAATGGAAAAAATTGTCAGTTACTGACATATTACGAGTAAACCTACTAAAATGCTCAAAGCTACAAAATTTAAAAAATATAAGCGTTTTCTTAAGATAGAAAAATAGATTTAAACCAAATAAATCTCCAAAGATAAATTCATTTGTATAATTAACCTAATTTTATTTGAGACAAATGGAATATTATTCATTGTTTACAATACAGATACATGAATATTCGATTCCACCAGATTAGTTAGAAGTGCAGTGAAACAAAAGTGAGTTGCCCTCCAAAGTCCAAACTCACAGAGGGACCATGAGATCGACGTCTCACCAACTATTTCCTTTATTTTTAATTCACTTCATAAACGAAAAAACGACATCTAAATAAATAAAGGTGTGATGCAGTGTAAATTAAAATACTAAAATCATAAAAACCAAATCGTAAGGATTAGTTATTTAGTTTGGTTCGGGTTTTAAAGTTACGATTCAGATTCACTTTACAAATTTTTTAAATTGGATGAACAAGTTTGCTTTATGACTTTTAAATTCGTTTATTAATTACTACCCGCAATATGCAAGAAGAAATACAACATTACAAAGAATAATAGCATTAAACGGGTTTTCAAAGCAACCAGTCCAATTAATTTTCAACTCATTGCTTCTATTAAAAACCAAAAGAAATATTGTGTAACAATGTTATCAAACAAACATTAAAAGTCTTTGTGTTTCGAAAATTCCAATTAATGCATAAAGTAGTGAGAAGAAAACTGTATCCGGACATTTTCTTTGAGTCGTATTCATGGTCACATGGTTGACATCCAATCACATAACGTAGTAAAAATGATATCGATATCTCATCAACCACCAATCTGATTCCAAGTAGAACACTCCACACGACAAAGGAATAATAATTGGTCGATCGTCTCCAATTGCAAATCCAAAATCAGGCATAATAAGGAGTCCACAACAATGTTTATCCAAGTTCAGTCTAATGGACACTTTCTTTATCTCTCCCTTATTAATGTATCTTCTAATAAAATATATTGAACACTTTCTCATGGCATCAAGCTCCCAAATCCATATGTCATTTTGGTCTTTAAGGATGACCAAGTGCAAGGCGTTTTACAAATCGATCTATTGATCAAATCCCCCTTAGGATTGTCTATAAGGACAATCAGACCACATATCAAGTGGGAGTATAAAATTTAATTGTATATCTTTTATTTGGGTCGAACAAAAAACTCTAGGAAATCATACCTTCAAAGGTAAGTATCCCAACCAAAGTTTCTCCCAAACCTAATCAAATGACCATCTCGTACCTTTTTCAAACAAAAAGTTTCAAGATAAATAATGTTAGCTCAAAGATGCATTGATGAACAAAAATATCTATCGAACGTGACCACGGGGTGAAATCAATGTTCTAAAAACCATTTTTTAGTTGATTCAGTATAGTGACCAGTTCATGTTTCGATCGATTTAATCCATCGATCAATTTAACGGTCTCAACCGGTTTCTATAATTTCCATCATTTTTTCTATTTTTCTACACATATATAGACATCCACAAGTTTAAACATTACAAATACACTTAAATACAAGTTGAAGATCAATCCAAATATATTAAAAATACATAACCGTAAGTTTTGTATCAATGCACGAATATAAAAAATAAAATAAAGTATAATACAGAAACAAAATATAAATGTAGATGAATACAAATGCAATAAAAAACTTTATAATATTTACCATATGTTTTTATTCAAAGAAATCTAAATAGAGGCGAAAAAACTAAAGTTTGTTATGAAAATGATTCATATTCATATGTTTTTATTTAATTTAACTGGTTCAGTCGATTTAATTTAATAGATTCAACATTTTTTAAAAACCGACTGGTTCAGAAATATACATGAAATCGGTGCTAGTTGAACCGTTTCATTCTCCAGTTCTCGGTGCAACCGGCCGGTTCAAACCGGTTTTTAAAACATTGGACGAAATAAAGAAAACATTACTATCATCTCTATGATACCACTGATGGGTTTTATACAAACAATCATATGTATGCATGCAACCCTAGAGTTGGATCTATATTTTCACTATTAGTTAGGCAACTTTATGAACATTATTAGTTATGCAACTTTATGAACATTAAAAGAAACCTGGCATGCTACTACTATTTTCAAAATCCACATAGAAGAATAGAATACATACCTTTTGTTGTTATATAGTAATAACAGCTCCGTAGCTTTGAAAGCAAGTACCACAAGTGTAGTACCTCTAATGGCTCACAAACACCAAGAGCAAGAGGATGACTTAGGAGAAGAGGAGAGGCACCCAAAAACGTCTAGAAACCTCAAGGAAACTCTTCTCCATGTTTTTAGTGCTCTAGGGGTCCTTAAATAGTGAGGCTATTAGGGTTATCAAACAAGAAAACCCTAATTTGACTGCTTAGGCCCTAAGCAGCCCATGGACTCCCTCCTTAGAGGCCTTGGATGATTTCTAATGGGGTTTCCCATAAAATTTGTCCACTCCTCTAATATGGAGTCCATTAGCCCAATATTCAACTATCACACAATTGAAAATTCTAGTCCCCTTTATTTAATTAATGTCTTTTAGCCACAAAATTAATTCTTATTAATTTTTGACTATTATTAATTAAACAATATGGTTTCTCTTTTAATATATTATTCATATAATATATTAATAAAACATAATTAATCCTCTTTCTCCATAAATCATCCTATCAAGTTGCTTTGGTGAAGGCAACCCAAAAAGACCATGTACAATCGGGTCAAGTACATACCAAAATAGTTATGGACTTAGACACTAATCCAACACTTTCAGGGTCGGATTTGGGTGCCGTTTACAGGCGGGGCACGTACCATCCTGATGGAGGAGGCGTACAGATCGAGGTTCTCGATCCATCCCGGGGCCACTGATATGTACTTGGACCTAAAGAAAGAGTATTGGTGGCCCTGTATGAAGAGGGATGTGGCGTGGTTTGTTGAGAGGTGCTTGACCTGTCGCAAGGTTAAGGCCGAGCACAAACGTCCACATGTCAAGTTGCAGCCACTTGAGGTTCCCCAGTGGAAATGGGAACAGTTTTCCATGGATTTCATTACCAAATTGTCGAGGACCGCAAGGGGTGTCGATGTAATTTGGGTGATCGTTGACCGGCTGACGAAGAGCGCTCACTTCCTTGCTATCAGTGAGAGTTCATCCGCAGAGAGACTGAAAGAGATGTATGTGAGAGAGGTAGTATCACGACATGGAGTACAGATCTCTATTGTGTCAGATCGAGATGTACGTTTCACTTCCAGGTTCTGGAAGAAATTCCATGAGGAGTTGGGTACGAGGTTGCATTTCAGCACAGCTTACCATCCACAGACGGACGGACAGAGCGAGCGGACGATTCGGATGCTCGAGGGCATGCTTCGAGCGTGTGTGATGGACTTTGGAGGAAGTTGGTACACGTGCCTACCATTGGCTAAGTTTTCTTATAACAACAGCCACCATTCGAGTATTGGTATGCCTCCCTTCGAGTTGTTATATGGGAGGAGGTGTTGGACTCCCATCTGTTGGGGAGAGGTAGGGCAACGAGTGATGGGAAGCACTGAGATAGTGCTTCAGACGACCGAGTAGATACATTAGGTCAGACAAAGGTTGCTGACAGCTCAGAGTCCCCATAAAAGTTATGCGGATAGGCGACGATCCGAGCTCGAGTTTTGGGTTGGCAACTTCGTACTACTGAAAGTATCTTTGTAACACGTGGTTCCTGGTACGTATTTTAAATTAAGAATTTTGGCATTTTGGTCTGGGACTCGGAGAGTTGGTGGGCAACTCGTTGAGTAGAAGCGAATTGGACCCGGGAGTCAAGTGGCTGACTTGGCGAGTCCGTGTTGTCTGGACAAAAACCCTAATATGAGGGTTTGCACCCTATATAAACATATTAACTCGGCCTCCCTTGTCCCTAACACTCTCCTAGAGCTACATATCGAAACCCTAGCTGTATATGTGTGTGTTAAGGCTATTTTGGTGCTTTTGTTGACTTGTGAAGCTTGGAAGGAAGAAAAGGAGTGTGAGTATTCGACTTGGGGCTTATGGATCCAGAAATCTCATTCCATTTTCAGCTTAATCAAGGTAAAATGCTCATGCTTTGGTCTTTCATTTGGTTGTTCATCTTTAGAATGTGGATCTTGGGTGCATTTAGGGCTTTTCAAGCCATTTTCGGATTTAAGGAGTGTTATGTGGACTTTAGCTTCAGATCTGGACCTTAAGAGGGGTCTCATGGCATAAAGGTGCCAACTTTAGCGCCATGAGAGCCCCATGCACATTGTAAGACACTTTATATGGATTTTTGAGCTAAAAACCCCATGTATGTGCATCAAGTTTGGAACTTTACGTATAAAATGGACATTATGAGGCCGGATCTATGGTTTTGGTGTGTTAGATGTAACATCCGGATTTTTACCAGGTATCTTGTAAGTTTGAATTTTTTTATATATTGTGAGAGAGACTCGGCGAGTTGGAGCTCGGACTCGCCGAGTAGGGACGCGGGATTTATCGAGGGTGCGCACTTGGACTCGGCGAGTCCAGGGTATGGACTCGGCGAGTCTGCGCTGTGTTATGAAACCCTAAATCTCCGGGTTTGAGGCATATTTAAGGGGCCTTATGGCCGTCATTTGTGCTCACCCAAACCCCAGAGAGTGTCCCTAGAGTTCTTGAGCGTTTTGTGAAGGAAAGAGAGCCAATCTTGATCTTGTGTGTGTTGTTTAGCAAGAAGAAGGAGGCCCTAAGCAAGAGGAAGCAAAGGAGGTTGCTATTTCGTGGATTTGGAGCTTGGATCATCAACCTAGAGGTATTATTTTCGGACCATTTTCTGTTTGGTGAAGTTTGATGCAATTTAGGGCTTAATGTGGTTGTTTATGGGGTGATTTGGTGCCCCTTTGATTCCCTCTTTGAGTTGAGACCATGGATCTGGATCCATAGAGGTCCAGAGGGCCTCACTCATCAAGCTTTATGGGTGGAAATGGAGTCCTTAACCTTGTGTTGAAGTATTTGAGTCAAAAACATCATTTATGGTCATGTAGAGGTTATATGTGCATCAAGATTGTGACTTTACGTGCTAAATAAGCTTGGAGGGACTGGATCTATGGATTAATGGATTGGATCTGGCCTTTAGAGCAAGATTGAGTCAGTGCATGGCACGGACTCGCCGAGTCCGAAGAACAGACTCGGCGAGTAGCTTGAATACTGCACGACCACTCAGCGAGTGGCCTCGCCGAGTTGGGATGAGTGAACTCAGTGGGTCAAGGGGGAGTCAGGATGGTCAGGTGGACCGAGTCAAACCGGACTCGCCGAGTTGTTCTTGAGACTCGGAGAGTTGAGTCGTGGTGGCCCCACAACTCGTGCCAGGTGGAGCTCGTCGAGTTGGGGGAAATACTCGACGTGTCAAGAGAGGATTCCAGGGAAATTGGTGTATGCGCTCAGACTCGCTGAGTCGTTATAGTGCACTCGCCGAGTCCGGTTAAGTTGACCGTTGACCTAGATTGTCTTGTTATAGTGTGGTCAACCCTAGTTGGGAAAGTGTTAATTAGAGATGTATTGTGCTATAGGGGACTTCAGCTCGGTAGATCGAGTGTTTAGCGATTTTAGGGTTACGGTTTACCGAGACACGCGAGGTGAGTCTTCTCACTATACTTTACCTTGAGTAGGTAATCAGAGCTATGTGATAGAGTATTTGTGTGCTATATATATGTTATGTGTTGTACTGCATGATTTCTATGTGATTTATGTGGTGCATGATTATCAGAGTTGGAACCTGAGGGTTCACAGAGTTTGGGTGCACGGACCCACAGAGTTATAGCCTAGAGTGGCTAATATGTGCTATATGTGGTATTTTGGGAAACTCACTAAGCCTTGTGCTTACAGTGTTGATGTTAATTGTTTCAGGTACCAGTGACGACCGCGGGAAGGCGCCGGCTTGATCCGTACACACACGTTTGGAGCTTGACATTTTGATCTTGGGATCTTGTACTATTTTGTTGAACAATTAAAATGGTTGTTTCTATGAATATTGATGGAATTATGTTTTTATAAAAATCGAAAAAAAAAAAATTGTTTGAAAATTTGGTGTTACATTAGACCTCATTTAAATCGACTGTATGGAGTTGGTCAAGATTGGACTCGACGAGTTGTTCTTGGCACTCGACGAGTCGGTGACGATTGTGCACCAAACCCTTCCTGTGAATGGGTAAATGATAGGAAGGAAGTCCTTTGTGGGTTTAGACGCGAAAAGGGACCTGGAAGCCTTGGGACTCGGTGAGTGGTATGAGCAGACTCGGCGAGTCCATAGCAATCTCCCAATCTTTGAAGAAGGACTCGACGAGTTGTTCATACACCTCGGCGAGTCATAGACTGGACAAGTTCTTAAGTTGGAGATGAACTTGACGAGTTCAAGATGGAAGTCAGCGAGTTGGATGAATATGGTCCCGATGTTATGACTGAAGGAGAACCTATCGAGTTTCGCTAAACTCGATGAGTGGAGCCTGGGTTTTGTGTAGGTTTAGTGAAGCAGGGACTCGACGAGTTGGTAGGCCAACTCGGTGAGTCAGGTCAACTGAATGTTGACTTTGACTAGTGTTGACTTTGACTGAACTTGGACCGACCCTGTTTAGGGTTGTATGTGATGTATGTTGACTTGAAGGTTGTCGTGTAGGTATCGAGGAGTTGTAGGGAGTCGACGTATGCGCCGAGGATAGTTCAGACACTACATGACATTGAGGTGAGTTACCTTCCAGTAAGGGTGGGTCTATGGCCACAATGTCGGCCCACTATAAAGGGATATTTAGAAGATAATGCTCTTTGTGATAATTATCTTGGTCTGGTTATGTGATTTATCTGGATTATATGTTATGTGTTTAGTAGGGATTAGTTTCCCTAACAGTGGTCCGTAGGACCCAATGGTAGGTTAGTACGCGGATATGCCTGACTGTATGCTTATATCTGTTGATTTCATGTTAGTAGTAGGGAGTGAAATAGTCCCCAGTTACCGATTGAAAGATACCGATGCTGATTACCGGTTGAAAGATACCGATGATGGTCATTGGTTGAAAGATATCGATGTTGGTTACCGGTTGAAAGAAACCGATGAAGGTTACCGGTTGAAAGATACCGATGAATGTTACCGGTTGAAAGATACCGATGATATTGTATGGTATGTGGTATGATGGGGGAACTCACTAAGCTTTGTGCTTACAATTTTGGTTTTGGTTTCAGGTACCTCTTCATCGAAGGGGAAAGAGTCGGCGGCGTAGCAGCGCATCACACGCACATACACATGTTCCGTAAGAATTTTTTGGGACTGTACTATGATTTTCAATACTTTTGATGTTATGGTTTGAAATACAACATTATGATTTTGTAATGGATGTTTTATTAACAATGTTTTGGTAAAAAGTTTGTTAAATGCGTTAAACCAAAAATGAAATTTTTGGCCTTAAAAACTGGGTCGTTACAATCTCCTTGGAAAGGAGTGATCCGATTCAGGAAGAGGGGCAAGTTGGAGCCCCGATACATTGGACCTTTCAGGGTGATCGGGAGGGTGGGCAGGGTACCATATCGTTTAGAGCTACCTACGGAGTTGAGCCAGATACATGATACCTTCCACGTGCCTTAGTTGAGGAAGTGTATAGTCGGCGAGTCGGTGGTAGTGCCACTAGAGGATATACAGGTGGATGCAAGTCTGAATTATGTGGAGAGGGCGATCGTGATCCTAGATCGGAGGATCAAGGTTCTGAGGAACAAGGAGGTGCCCCTGGTTTAGGTCAAGTGGCAACATCGGAGAGGGTTCGAGCTGACTTGGGAGCTGGAGTTGGAAATGCGAGAGTAGCATCTAGAGTTGTTTGTAGAGCGAGACTTCGAGGGCAAAGTCTGATTCTAGTGGGGGAGAATTGTAACATTCAGAATTCCAGGTATCATATTGTAATTATTTATTTTTGTCAAAAGAAGGACTCGACGAGTTGACGCTTAAACTCGTCGAGTAGGATCGCGATTTGCAGACTGGATTTATTGAAAGACTCGACGAGTCGGGGAGTCGACTCGACAAGTCCGTGTTGTGAGCAAAATCCCTAAATCCTTGGGTTTGTGCCCTATTTAAGGGATCTTATGGCTCTCATTTGCGGCCACCTTCACCCTTGAGAGCGCCAGAGAACCAGAGAGCGTAGAGAGAAAGAGAGAGAGGAAGCCATTTTCATCATCTCTAGTGTAATTTTGCAAGGAAGAAGGAAGGAGGGCAAGCTAGACGGCTTAAGGAGCTCAGATCTGCTACCATTTTATCAGAAGAGGCTACTAGAGGTATGGATCTATGCTCAATCTTGTGTTTATGGTGATCTACTTGAATCTAGGGTTTTCTTATCCCTTCTTTATCTTGGATTCGAAGCTCATAAGGTCCCAATGTGGAATAGATCTTAGATCTGGACCTTAGGAGGTCCAGAGAGTCCCAACCATTCTACTTTATGTTGTTCCATTATAGGTATGAACCTAGGGTGCCATTTTAGAAACTATTTCATCAAAAGAAGCATTATAGACGTTGCATGAGTGCAAAGACTGGACCTTTACGTGATTATCAAGCATTGGGAAGTCAGATCTATAGGTTAGAGAAACAAATCTGACCTCAGAAAGTCAAATGAGTGTATCTATGGAAGAAACACGCCGAGTCCATAAGAGAACTCGATGAGTCGAGTCAGGGTTACCCCAAGATTCATAACCAGTGGTAACTCGTCAAGGGGAAGGTTCACTCGACGAGTTGAGTCAAGTTTTAGAAGGATCCAGAGGATACACTTGGACTCGCTGAGTCACCCATGTGCACTCGATAAGTCTGGTCAAACTTTGACCGTTGACTAGAGTTGACTTCAGTTGACCTTGAGTTTTGGTCAAGCCGAATCTAGAGAGGCCAGGAAGGGGTAGAATGGTCTTCTACCCAATATTTAGGGATGAGGACTAGAGAACGTATTGATTAGAGATATTGTTATTTTGATAAGAGGAGGAGGCTAGGTCGAGTCATCGAGCTATAGATTATCTGACATCGTAAGAGGTGAGTCTTCTCACTATACATTACCTAGAGTGGTATCTATGTGCAGACCAGAGGGTCTTATGTGTATGTGTATGTGTATGTTTGTGATTATGTGCAATGTGTTATATGTATTCTATGTGATATATAACCGGACCAGAGGGTCCAACGACTCATGAGATTAGAGGGTCCTTAATCTGACCGGAGCGGAGGGTCCAACGAGCTAGACCGGACCAGAGGGTCCCGCTGAGACACATTGACCGGAGGGTCATACCGAGTTATAGCCTCGAGTGGCTTATGTGTTGTATGTGGTATTTTGGGGAACTCACTAAACATTTATGTCACTACTAGAAACATGGGTTTTAGAGACGGAAGTATCCGTCGCTATTCCGTCGCTAAATGTTGTTTGCGATGGATTAGCGACGGATTCACTCCATAGGTAATTAATAGGTGGCTAATTTCTCAGCGAGGGTTTTAGCGACGGAGAGGTTTTTCCTTGCGACAAATGTAGCGATAGAATATCCGTCGCTAAATGTCACTCAATACATTTACTTAGGGCATTAGCGACAAAATTTGATAAAGTCATTATGTCGCTATTCTGTTGCAAATTTCCTTGAACAGTTTTTTTTTTCCGTAGCAAATCCCTTGCAAAATTCATATACATATTTTTTTCCGTCGCTGATCTGTCGCAAGCTTTAGACATGGTTTATTCCATAGCTAATCTCTTGCAAAATGTATACATTAATTTTTTTTTGTTTCATCACTGATCCGTCGCAAACTTTAGACATGATATTTTTTTCGTAGCTAATCCCTCGCAAAGTTGATGCATTAAAATACTTTTTTTATTCTCACCAATCCGTCGCGAACTTGTAATATCATTTTTTTATGATTCTAAAAGAAAAAAAAATACTACAATCATCAAATTTTTATACTAAAAAACATCGAATAACTATACAAACAAACATTACAATACCAAAACTATCAAAGGTTACCAAAGTGTCATTAACAAGTAAATTCATTTTCATAAACAATTGTAAAATTAACATTAGTACTCGTTTTCAGAATCGAGTTCAATGAACTTCCTTTTTGATGGGTTACTTCGAACTTGTTCCAAGATGTTTGATCTTCTAACTGAAGAAGAAGGTTGAGTTTCTGCATTATTGTGTGATTGAGATGCATTTCTATCTCTAGCATCACGATCACCAATGTGACTACCACTGTGACCACCACCACGGGCTCCTCGTGGCGCCATTACTCAAAAGATAACCCTTAAAATCAAGAATTAATAAACTATTGGTTAGAACAAGTATGTATTATACTAGAAAATTATAGAAGTAAGAGAAGGTAACATGCTATAATACAAAAATGCAATGTATATAGAAAAAGAAAACGATCATTTTAGTTAAAAAGTTATTGACAAGAGTTAGATTACCTGCTGTTCAGCTTGTTTTTCACTGATGGAACTTTGGATCACCCTTTCAGTCAAACCTATAAACAACCATGACATGGCTTAAAACTAAATTCTATTAAAACATAACATTTTATATTAAAATTCTACTTAATTAAAGCAATGGGAATGGCTTTGTTTTAAAAGTGCACTTTTAGGTTTCCTGTGAATAAAAGATCAAAGTGTACCTGGCATCACATTTGGTTATTATATTATAATAATAATAAGTTCACAATATACCTTTGCATAGAGCTCAACATAAGGGCGGAATGTAGGAAGTTTCAAAAGTCCCTCTGATTCACCTTTCAGAAGCTCCCTGGTCGCACAGAATCAGGGCAATTAGGGAGATGTTAAAAAAAGTAATTATTTTATTACAGATACAGAAAGGAAATGAAGTTTTACAGAAAATATGAGTTATAAAATTACAGAAATGAAGCATGCATACACACAGACACACGTGAATTAAACAAGGTTAATTAACCAAATAATGGAAATTTACATTATTGTATATATGAGTGATTAATGACCCAAGTTTTTGCACAGACTTGTTGAAGAGGATAATGCCGAGGAGCTCTTTGTGAATGACATGACACTGAAGCCAAAGAGAAGCCGAAAAGAAGGAAGAACAAGGCTAAGAGAGTTAAGGACAAGAAGGTTGATTGCAGCATTGGTTTGGTAAGAGAGTTAATGTTTTTTGGAAGGAATGGAATCTGTCTAAAGAGTTGGTATTGAAGGAACTAGAATTGGAATTGGAATTGAGAAGTGGTAAATATTATGTTCTATTTTTGATTTTTTTTGGATTAAGAAGCAGGGGCAATGTTGTTGTAGAAACAAGGTCCATCACGTGAATCTATTGAAAAATGTCACAAATATCACAAATCAAGGAAGTAGATAAAGAGTTGGTATTGAAGGAATTGGAATTGGAATTGAAATTGAAACTTTTCTTGTGAAATTGTAGGGTTAAAAGGGTATTTTGGTATTTGTTCAAATTGTTTGGCAATTCAAGGAAAGGGGCTGAAACTTGAAGACATTAAAGTTGTTACCAAAATAGAGCAAAGATCCATGCATTGGTGTCCAGGGGTAAAATGGTCAGAAAAAAGAAAAGCAAACCAGGGGCAAACAAAATAACATCCAATGCATTTCAATTTTGATCAGAATGAAAAATATTTTTTTTGTTCTTTTTTTTTTTTCTGTAATCTCTCTTCATGCTTGTAATAACAAATAACATCCAACATCCAATGCATTGCCATAAAACCTCTCTTCATGCTTGTAATAACAAATGAATAAAGTCAGAACCCAATCCTTATCATGTTTAAACCCCTTCTCAATCATTCTAACACAATCTCTATATATATGACCAAAATGCCCCTGGTACCTAATGACCCTATTTCCTTTATGTGGAAGAAATAAAATAAAAGAACCCGCAAATATTGGTAAAACTACAATTATTGTTAACCAAGGAAATTTGTTCGTGGTAAAGACAAGATACACTTGGACCAGAAAAACCTAAACTCCTAAAAAATCGAACACCGTGAGCCATATTTACAACCCAATAACTTTTATTCACCTCATGTTCACCATCCAAATGATCAAAACAATACCAAATATGCCTCCCAATCCCAACATCAATCTTCAAATGCCAATCACAGGTCCAAACCACCATAAATTTTTTTTTGATTAAATTGCATCACACCTTTCTTCTCATAACAGTCAAAAAAGAACTCCCACCATTTCCGATAATAAGAAAACCCAGAAGAATATATGAAAAGGAAATCGAATACACGAAAGCAATTAATATGCACAGCAATCCAACCAACAATCAGATCGCTCCAACCCGAAAATTCATTGAGGAAAAAAGAAATTCCCAAAATGCCCTCACCACTTAAACCTCCATTAAAAGAAAAATCCCAAGTACTATTCACCCTATACCGACCAGCAATCTCTTCCGACCAGAAACGAAACTCACCAAAAATTAGGATATACCCAATATGCCCTTGACCCAAAATTCTCCCATCCTAGTAATAAAAATCTCCAAATCACAAGTATCCCTCCCTCCATATGATCATGCGATAGCAGGCCTGAGATAAAAAAATCCAATCCTCCTCATTATCCAAAAAAATCACAATCAGACCTTGTTCTTGAATTCGCATCCAACAATCTCTATTCTTCAAAATATTATCCCACCAAGAATCCAAAAAGATCAAAGAAAAATAGATACTTTTGAAATTGCAACTCACGATACCTTCTTCTAAATTTCTTATTTTCCAAAATTGACAAAAATACCCTTTAAGCCAATTGCTCAAAACAACACATTTATTATAATCCATCCTTATTCTCATCAACCTGAAACCACGACAGCAAACCTGCCAGCACTTCCTTTTAACCAAAAACAATTCAAATCAATCCCCATTAGAACCATTGACATTTTTGATTGGGATGTTCCAACTTTTATAAATCTCTATATTCAGCCCCAAATAACCAAATTTAAGACCAAATAACTTCAATCTAATATCTTCCATAACTCTATGAACAACAAATTCAATAGAATTAATTTCTTTTCCAAACAATCAACATAAGTCAAATGATTGCATGTGTTGGTCAACAAATCAGTAGGAGGTCAACGAGCTCCAAACGGATTCATAGATAGAAGTCTTCCCCATTTTCAAAGAATGTCAAAAACCCCTGCTGTATGTTTTACATTTTTACCTCTCATACATTTAACTATCATCTTTCTTTCTTTTATATTTATCTTTTTTTTCTTCAATTCAACCTCGTTACAAAGTCTCCACATAACACAATAAAGCCATGAGAATGATAACACCCAACCCTTGAAAGTTTACCAAAGGAACAAACGGAAGAATATCCCAAAGAAATGATTTTGTTTGTTAGTGGGGAGCAGGAGGGTAATTCTGTCTTTTTATTAGTTAGTTAGTTGTTCGTGCCATTATCTCTGTGCGTTTAGCTTTTTGAATGGGGGAGCAATATCCTTTTGTCATGAAGGATCTTTTGTTTGTTTCCTCTGTTAGTGATTATTTATAGGTGGTCATTTGTTCCTTTTGGGTACGCAGAAAACCATTGTAAAATTCTTCTAGAACATGGAGAATTCCCCTCTCTCGAATATGGGGCTATCTATTTGAATATTCAATGTTTTTCATTCATTTGTCACTGTTCCATTAATTTGTTTTGGAGTTCTTCTCATTTAATTGGTTCAGGAGTAGTCTAGGAGCTATCAGAGAACAATAGTGACAACTTACTATTGACAGCCTGTTTGATCTTGTGACAGGGATCCTAGGTGTCCCACCTTAAAAAAAGTTCTCCATAGACATACTAGTAATAAGAATTTATCTCCACCACTATTTCAAAATCCCATAGACCTTGATCACTTTAGGCCATTCTATATAATGTTTTTTTACTTGATCAGTAAACTTATTTTGACTTGCATTTAGGCATATTACACAGGTGAAAACAGCTGACACGAATTGGAGGATTTATCAGTTTACTATGATTGCCTATGAAATTGGTGCTGTTGGGCTTGTTGCAGCGCATATGGATGCATGTACAGAGATGACAGGAGAGTTTCAGGGTGAAGCTTTGATGCACAAAACTTATGCTACCAGGCTTATATAGGACTAAAGCAACCAATCAAGCACTATATCAAGTTCTAATTCTAAGTATCTATTCTAATATAGATGCAATCGATATAAGAGGAATGACGATTGAAAAAGTAAAAAAAATGGAGAAATTAAACCCTAACGTAATATATTGTGCAATTGAACCAAACCTAACCTAATATATGACTAAAGCAAATAAAATGAAGAGGTTTACCTGAATCGGAAGTTAAGGAAGAATAATTTTAGATTTCAAAAATGTGGAGGCTGTCGGAATCGGAAGCTGCAATGATCCATGGTGTCGTCATCTGTTTGAACGAAGATGGTGAGATTAGGTTAAGCTGCAACTCGAGAGTCAAACTTACACAAACTTCGTGTTCAATTGGAGTGATAAAGCAGATTTGGGAGGGAAGGAGACTTACACAAACTTCGTGAAACTGGAATTGGATTCGTCAATTTCAGCGAGAGATCTTCAATTAAAAAAACATAATGTGTGTATGCTCCGTCGGCATTCTCTCGCTAAATACATACCAGATGGATAAAAAGTCGACGATTTTTTCCCTCGTTGAACCCTCGCCAAATGCCTTCGTTTTCCACCGATTCCCGACGAATAAGGGCGCCTCGATAAAGACTTGTAAGATCCGTAACTTATCCCTCGCTAAACCCTCTCTAATACGCTATATGTTGAATAAATAAAATACTTGTTTAAACCATCGTAGATCTCTCGTAATTCCCTCTCTATAAGCCAAAATTTTGCTACGGAATAAATCCCTATCTAAATCCGTAGCTGAAACTCAAGTTTCTAGTAGTGTGTTTACAATGTTTTGTATGATGTGTTTCTGGTACCGGTGAGGATCGCATGAAGGCGTCGACATGATTTGTACACACTGATGGAGAATTATGGATTTTGAGATTCTGGAATACGTTTATTTGAGATGACATGTGACACTTGGGTTTTTGAAATGAATTATGTGAATTATGTTTGTTTTAAAATAAAAAATTGTTTTAAAATTTTCACGTTGTTACATATTAACTACTTTCCAGTGTCTTTAGAATTTTAGGAATTTATTTATTTTTTCGACAAGCACACCTAATAAATCCGTTATTTTGATGATGTAGTAGATTTAATAGACAAATCATTTTTTAGATTTTTAATAGGCATAAAAAAAAATTAAGTTGTTGGGTTTATTGGTTGCAAAACCTAGTTATAACTTCTCTTTATTTGTAATGAGTTTTTTTTTATGTCTTACTTGTTTTATTTATTGAAATTCTTTCATTCCAAAAAATAGACAAGTCTTAAAAAAATCATATAATGTTATATATTTTAATAATTAAAAAACTTAATTACACAAGAAAATGTCAAAGGCTCTTCTATCAAATATATGAACTTGTATTATTTATTTATTTGAAAAAACTATCTCAACATAACCAGATTTAAAAATTTTAAGGTTTTTTGATACTTTACCGAATTATTCCCCCACCATTGAAGTGGACAAAAACCAACCAAATTTATTGTGTTTTGAGTCCAAACGAAGAAAACCCTTTTATATAATAATGATGGTTTTTTATTCTTGTAAGCCACTGCTTAACAACCAAATTCAATATTTTTTATTTTATGATTGATATAATCATGAACTTACGATTTACTACTTGTAAGATCTTCGTTTTTATTTATAAATATGTATTCGTAGTGTCTTCTAAATTTATCAAACTTGGCTATGTCCTAAAGTGAATATGGAACAATATAGTTCCTTAATTACCCCATGAACATGTAAGATATTCGTTTGGGTAAAATACATTTTAAAATATGATATTACACGTATCTTAAGATAAATAAAACATCTTTTCAAGATATCTAAAAATTGCAAATCATAACAAACACAACCAGTGGTTCTAACAAACTAACTAAGCCATAATATAAAGGAAAATGGTTACAAAAATAATACTAAATTTTAATTTTTTTTTTTTTAAATTTTATAATTTATTACAAATTTGGACCCTCTGTTTTACTCAAAATCGTAAGTTCAGTCTAAAATTTGAACAATTGTATCCTTGTATTTCGTTGCAAATATAACTCCACGGCCCATGTAAAACACAAAGACAGTATCAACAACGAAACATAAACTTAAGTAAAAGATTAATACGCTTTCAAAATTTTGACGGAACATTAGATTTTGAGTGAAACATATGCGCTAAATTTTGGATTTACTCTATAAATTATATGGTTAAACAGAAGAGTTATATGAAATTTTGTATGTTTATATCATATAGTTTACATAATTTTTGTCTAATATTTATCCAATAAACAAATGTAAATCATCTAGGGAAGGTCATGATTCCAAATTTTGCATTATAATGTTCTTTTTATTGTTTAAAGTTTTTACATAAATATCTAAAAATATACAAAAAATATAGTTACCACTTTGTCAATTTGTCTTGTGTTTTGTTTTTAAATTACTAAGTTGACATAATAATAACAATAATAATACGACGAACTTACAGAACTTAAGAATTGTTACCATATTTTTTTAAAGATTTTGTCATATTTTTGGTATTGTTATTAAAATCTATATCTATAACCATAACATTTCCTTTTTTTAATCCAAACCGGGACGCGGTTTGAGACCCAATCATATGTCAACTCATCCCACATCCTCAACTGTCATGTTTCGTGTTTGTCTTTCTCTTTTTTATTTGCTAAAATATTAATTTATTACCTAATCTCTTATATAAAGTCCACACTCCTCCTTCACCTTTCTTCCTCATCTCAACTCAACAAAAAATTCGTATCATCTTGTTGCTTTGATATCATCAAATGGGTAACTACGTTTCATGTTCCTTAATGCATGGAAACGGGAAGTACTCAAAGGCTACAAAAGTAATTTTTCCCAACGGGGAAATCCATAAGTTTCAAGAACCAATCAAAGTGGCTGAACTGATGATGGAATCACCGAACTCGTTTGTTGTCAACTCCAAATCTCTTCGCATTGGGGCACGGTTTTCTGCCATGAATGCAGATGAAGACCTTGAATTTGCATGTGTATATGTCATGTTTCCAATGAAACGAGTTCACTCAGTTGTCACCAGTACTGACTTAGGTTCTCTTTTTTTATCTGCTAAAAAGATTGGAAGGATTGCTCCAGAAAACGTGTCAACCCCACCGAGTATGAAACTGGATGATATTGAAGAAGAAGTGTCGTCCTTTGAGTTTAAACGTCGGGCTTCGATGTGTAGATCAAAGAAGCCATTGTTAGACACCATTGAGGAAGAGCAAGTTTGCTCCCGATGATCAGTTTATTTACTCATATAATACCTATGAATTTTGTTCTTTTTTCAATTTTCCATGAAACTATTGTTTCATTTTTGGAAAATTATGTAGAAATATACTTTGTTTTTGGAATTGAATGCAATTTCTGTTTTTGATGTATACAAAGTACAAACTATTAAAGTTAATTTTATACATCATATTCTCTGAATAGTCACAATTAAGAATAAATTAGATACTGTAAGATAAGTTCCATTAATGATTTATAATAATGTTTTTTTTTTTAATATAAAAAAAGAATGTTTATGTAAGTAATAAATTTGACATCAAACATTCAAACTATTGAGACTCTAAGTTTGACTGCTACTAGGCTTGATTGTTGACAATGTAATAAATCCCGAAACTTAAACTTAATTAGTTGATTGTTATATAGTCAAAATCAAATGCATAGTCATTGTATGTAGAATCTTGTTATGATCAGGTAAACCAGGATGTTCCAGATATTGCTTCGCGCAAATCCTCCTCCATAGATCTCAATAGTACCCCTCAAATCGTGCCTTGCCCAACTCAAATTGCTTGACCCCCAATCATTCCTCGTATCTCAGAAATTGAAAAAACTGCTGAAGTATGTCGTATCGTCGGATTTGAGATAAATGGAGGAAATGAAATCTTGGCGGAAATCATGGGGATGGATGGAGAGCAGGCCGTTGATCAATGAAGATAATGTCTATCAATATTCGGGGAATGGGAGAAAAACACAAACTTTATTGGGTAAGGAAGTTAAGGCATGATAACAAACTGACATTAATAGGAATACAAGAAACGAATTTGGTTATTTGGCGTGAACTTTTCGGGTGGAATGATGCAGTCTCCGAATTGGAAGAAGTTCACACATTATATGTATATGCTAAAACTATAAATCACTTTGTGATCACCGACGATGTTATATCGGCCATTCGGGACTGTTTAGGGTCCTAAGATGTCATTTTTTGGTTTTGGGCTGGCGACCAAACTTTTCGGATGGAATGATGCAGTCTGAATTGGTTGAAATTCGCACATTGTATGTATATTCTAAAACTATAAATCACTTAGGGATCACCGAAGATGTTATTTTGGCCATTCGGGACTGTTTAGGGGCTAAAAATGTCGTTTTTCGGTTCTGGGCTTGCACGCAAAATTTTTTCTGGTGGAATGATGCAGTCTCCGAATTGGACGAAATTCGCATATTGTGTGTATATGATAAAACAATAAATCACTTAGTGAGCACCGACGATGTTATTTTGGCCATTCGGAACTATTTAGGGGCTCAAAATTTTGTTTTTTCGTTTTGGGCTAGCACGCGAACTTTTCGTGTGGAATGATGCAGTCTCCGAATTGGACGGAATTTGCACATTGTATGTATATGCTAAAACTATAAGTGACTTCGTGATCATCAACGATGTTATTTCAGCCATTCGAGACTTTTTAGGGGCCCAAAATTTCATTTGAGGTTTTGGGCAGACGCGCAAACTTTTCAGGTGGAATGATGCAGTCTCTGAATTTGACGAAATTCGCACATTATATGTATATGCTAAAACAATAAATCACTTAGTGAGCACCGACGATGTTATTTCGGCCATTCGGGGCTGTTTAGGGCATCAATATCTCGTTTTCGATTTTAGGCTGGCGCACGAACTTTTCTGGTGGAATGATCCAGTCTCCGATTTAGACTAAATTCGCACATTATATGTATATTCTAAAACTATAAATCACTCTGTGATTATCTACGATGTTATTTAGGCCATTCGGGACTTTTTAGGGGCTCAAATTGTCATTTTCGGTTTTGGGCTGGCATGCGAACTTTTTGGGTGGAATGAGGCAGCCTCCAAAATGAACGAACTTCGATCATTGTATTTATATGCAAAAACTATAGATCGCTTCGACACCAGCGACGAAGTTATTTCGTTCATTCGGGACTGTTTAGGGGTTCAAAATTTCGTTTTTCGGTTTTGGGCTCGCGCTCGAACTTTTCGGGTTGAATGATGCAGTCTCCGAATTGGACGAAATTCGCACATTGTATGTGTGTGCTAACAATATAAATCAATCTATGATCACTAACAATGTTATTTTGGTCTTTCGGGACTGTTTAAGGGCCCAAAATGTCATTTTTTGGTTTTGGGCTGGCGCACGAACTTTTTGGGTGGAATGATGCAGTCTCCAAATTGGACGAAATTCGTACATTGTATGTATATGCCGGAACTATAAATCACTGAATGATCACCGACGGCTTTATTTCCGCCACTCGGGACTGTTTAGGGCCCAAAATGTCATTTTTTGGCTTTGGGGTGGCGTGCAAACTTTTCGGGTGGAATGAAGTAGTCTCCGAATTGGACGAAATTCACACATTGTATGTATATGTTAAAACTATAAATCACTTCCTGACCATCGACGATGTTATTTCGGCCATTCTGGACTATTTTGGGGCCTAAAATGTCATCTTTAGCGTAGGGCTGGCGCGAACTTTTCGGTGGAATGATGCAGTCTCCAAATTGGATGACCGACTTTGTGATCACCGACTTTGGGACTGTTAAGGGGCCCAAAATGTAATTTTTCAGTTTTAGGCTAGAGCGCGAACTTTTCGGGTGGAATGATGAAGTCTCGGAATTGCATGAAATTTAAACATTGTATATATATATATATATATTTCGAAACTATAAATCACTTTGTGATCACCGACAATGTTATTTTCGCCATTCGGGACTGTTTAGGGGCCCAAAATGTCGTTTTTTTGGTTTTGGGGTAGCGCGCAAACTTTTCGGGTGGAATGAAGCAGTCTCCGAATTGGACGAAATTCACACATTGTATGTTTATGCAACAACTATAAATCACTTCGTGATCACTGACGATATTATTTCCGCCATTCGAGACTGTTTGGGGATTTAAATGTCGTTTTTCGGTTTTGGGGGCTCGCGCACAAACTTTTTGGGTGGAATGATGCAGTCATCGAATTGGACGAAATTCGCACATTGTATGTATATGCTAAAACTATAAATCACCTTGTGATAACCGACGATGTTATTTCGGCCATTCGGGACTATTTAAGGGCTAAAAATGTCGTTTTTCGGTTTTGGGCTCGCGCGCGAACTTTTCAGGTGGAATGAAGCACTCTCCGAATTCGAGGAAATTTGCACATTGTATGTATATGTTAAAACTATAAATCACTTCGTGATCACCAACGATGTTATTTCGGCAATTCGGGATTGTTTAAGGGCCTAAAATATTGTTTTTTGGATTTGGGTTGGCACGCAAATTTTCCGGGGGGAATGATGCAGTCTCCGAATTGGTCGAAATTCACACATTTTATGTATAAGCTAAAAGTATAGCTCACTTAATGAGCACCAACGATGTTATTTCGGCCATTCGGGACTGTTTAGGCGCTCAAAATTTTGTTTTTCGGCTTTAGGCTGGCGCGCGAACTTTTCAGGTGGAATGATGCAGTCTTCGTATTGGACGAAATGCGCACATTGTACGTATACGTAAAAACAATAAATCACATAGTGATCACCATCAATGTTATTTCGGCCATTCAGGACTGTTTACGGGCTAAAAATGTCATTTTTCGGTTTTGGGCAACCGCGTGAACTTTTTAGGTGGAATGAATCAGTCTCCAAATTAGACGAAATTCTCACATTGTATGTATATGCTAAAACTATAAATCTATTTGTGATCATCCATGATGTTATTTCCGCTATTCGGGGCAGTTTAGGGATCAAAATGTCGTTTTCGGTTTTGGGATGACACTTTTATTTTTCGGGTGGAATGATGCAGTCTCTGAATTGGACGAAATTCGCTCATTGTATGTATATGCTAAAACTATAAATCACTTAATGAGAAACGATGATGTTATTTCGGCCATTTGGGATTGTTTAGGGGCTCTAAATGTCGTTTTTCGAATTTGGGCTCGTGCACGAACTTTTCGAGTGGAATGATGCAGTTTCCGAATTGGAAGAAATTCGCACATTGTATGTATATGCTAAAACTAAAAATCGCTTTGTGATAACCGCCGATATTATTTCGGCAATTCGGGACTGTTTAGGGCATCAAAATGTCGTTTTCGGTTTTAGGTTGGCGCACGAACTTTTTGGGTGGAATGATGCAGTCTCCGAATTAGAAGAAATTCGCACATTATATATATATATATATATATATATATATATATATATATATATATATATATATATATGTATATTCTAAAACTATAAATCACTTCGTGATCATTGACTATGTTATTTAGGCCATTCAGGACTTTTTAGGGGTCCAAATTATCATTTTTGGTTTTTGGCTGGCACGCGAACTTTTTGGGTGGAATGAGGCAGTCTCCAAAATGAACGAACTTCGATCATTATATTTATGTGCAAAAACTATAGATCACATTGACACCACCGACGAAGTTATTTCGGTAATGCGGGACTGTTTAGGGGTTCAAAATTTCGTTTTTCGGCTTTGGACTCGTGCCCGAACTTTCGGTTTGAATGATGTAGTCTCCGAATTGGACGAAATTCGCACATTGTATGTGTTTGGTAAAAATATAAATCAATTTATGATCACTGACGATGTTATTTTGGTATTTCGGGACTGTTTAGGGGCCTAAAATTTCATTTTTCGGTTTTGGGCTGGCGCACGAACTTTTTAGACGAAATAATGTAGTCTCCAAATTGGACGAAATTCGCACATTGTATATATATGCTGAAAATATAAATCACTGAGTGATCATCGACGACGTTATTTCCGCCATTCGGGACTATTCGGGGCCCAAAATGTCGTTTTTTTGGTTTTGAGGTGGCGCAAACTTTTCGGTTGGAATTAAGCAGTCTCCGAATTTGACGAAATTCACACATTGTATGTTTACATTAAAACTATAAATCACTTCGTGATCATCGACGATATTATTTCGGCCATTCTGGACTTTTTTGGGGCCTAAAATGCCATCTTTAGCGTTGGGCTGGCGCGAACTTTTCGGGTGGAATGATGCACTCTCCGAATTGGATGAAATTCGCACATTGTATGTATTTGCTAATAATATTAATCACTTTGTGATCACCGACTTCGGGATTGTTTAGGGGCCCAAAATGTTATTTTTCGGTTTCGGGTTGGCGCGCGAACTTTTCGGGTGGAATGATGTAGTCTCGAAATTGGACGAAATTCGCACATTGTATATATATGCCGAAACTAAAAAATCACTTCGTGATCATCGACGATGTTATTTCGTCCGTTCGGGACTATTTAAGGCTCCAAATGTCGTTTTTAGGTTTTTGGCTCACGCCCAAACTTTTCGGGAGGAATGATGCAGTCTCCGAATTGGGCGATAATCGCACATTGTATGTATATGCTACAACTATAAATCACATAGTGATAACCGACGATGTTATTTCGGCCATTCGGGACCGTTTATGGGCTTAAAATGTCATTATTCGGGTTTGGGTTCGCGCACGAACTTTTCGGGTGGAATGATGCAATCTCCGAATTGGACGAAATTCGCACATTGTATGTATATGCTAAAATTATAAATCACTTTGTGATAACCGACGGTGTTATATCATCCATTCGGGATTGTTTATGGGCTAAAAATGTTGTTTTTCGGTTTTGGGCTCGCGCAAGAACTTTTCGGGTGGAATGATGCAGTCTCCGAATTGGACGAAATTTGCGCATTCTATGTATATGCTAAAACTATAAATCATTCATGATCAATGATGATGTTATTTCCGCAATTTGGGACTGTTTAGGGTTCTAAAATATCGATTTTCAAATTTGGGATGGCGCGCGAACTTTTAGGGTGGAATGATGCAGTCTCCGAATTTGACGAAATTCACACACTGTATGTGTACGCTAAAAGTATAAAGCACTTACTAAGCACCGACGATGTTATTTCGGCCATTCGAGACTGTTTAGGGGATCAAAATATCATTTTTCGGTTTTAGGCTGGCTTACGAACTTTTCGGGTGGAATGATGTAGTCTCCGAATTGGACGAAATTTGCACATTGTATGTATATGCAAAAACCATAAATCACATCGTGATCACCGACAATGTTAT
Organism: Lactuca saligna; assembly: GCF_052625555.1. Taxonomy (NCBI): domain Eukaryota; kingdom Viridiplantae; phylum Streptophyta; class Magnoliopsida; order Asterales; family Asteraceae; genus Lactuca; species Lactuca saligna. The sequence continues at coordinate 82,196,710 of NC_136419.1, forward strand.
TTCGGTCATTCTGGACTATTTAGGGGTTCAAAATTTCATTTTCGGGACCGTTTAGGGGCCAAAAATGTCATTTTTCAGTTTTGGGCTGGTGCGCCCGAACTTTTCGGGTGGAATGATGCAGTCTCCAAATTTTACGAAATTTGCACATTGTATATATATGCCGAAACTATAAATCACTGAGTGATCGATCATTGACGATGTTACTTTTGCCATTCGGGACTGTTTAGGGGCCCAAAATATGGATGCAACAGGGTCCAAACTTGGACTGGATGGACCCGGACCCGGAAAACCCGAAACCGGTTAACGGGATTTTGTAGAACCGAAAACCAGACCGGTATATAAGAACCGGTTCTGGGTACGGTACCGGGTAAAGTGGGTCTAGAACCGAAAAACCCGGAAACATCAAAGTGGGTAGGTTGGAACCGGATAAAGCGGGTTTAGAACCGGAAAACCCGAAAAACCTGGATTTGTTTTGTAATTACTTACTAGTTAGTGGGTTGAACTTTAAAAATTTTCATATTGATATCCCGACTTCAGGAGACTGTAAGTCATTTAATATGAAATCAAAATTGACAAACTTATAGTCCAAAATGATGTACAAACTCTAAACCACACTCTGGAAAAAAAAACCACATGTTAATCCGACTTTAAACGAATGAGATATGCACGGGTTAAAATTTTCACAGAATTGAATGTACAAAAACAAATAACTGAAAAGTTGAAAATTTTCAGCTTTGATATCCTAACTTTGGGGGCGTGTAAGTCATTAAATATTAGATCAAAAGTGACAAAATTATAGTCTAAAATGATGTACAACCTCTAAACTACAAGTTGGAAAAAAACAACATGTCAATCTGACTTCGAATGAATTAGATATGCATGTTTTAAAAACTTTCACAGAATACAAAAAAGCTGAAAAACTAAAAACTTCCAGCTTTGATATATCGACATTGGGGGACTGTAAATCAATCAATATAAAACTAAAAATGACAAACTTATAGTCTAAAATCATGTACAAACTCTAAACTACACATTGGAAAAAACCGTATGTCAATTCGTCTTGAAACGAATGAGATATGCATGTTTTAAATGTTTCACAAAAACCGATTCCGGTCCCTAAAAGTGGTTCCGGTTCCTAACACCGGTTCCGGTTCTTAGACCCAGTTTGCCCGAACCCGATGGACCCAAACCCGAATTACCCAGAACCCAGATAAAGCCAATTTTTAAACCCGAAACCGAAACCGGTTCTATAGATTCCGGTTATAACAGTTCCGGTTCGGTTTTCCGGTTTTAAATCTCATCCCTAGCCAAAAATGTCGTTTTTTGGTTTTGGGCTGGCACGCGAACTTTTCAGGTAGAATGAAGCATTCTCCGAATAGGAAGAAATTCACACATTTTATGTATATGCTACAACTATAAATCACTTCGTAATCACCGACGATGTTATTATGGCCATTCAGGACTGTTTAGGGCTCCAAATGTCATTTTTCGGTTTTGGGCTCGCGCCTGAACTTTTCGTGTGGAATGATGTAGTCTCCGAATTGAACGAAATTTGCACATTCTATTACCACACAAGTCGATAAGTACAAACTCTAACAACTTCAAGGACTAGGAAGGCCCCTTTTTACTCATCCGGATTTCCCTTTCATATAGGTGCTCCAGAAAGAAGATTGGATTCGACAAGAATCACAGCGAGAATAGGCAACTTTAGCATCAAGCACATCATCATACCGACAGTCATCCAAACAAGAGTCTCCCATTTGAATTCCCTGAGCAAGCTCTCCTCTTCCATGTGTCTGGAAAGGGCTTAGCCACCTCTGGACAAGGACCCTTGGACCATTTACCCGCCCTCTCTGTCCAACTTTTTCCTTCAACGACTCTAAGAAATAAGGGTCTCTAACATAGGGGAATTCAGATGAAAGCTCCATGAAAGCTTCGGTCCTTGAATGAACGACTCAGCCTCTCGCACACTAAGGTGCCTTAGCGTATCCATACACAGCCACACCCAAAGGGGAGCGTCTGCCTAACTATTTGATCCTGTTTTCCCTTTCCAGGTTGATCTTCTCAGCGACAACAATAGGTATCGGCCATAACCAAAGAAATTCTTTTTCAAAGGAGGTAATTTGTTCGCTCCAAAGACGACTTGCTTGTAATTTATCCTTCAGTCCCAAAAAAGAAAGAATGAATGACCAAACCCAACCCAATTTCCTTATTTTCTTATTCCTGCCAGGCGCTGTTAAGCCCTTCACCTCCTTCTGATGATCATTCCACTTCTTCGCCACGGGAACATCTCTCTACTTAAAATAGGGAACGAAGGCCCTGACCAATCATCATCAAGAGAACCAATAAGAGCCAAAGGAGGTGATGAAAAGATCTTCTCTCTGGCCCCCTTTTCTTGTAGCTTTCAGACTTGGCCGATCATGAAGAAGATCATCCCCGCTCGGTCACGGGTAGATAAATAAAGGAAAAAGCCTTCTCTGGAGCATGCTCATGACAAGATCCTAAACTCCTACTTTGAAGGTTGGAAGCTGCAAGACCCAAGTCAATGTCTTAATTCGGGCCTTCGACGACGGCATGGAAGAAAGAAAGTAGTTTTGTTTTAAAGTTGAGATTTTGAAACTATAGAAGACCATCTTCGCGAGAAAGGTCTCGATCCCTTCCCACCTTAGATTGACCTGGCATATCATGTGACAACCCAAAAATTTATTGCCTTCTAGCCTTGTTAAAGGTCATTCTATTGGGTTTTAAGCATGGTACACTTAAGGAATGAGTGTTAGAATGTACCTACTAGAGACATTGTGCAACATTTCATGCCTTAGGACCACCAACAAGAGTTCACGACCACAACACTAGATTTTACGGCTGTAAACTCCAGGTGAGACATAAACTCCTTCCTTAAGACTCACTTCATTCACTTTTCTTTCATTATTTCACTTCCACCTCAAGAACACTTCATTTCTCTCTCAAGTATCATCGAGATTTTCATTCCCGATCTTCCAAAAGTAAGTGACTCTTCCCTCTAGTTGTTGATTATCCGTCTTACTCTTGAATCACCCTTTGATTTCATCCATGGAAATCAGCTTTTGGCTAGATCTTCATCTTTCACCAAGAACACACACTTGTTCTTGGTGGCCGAAAACTCCTCAAAGGCCCTCAAAAAGTGAGTATTCCTTCCATACACTTGTTATCTAGTAGAAGTACATGATTTACATCCTTGAAATCAACCAATATCCAAGATCAATGAGAGTTTACGGCCATGAGCAATCTCCCTTGGCCGTAAACCCTAGTTTT